>NC_050099.1:157199690-157502720 GCF_902167145.1 Zea mays | reverse complement strand
GAAGCGCAACTTTACAACACGGCGAGGGTGTGTTTGGGCCTCGGCGGCCGCAAAAAACGCACACTACAAGATAATCCGATCCTGCAGGCTCGGATCTTGACAGTTGAAGGGAGCAGCAGCACCCTCGGCGTCGACTACACCTTCGGCGAGGTCCGACCTAGCCTCGGACGGCGACGCGGTCCGAGGATCTCCACTCTGAACAACGACATCATCATCACGCCCGAGCCATCGCCGCCAGAGTCTTCTCCAAGAATCCGGCTCGAGCAGGCGGCTCGACTGGTCACCCCGTGGCCTCGGCCAGCTGTCCCCCGAGGACATCAGCCCGGCCCGAGGCCTCGGCAGATCAACTCCGGCGTCGGTCCCGCTAACGGACGACCCGGCCAGGCTCCGGCCGACCAAGTCTTCTTTTCGAGCCAACTCTGCCTCTGTCCGTGCTGACACCGCTACCCCTGGCCTCGGCTCATCGAAGAGCAGCCGAGGGGTTCCTTTAACTAAGCAAGAGAAGCCTCGGACAGCAAGGCCGACCGAGCCAAGGGACTCCTACGCCTCCGGGATACGGATACCTCACTCGTCACCTTTGCACGGGGCGACTCACGCTTGGTGAAGCGGTTCAGACAACCAACAGGCGAGTCTTAGTGCTCGAAAATGAGGAAAAAACACGACTCCGCGCCAAAAGTACATACACGGTCAGGCCCCGACAGCCACAATGAACAAAAGACTGGCATTCAAGGTGCCATTACAAACGGAACTCCGGTTCCACCTCCGCAGGTACGAACAACCCCACGCGATTAGGGGGCCTGCGGAGCAACAGAAGACCGATGGACGGCTCACCGTCGCCCGCTCCAGCAGCAGCGACAACGACCCCCTCTACGGGTGGCCGAACTGCAGCAGCGATGGCCTCAGGGCGAACGCCGCTGCAACCTTGCCCTCGCCCATGCCGACGCTCGAGGGGCGAGGACAAGTACAAAGAGTCGGAGGCCCAAAGCGCGGATGGTGGCGGTGATCCCGCCGGCGACGGGGACTTCTCGAGCCGGCTCCGCCTCAGCACCGACGACAGGGGCCATCAGCCCACCGGCAGATCCCCACTCGGATTCTCCCGGACGAGCGGAGCACCGACCTCCGCGCGGGGGCCTCGTACCGGTGCAAAGGCAGGACCGCCCTAGAACACGAACGCCGCCCTGGCAGCGCGCGACGTCTTGGGCGGTCCTCCCGTGCGCACGGCGCGACAACCACCCCTGCGGCAGGAGGGGGCGCCGGGCCAAGCCGGCGAGCCCAACGCGCTAAAGCTGACGATGCCCGCCGTCGACCAGCCCCGCGTTATCGAAGTTTCCCCCGCTCGCAGGGCCAGTGAGCGCCCTCTCCCTTGAATGCTGAAGGAGAGGCTGACCCACGAACCCGCGCGGGAGGCAGAGCTCCGGCTCAGCCCGGCCTCCACCCCAGTGAGGATGATGAACATCCTTGAAGCTGAGGGTGGGACCAAGATCGCAGCCCGGCTTGCTTCTCCCCACCCAGGGGCTGGTGGTCACCATCTTGGGTGACCACCGACGAGGGGATGCAACCGGGCTGACTGATGAAAATCCTTGAAGCCGAACGATGGCTGAAAGGTACCAACTCCCACGGAGTTGCGTTCCTCCAACGACAAGGCGGAAGGACTGCGGGTGTCCCCCATCCGGGGGCTCGGAAGGTGGAAAGACACGATGCATAAGGGAGCGCGAAGACATGGTCGCCTTTCAAGGGGGTCACCCTCCTTTTAAAGGCGACTCTCCCTACCTGCGTGCCCAGCCGTCGTGGGCTGAGTCTTCTCCAACACGCTCCAAGGTCCTCCCCCTACGGCGCGGGGGCTGGGTCCCACACATCATGCAAACTGGCCCAGAGCAGAAGAAGCCAAACCGCCGCGCGCGGTGCATGCAACCGCCAAGCGGTTACGAGCATTCCTCCAGTTTCGCCCAGACCAGCGGGCGAAAGGACAGGCAGCCATGCAAGCGGCATGCAACCGCGCCAAGTGGGCGCGCCCCTCCGACTTCCAACGCACCCAGCATGGGGGCCCACGCCCACGCGTCATGCAACCGGCGCGCCGGTCGCTACGTGCAAGCAACTGCACCGCCACTCGCACCACTGCCATGCCTCCTCGACCGCGGAACTAGTACCGCGACTCGAGGCGACCCTGCGTACGACCCAGCCATGCCAGCCAGGCGCGACGGTCAATACGGCCAAAAACGGGCCGGCAGTAATGGCGGTGGCAGGCGGGCGGGAGCAGCGGTCACGTCGTCAGCCAAGCTTACGTCCCATCCAGGGGCAGCGAGAGAACCCTCTCTCACGGCGTGAAGACAGCGCGCCCGTGTTCCGTTCCTCGAACGGCTCGCGCACGCGCAACGGCCACCCCGCGAACCGCCCGCTCCATCGCATTAACTCCGCGGCGGGACAGGCGGCGCCTCAGGCAGGAGAAGCAAGCGACGCTTCGCCTTCGCCATAACGACCGCGTCCAAAAAGGTACGCCGCGTCATTCGATTTCGTATCCTTTTCCTTTTCCTCTTTCGCTCTCTTACAACAGGGACCGGGAAAGGGGGATACCTCGAAAAGGATCCTTCTCCGTGAAGGAAACGGGCTCCGAGCCTCCCTACTGATCAGAGGTTCGAAGGCTGGCCCCTCGGAGGGGTTTAACAGCCGCCTCAGAGCGCGTGGGCTCCACACTCACTACTGGTCAGAGGTTCGAAGGCCGGCCCCTCGGAAGGGTTCAACGGCTGCCTCAGGCCACTCGGGCTCCGCGCCCACTACTGATCAGGGGTTCGAAGGCTGGCCCTCGAAGGTTTCACAGCCGCCTCAGACACAGAGCGAGAGATGACCCTGGGTACGTTCGATACATAACCGAGGCTCGGGCTACGCTCCCGAGGTACCCTAGGACATTTCCGAGACCAGCGGGAACGATCTTGTAACGGAATCCCATCAAAGGGAGGCATCGAGCCCTCGGACCCCGTCGACAGGGGATCGGGTCCGGCAGATCACCCGCAGGTACTTTTGGGTGCGCCTCTGGGCCTCTAGCCGACCCCTAACAAATGGGGCACAGACGTCCGCTCGGATTACCCGCCAGCAGCTCACCGGAGACACCATGTTCGGCGCCCTCCGAGGGCAACATGGCGCTTTCCCCCCCTCCTCCTTGCGGAAAGGCGACGCAGGGGCGTATGTAAAAAAGTCGAGTATGTCCCTGACCGTCCTCTCGCCCTGTGCAGAGGCTCGGGGGCTGCTCTCACAAACCCGGCTCTGGCCAAACCGTTGACAGCGTCAACATACCAGCCCGAGAACTTGGGACCCGACCGTGCACCCGGGCTACGGCCAGCTCACATGAGGGAACGACCAGACCAGCCAAGGCATTGCGCGAGGCATTAAGACCTCGGAGGAGTCAAACCACTCCTCCGTGGCCTCGGGGGCTACACCCGGTGGGTGCACTCGCGCGCACCCACCGGAACAAAACGCAACCGAGAAAGGCTGGTCCCCTTGCAAAAAAGTGCGACGAAAGTCTCCAAGCGAGTGTTAACACTCCCTTCGAGGCTCGGGGGCTACTGTCGGGGACCATAATTAGGGGTACCCTCAAGACTCCTAATTCTCAGCTGGTAACCCCCATCAGCACAAAGCTGCAAAGGCCTGATGGGTGCGACTAAGTCAGGGATCGGTCCATTCAAGGGACTCGATCACGCCTCGCCCGAGCCTAGCCTAGCCTCGGGCAAGGGCAACCGACCCCGGAGGATCTTCGTCTCGCCCGAGGCCCCCCTCCGGCGACGAACATACTTCCGGCTCGCCCGAGGCCCAGTCTTCGCCAAGAAGCAACCCTGGCCAAATCGCCATGCCAACCGACCAAATCGCAGGGGCATTTAATGCAAAGGTCGCCTGACACCTTTATCCTGACGCGCGTTCTCCAGTCGACAGAGCCAAAGTGACCGCAGTCACTTCGCCGCTCCACTGACCGGCCTGACAGAAGGACAGCGCCGCCTGCGCTGCTCCGACTGCTGTGCCATTCGACAGAGTGAGGCTGACAGACAATCAGGCCCGACCTCATGCACCATAGGAAACTCCGCTCCGCCCGACCAAGGGCTCGGACTCGGGCTCAGCCCCGGAAGATGGCGAATTCCGCTCCTCCCGACCCAGGGCTCAGACTTGGGCTCGGCCCCGGAAGACGGCGAACTCCGCTCCGCCCGACCCAGGGCTCGGACTCGGGCTCGGCCCCAGAAGACGGCGAACTCCGCTCCGCCCGACCAAGGGCTCGGACTCGGGCTCAGCCCCGGAAGACGGCGAACTCCGCTCCGCCCGACCCAGGGCTCGGACTCGGGCTCGGCCCCAGAAGACGGCGAACTCCGCTCCGCCCGACCCCAGGGCTCGGACTCGGGCTCAGCCCCTGAAGACGACGAACTCCGCTTCGCCCGACCCCAGGGCTCGGACTCAGCCCTGGCCTCCGCCGAAGGTCTCTGCCTCGACCGACCTAGGGGTTCGGACTCGACCTCGGCCTCGGAAGACAGACTCGACCTCGACCTCGGAGGAGCCTCCACATCGCCCAACCTAGGGCACAGACCGACCACGTCAACAGGAGGCGCCATCATTACCCTACCCCAAGCTGACTCAGGCTATGGGGAACAAGACCGGCGTCCCATCTGGCTCGCTCCGCCAGACAAGTAATGATGGCGCCCCGCACACTCTATGACGACGGCGGCTCTCAGCCCCCTTACGGAAGCAAGGGGACGTCAGCAAGGACTCGACAGCCCCGACAGCTGTCCTTCCGCCAGGCTCCAGCGCTCCTCCGACGGCCACGACACCACACGAACCGGGTGCCAAAACCTCTCCGGCTGCCACGATGGCATGTACTTAGGGCGCTAGGTCTCCTCCGCTAGACACGTTAGCACACTGCTACACCCCCCCCATTGTACACCTGGATCCTCTCCTTACGCCTATAAAAGAAAGGACCAGGGCCCTCTTACAGAAGGTTGGCCGCGCGGGGAAGAGGACAGGGCAGGCGCTCGCGTGAGGCCGCTCGCTCCCCTCCCGCGTGGACGCTTGTAACCCCCTACTGCAAGCGCACCCGACCCGGGCGCGGGACAAACACGAAGGCCGCGGGATTTCCACCTCTCTCTCTCTCGCTCCAGCCGCCTTCTTCCCCCCTTCGCGCTCCGTCTCGCGCCGACCCATTTGGGCTGGGGCACGCGGCTACATTTCACTCGTCGGCACAGGGACCCCCCGGTCTCGAAACACCGACAAATACCATAACCCACCAAATTTTAATTTTTTAATCCTATCAAGTGGTTATCTTGTTGGTTTTGGTCCTAAATAGGAAGCATGTGGATTATGGAGTTATGGGGAGGCTTAAATCCATAATCTCACATTATGGGTACATTCATGCATTCTTGCAAATAGATTGCATATGTACATCAAAGTATTTGTTGTATTTGCTTGCTTTGGTTGTGTTGTCATCAATCACCAAAAAGGGGGAGATTGTTGAAAGTTCCCTTTGACCCGGGAACAGGATCTGGATGTCGCCTAGAGGGGGGGGGGGGGTGAATAGGCGAATAAAACTTATTACTTTAAAACTTAAATTCTTACTCTACTCGAAGACTTAGTACGCAGTGGAGTGAGAAGACTCTTCGAGTAGGTTGCAGCGGAATAGAAGATCCTGTCTCAAAATGTCCTGCACTTCAAATAAAGCTTATACCACAGATAAGTATTGAAGTGCAGATATAAAGACGAGTAAGACAGAGAGTCAGGATACAATACAGAACAGAGCACACAGACGCAAGGATTTATCCCGAGGTTCGGCCAAGCCTAAAATGCTTGCCTAGTCCTCGTTGGAGTTAGCCACACCTGGGCTTGGAGTCTATTTCAACTCCTTCCTCCGTTTGCTCAGATCTGTCAGTATGACAGATAGAGCCTTTCACTATTGAGTGGGGTTACAACAGAACCGCGGCTGCTTACAAACTTCTTGGCAGCACTCCGGCAGAGTAACGATACGCTCAAGACCTTGCTCTAGCTCTTAGCAGCACTACTCCTCTCTCTAAAGGCTTATAGCTTGTGCCTTCTACACAAACTATGGAGTTACACACAAGAGGGAGAGCGAGAATTGATTCCAGTGAAGTCTACACTTGTTGGCTGCACTTGTACATTGCTTGAGGCGCCTAGGGGTCCCTTTTATAGGCACAAGGGGCCTAGGAGCCGTTGGAAGCAAACCAGGAAGGCAAATCTTGCCTTCTGTCGGGTGGCGCACCGGACAGTCCGGTGCACACCGGACACTGTCCGGTGCCCGATTTCTTTCCTTCTATGGCGAAGCCGACCGTTGCAGATGCGGGAGCCGTTGGCGCACCGGACATGTCCGGTGCGCACCGGACAGTCCGGTGCCATCTTCTAGCCGTTGGCTCGGCCACGTGTCCCGCGCAGATTGCGTGGCCGACCGTTGGCCCGGCCGACCGTTGGCTCACCGGACAGTCCGGTGCACACCGGACAGTCCGGTGAATTTTAGCCGAACGTCACCGACGAATTCCCGAGAGCGGACTTTTCACCAGAGTTAGCCTGGTGCACCGGACACTGTCCGGTGCACCACCGGACACTGTCCGGTGCACCACCGGACAGTCCGGTGCACTCAGACTGAGCAGAACCTTGGCTGTACACAGCCAAGCCTTTGCACCTCGTTCCTTTTCTTCTTCTTTCTGTTTCTATCACTTAGACAAGTATATTAGTACACTAAAACCAATGTACCAAGTCTAGAAACACACCTTCACTTAATTATTACATCCATAGCATTTCACATGCTTGAGCTTTGATGTTGGACTCATAAATCATCAAGTCGGCTTGACTTGATCTGGATTGACATTTCTTAGCTCCAACATCCTGCAAAGGTCACATAGAACATTTCCAAACATAGGAACAACCCAAACTAAAGATCAAGATGAACTTAGCTTTTTTGGGCTGCTTCCAGTTCTGGTTTTGACACTTGTTCTCCTTCTAGTGACCTTGATCTTCTTCTTAGAGCTTGATCTTGAGCCTTATGACTTACACCACATAACTGTAGCTGTTACCTCATTGGTTGTAAGTCACGTCCTTATATAGTGACCCTTGATGTGCTGTAGCTGTTCTCAACTCGATCACCCTTGACTTTGCAAGCTTTCTTCTTCACCCTTGGCCTTGGGTTCCTTAGTCTCCTTGACCTTCTCCCGTGCACTTGGTACCTCGAAGCTTTTCTTCCTCCGTCCTTGGCTTGATCAGTTGTCTCCGAGCTACGCACCCGAGTATCACTTTTGCAATGTCCAACTTACTTGTGATGTCCATTATGTATCCATAATCCAGTTCTTGGACCATCACATTTGTTCACTTGTGTTGAACCCTGTAGGCTTTACCTTAAGCACCTGTTCAACACTTAGTACACTTGTTAGTCCTTTAATTGAGTTGTCATCCAAACACCAAAACTCACAAGAGAGCTTTCAATCTCCCCCTTTTTGGTGATTGATGGCAACACAATTAAAGCTTACATACGAATAAGATTTGAAGCACAAATTTGAATTCTAAGATTATAGAATGCTCCCCCTAAATATGTGCTTACTTCAAAAACATAATTTTGTCCTTAGACGCCAATTTGCACATACTTAGGCAATTCGAAACAATTCTACACCTTAGCACTTTTTAGGATGCATTGTGTTAAGAATCAAACCATGATGCTATAATACACAAATGCACATAATCAGAGTTAAACACCATTCAAAATAGTGGATATATCACAGGAATATCAACCTACCACTATTCATCATTAAGATACCAATTCAAACTAATACCAATTTAAACTAAGACACTAATTTAAGACAATCTTAAAGCACCATTGACCACATGACTATCTATTACACTATAGAAGCCAAATAATTCATCGCAGCGGAAACACTAGTCCATATGAGCAACATTGCAAGAAACATATGAACATCAACATCACACTTGGCAAAGCTCAAACTAACACATCACCCATTAGGATAAGCTTTTCTCTCAGGTTGAGATAAGCTTTAATACACAAATTCTCCCCCTTTGACATCAAACACCAAAAACCATACTCAAGCAAGAACATATGATGATGTCAAGGGACAGCAGGGTGTTAAAGAGGAAAACGACTATCAAAACTCCCCCTTACTTATTGAGCATATGCACTATCAACATTAAGGAGAGATACATATATGCAAAAAGATTAATACTTCCTTTTGTACCTTTACCATGTTGTAGTGTACTTCTCATCTTGAAGGTATTTAATCTCTTGAGAGCTTCTCCACACTTGTGCCTGCTTCATTTTCCTAACTTTTTCTTGTTGCTAAGACACCAACCTTAGAACAAGTTATAGTATTGGGCACAAGAAGAAACTTCTATTCTCATGATTATCAAAAGATATCAACTGAAGCGAACTATTACGGCTATCAATTGAAAGATACCAATTGCAAAGTTCATTTATTATCATGGCTCCATGATATTTAAGAATAAGCATCTATTATCACCAGATGTTATAGAGCATGAGCAATTTAAAGATATGCACTTACTCACAACTTGAGATACCAATTTCTTGACTTACAGAGGTACCCAAGTTCTGATTGCTCCATTTCTTGCTTATCTTCTCTTTTCCACCTAGAGACTATACAAGATCACTCAAGAAACAGTTAGTCTCAAAGGACACAAGTTATGTGTGCTCCCCCTCAAGTTGTGCATCAAGTATTTGAATGACTTGCACTTTGCACATTCTAGCTTCTTTAGGGCTAGAGGGGATCACAACATACCTTGGTCAAGGCATACTCTATCACTTTCATCACACAAGGATGCCAATTTTGAATATCAAATGAAACGCCACTTAACACCATTTCAAGGCTAAATAAAAGGTTGACTAAATACGGCAAAGCACGCCTCAGTGATACTTAATCCAATTGAATACTCACGGAGGTCTAACATTTACTCAACCTGTACATGCTTCATATTTAACTATCATTGCATATACCAATTGAAGATCAACACAATCATGTATATAAAGCGAAACATCTAAGCATGTTATGATTAAGAAGGTTTCTTAAGTGCACAAAAGAAACAACATTTTAAAGGCATATATTACCTATTGAAAGACACGAACATAGCTATGATCACAATGAATGGAATTTCAAGAATATTTAATTAAATTGTATGGCTCCATTTTCCATACCTTTGCCTTTATGAGAGCACTGGTTATCACCAATCCAGGGCTCCTTTTGCTCACTCACCTCATAGCTCATGGATTTGAAATTCACACAATACTAAACGAGGGTAATTATGTGAACATGGACTAAACAAAATATCATATTTGCACATAGCATGACTTACAAAAATTACAGGTTTATCCATATACACCAAGAGAGTTAATCGTTGTGGATATAACAAATGAAATAGCTACCCATGAATGATTCAAAAAATATATCCTATATAGCACCAGTCACGATTAAGCAAACATCATTATGATTCATTTACACAGGCAATCATAAAGCATAACTACTCCAAGACAGGTAGCACAGCAAGCCAACTTAAGAGCAATACTAAATTGCAATTATGTACTTAATATACACGGGGTACCGTCCTTTGGAGAGCAGTTGTAGATTCTCATCAAGGTCCTTTACTTGATTCACCAATAATGATTCATGACCTATACACCTTATTTCACTTGAGATGAACATGGGATTAGTGTTTCACAATAATTCAACCTTGGGTCAATAAACACCAAAACAATTAACAGCTTAAGCATAGAGTTTTAGATAACCGTCTTAATCTCTCCCATGGTCTCCAGTCCATCTCAAGGCACCTGCATGGTCTAGTTAGCACAGTTTGGTACCCATCTCGGGATGGGTTCATAATGATCATCTAAATGTGCCTTTGGTACCCAAATTGTCTTTGTGCTAGTTCTAGGTGATCTCGTTATAGATCTAGCACAAGTGTATGATTTGGGTCTCTTACCCGAATAAGATTGACACAAATTCACTTGCTTAGGAATCTTACCTTTATAACATACCTTGGATAGATGACCCTGCTCACCACACTTGTAGCAGAAGCGTCGCTCAACTTGACATGACACTTGCTGTTTGTTATTTTCCTTAGTGGGGGTCATCTTGGAGAGTGCACGTGCTTGGTTCATCAATAGCGGACAAGAAGTGATCATGTGGTCCTTATTGTTGCATCCAAAACAACTCCTTGTCCCTTCATCCTTGTCTTTGTATGGACAAGACGCGATAAGGTGGCCTAGCTTCTTGCACTTGAAACACCTCCTTTTTCCTCTTCTCTTTTTGCTCTTTGATGACATAGAGAAAAGGTCAGTGCAAACAACATGATTAAATAAATCTTTACCTTTTTCCAAGCTCATGTTGATTTCTTCATCTTTAGGAACAATCTTTTTATGAAGCTCAACACTTGCTGCAGTTTTTCCTTTCTCAAGCTTCTTCACCACGCGCCCGTGGATATCTTGAGAGAGTTGAGCAATGCGTCTTCTCCTTAGTTGTCTTTGCTTCTTGTTCCCACACAATTTCTTTTGTGACCCTGCATCTTGATGCTTATTCAAACATTGGCTTTCTTTTGAACAACAGGGGTTAGCACATGGTGATATACAATTCAAATGCGCACTCGTGCGAGAGTGAGGTTCACATGAATTTAAGTTTGCAATTATAACCTCATGAGCAACATTAAGCATGATATGGTCATCAATTATTTTATTATGAGAATATGACAACACATCGTACTCTTCACCTAGAGCAAGCTTTTCTAAATTTAGAATTTCTACTTCTCTCTCAAGCATGGCATTTTCCATTTTAAGTTGAGCAACACAAGATATAGCATCATCATTACTATTTTGCTCAATTAAAATTGAATCATACCGTTGGACCAAGACATCATGAGAGCACTTTAGCTCCTCATGTTCTTTGGTCATCTTCTCCAGGCTGTTGTTTGTTTTGATGAGAGTCTCCTCTAGCCTGAGAAGCATCTCGCTTTGTTCCTTGTTCCTTCTCAACAGCTTAATCAAGAGCGCTTTGTCTTCTTTGTTGAGATGGGTGTAGAAACGGCGAATCTCCTCTTCTTCCCCATCATCGGTCTCATTTTCCCTGTCATTAACGTCAGTGGAAGCAATATAGGAAAATGTACCTTGTGGTGATGAGGATTCATCCTCGCTATCATCCTCATATTCCTCCTCATCATCGCTTTCGTCTCCACCATCATTGTTAGCAACAAGACATTTATAACTAGTGGAAGACAAACCTGTCGACGAGGTGGATTCATCGTTGGGTGCCCATCGTTCTTGATCTTCTCCCTTTGAAAGGTTAGTATCCCAAGCAATATAGGGAGTAGAAGCAGTACAATTTGCCACACAATATTTTACTTTAATTCTATTCCATAAATCATGAGCATCAACAATTAAGTCATTACCACTTCTCATGATGGCAAAATAAGCACCTCTAGAAAGAGAATCAACTAAGATGCTGCAAGCACGGTGATTGAGAGAAAAACATCTTAGTTCATCATTAGAGGGATTTTTACTAATATCAGATGGAAAAATACTTCTCCTAAAGATTTGTCTCAAATCAGGATCAACACTCATGAAAGCATTATAAATAGAGACAGACCAAGATTTGTAATTAGAGCCATCGCCTAAAAGAAGTTCTACAATTACCTCTTGTGACGACATCGTTATCTCCGGACGACTAAGCCCACACTGGAGAGGCCTAGCTCCGATACCAATTGAAAGTTCCCTTTGACCCGGGAACAGGATCTGGATGTCGCCTAGAGGGGGGGGGGTGAATAGGCGAATAAAACTTATTACTTTAAAACTTAAATTCTTACTCTACTCGAAGACTTAGTACGCAGTGGAGTGAGAAGACTCTTCGAGTAGGTTGCAGCGGAATAGAAGATCCTGTCTCAAAATGTCCTGCACTTCAAATAAAGCTTATACCACAGATAAGTATTGAAGTGCAGATATAAAGACGAGTAAGACAGAGAGTCAGGATACAATACAGAACAGAGCACACAGACGCAAGGATTTATCCCGAGGTTCGGCCAAGCCTAAAATGCTTGCCTAGTCCTCGTTGGAGTTAGCCACACCTGGGCTTGGAGTCTATTTCAACTCCTTCCTCCGTTTGCTCAGATCTGTCAGTATGACAGATAGAGCCTTTCACTATTGAGTGGGGTTACAACAGAACCGCGGCTGCTTACAAACTTCTTGGCAGCACTCCGGCAGAGTAACGATACGCTCAAGACCTTGCTCTAGCTCTTAGCAGCACTACTCCTCTCTCTAAAGGCTTATAGCTTGTGCCTTCTACACAAACTATGGAGTTACACACAAGAGGGAGAGCGAGAATTGATTCCAGTGAAGTCTACACTTGTTGGCTGCACTTGTACATTGCTTGAGGCGCCTAGGGGTCCCTTTTATAGGCACAAGGGGCCTAGGAGCCGTTGGAAGCAAACCAGGAAGGCAAATCTTGCCTTCTGTCGGGTGGCGCACCGGACAGTCCGGTGCACACCGGACACTGTCCGGTGCCCGATTTCTTTCCTTCTATGGCGAAGCCGACCGTTGCAGATGCGGGAGCCGTTGGCGCACCGGACATGTCCGGTGCGCACCGGACAGTCCGGTGCCATCTTCTAGCCGTTGGCTCGGCCACGTGTCCCGCGCAGATTGCGCGGCCGACCGTTGGCCCGGCCGACCGTTGGCTCACCGGACAGTCCGGTGCACACCGGACAGTCCGGTGAATTTTAGCCGAACGTCGCCGACGAATTCCCGAGAGCGGACTTTTCACCAGAGTTAGCCTGGTGCACCGGACACTGTCCGGTGCACCACCGGACAGTCCGGTGCACTCAGACTGAGCAGAACCTTGGCTGTACACAGCCAAGCCTTTGCACCTCGTTCCTTTTCTTCTTCTTTCTGTTTCTATCACTTAGACAAGTATATTAGTACACTAAAACCAATGTACCAAGTCTAGAAACACACCTTCACTTAATTATTACATCCATAGCATTTCACATGCTTGAGCTTTGATGTTGGACTCATAAATCATCAAGTCGGCTTGACTTGATCTGGATTGACATTTCTTAGCTCCAACATCCTGCAAAGGTCACATAGAACATTTCCAAACATAGGAACAACCCAAACTAAAGATCAAGATGAACTTAGCTTTTTTGGGCTGCTTCCAGTTCTGGTTTTGACACTTGTTCTCCTTCTAGTGACCTTGATCTTCTTCTTAGAGCTTGATCTTGAGCCTTATGACTTACACCACATAACTGTAGCTGTTACCTCATTGGTTGTAAGTCACGTCCTTATATAGTGACCCTTGATGTGCTGTAGCTGTTCTCAACTCGATCACCCTTGACTTTGCAAGCTTTCTTCTTCACCCTTGGCCTTGGGTTCCTTAGTCTCCTTGACCTTCTCCCGTGCACTTGGTACCTCGAAGCTTTTCTTCCTCCGTCCTTGGCTTGATCAGTTGTCTCCGAGCTACGCACCCGAGTATCACTTTTGCAATGTCCAACTTACTTGTGATGTCCATTATGTATCCATAATCCAGTTCTTGGACCATCACATTTGTTCACTTGTGTTGAACCCTGTAGGCTTTACCTTAAGCACCTGTTCAACACTTAGTACACTTGTTAGTCCTTTAATTGAGTTGTCATCCAAACACCAAAACTCACAAGAGAGCTTTCAATTGTAAGGAAAATGGACCCTAGACCATTTGACTAAATGATTTTGGTGTTTGATGATCAACATAACCTGTGGACTAATATGTTTGCTAGTGTTTGTAGTTCACAAGATGCAAAGTGATTTGGACTGGGGCACAGAGGAAGCAACACTTCAAAGTGAAGTTGAAAAGTTGAGAGGAAGGGCTGCCTGAATTGGAAGTGTTTCACGATATCAAATCTACTCAAACTGATATTGTTTCAGCTCTAAGATGTAAAGAATTTTATAAAAGCTTTTGAAAAAGTCCAATATCATCAAAATCGGAGTTCGGAGCTAAAAGTTATGCTCACAATACAAAGTTGGAAGTGCTGAAAAAACTGCAGAAGCACAGATCTGTTTGCACCAGACTTTCTGGTGCGCCAAATTACTCAAAATGATATGGCTTCAACTCCAGGATATAGAGGATTTTATAAGCTTTCGAAAAAGTACAAGATCATCGAAATCAGAGGTTAGATCTAAAAGTTATGGCCAAAATATGACAAGCAATCATGCTTTGTGTGGGTTGTCC
Source organism: Zea mays (assembly GCF_902167145.1). Lineage (NCBI taxonomy): Eukaryota > Viridiplantae > Streptophyta > Magnoliopsida > Poales > Poaceae > Zea > Zea mays. The sequence goes on along the minus strand of NC_050099.1, from coordinate 157,488,489 downwards.
GGTGCGCCATGTCTGGTGCACCATCTTCCGAAGCTCCAGCGTCTACCTTTAACAACTAGTACATGTGGCATGTCCAGTGCACATTTCCGATGTGTCGTAGAAAGCTGCAGAACTGCTTTTCAACGACTATATTCGAGTTGGGGCCTATATATACTGCACCCAATCGACCATTTGAAGGTGTGAAAGCCGAAGTAACATACCAACACATGTTATAGACATTTCCAAGTGCTCAAACACCCAAGTGTTTAATAGATTCACTCGGTGATTAGCGTAGGTGCTTTGCGAAATGCTTAGGTTAGTTAGACCGCTTATGCGCTTGCTCTAGGTTGTTCCTAGTTAGTTGAGTGAGTTTAGAAAAACCTACAAAACCCCTCGACTGTTGCGTGAGCCATTGTAATACTATACTGAGTGGGGCAAGAGTCTTGCGAGACTGTGACAACCGAGTATGTGTCATGACCATCATCGTGAATCGGAGGGAACGAGGCCCACGATTTTGGCTGAAAGCGTGATAGTGAAGACGGCGGGGAGCGTCCGAGAGGAGGCCAGAAGCGGAGCACCACTTGTGCATAGAGAAGGCCCACGACTCTCTACGAAGTTACTCACCTGTGGTGCTTGGCTCTCGCGTGAGCTACCCTTTGCATAGGGGCACCAATGAGGATTAGTCGGGACCTTGCATGGTTTTGGATACCTCGGTAAAAATACAGGTGTCGTCCACGAGAGTTTGCTTTCTCTACTAGCTCTTTAATCTTCCGCATTTACTCTCTCTACTTAAGTTGCAATCTTTACTATTCTTAGTATAGATTATATAGGATTGGAACTTAGGTTGTATAATTCCTTTTGCGGTAGAGATAGCAACACATAGACAAAACCTAGCTTGCACATTCTAGATTGTGTATTTGCATATGTTTTGTTCTTAGGATTTATGGCCTAGTTTGGAGATAGTTTTTATAAGTCCTAATTCACCCCCTCTTAGGCGTCACCGTTCCTACATTGTACAAAATGACAATCAACTTCAACATGCTTCATGCATCCATGAAAGATTAGATTGGCAAGAGATATGCCATAGACTTGGTGTCAATGTAAATAAATAACAATTCACGTAATAAAACATGAATACATATTAACTCGGTTGTGGCATCCACAACAACTATATATTCTGTCTCAGTACAAAAATGAGATATGGTTGGTTGCTTACGAGCACTCTACGAAACCAAATTTGAAGGACTGGTGAGGTGACTAGAGGGGGTGAATGGAAACCAATCAAATTTTTGTTGGTAAAATAGAAATTGAGAACTTCACTTCAATTGAGATGAAGAAAGTGCTCAAACCAAAAGCGCATCAGCAAACTAGTGATATCATGATTTAAAATGTTCCTAACACTCACACGAGACTAGCAAAACGAACAGATTGCAACTGCACACTGAAAAGCCCGAATTGGTCCAAAACCGTGTCGCTATCCAGTGCTGATTTCGACAGCTCGAAATTTAGTTCTGGAATGCAAAACTGAACCAAACGGACTCCGATTGAGATGAAATTTTACACACACTTTGAAAATGTGTTTCCAAGGTCTCCATAAATTTTAAACTCAATCGGATTTGTAAATCAATCACAGATTTGAAAATATGGTCAGAATTAGGGTTTTGTTGCAGTTTTTTCAACCGAACTCAAAACAGGATCAACTCAGATCACGACCAAGAACTACACCGACTGGGCATACACAGTGATCCAACGAGTTTATATCCCCACAATTCAATCCACAATAGCAACCAAATAATAAGAACTCGAAGGTTCTTCACTAATCCACAAGAGAGGAGAGGGAAGAACACAAGAGCAAAGAGACTCAAAATTTCAGCAATAATGAAAACTGATATTGACAGTCAACCAAAGCCATGGGTGGTACCGGCCACCCTTCCTTGGATTAATCGATGAAGATTAGAAAACACGGAAGCAAAGGTTCAAATCATCTGTAGATCTCAGGCTCAACTAGGGAATGAAAATTAGGAGGCTCAACTAGGGAATGAAAGCTAGGATTTTCTAAACAAGAGACTAATGTGTAAGCCAAAGAGATGGCTGAAACAACCAGCCCACCCTTCTATTTATATAGTGTTATTACTACTTCCTAAACTAGCCCTAGTTACATAGAGTCTATTCACTTAGCCGGGCGAAATGGGCCAACTCCTGGTGTGTCAAGCAATAAAACCAATGAGGATTCAATTGTCTTCAATTTTTCTGCATCCAAAGATTTAGCAGCAACATAAGTATGCAAATGGTCACAACTCAAATTAGCTCTACTGCCAAGGAATTACAATGCACAAATACAGGGAATGAGTTCTCAGGTGGAGAGATTATTGATGTGTTCTTGGAAAAAGGAAGTCATTTTCATCAAATCTAACATTGTGAGAAATATAAACATGGCCGGAATTAGGATCAAAGCACTTATAACTTTTATCAATGGAAGTATAACCTAAGAAGACACATTCTTGAGAGTAAAAGAACAATTTGGTTTTTGTTGTAGAGACGAAGATTAGGCTAGCAAGAACACACAAAAACTCGCTACAACGAATAGTTAGGCAGACTAATAAAAAGTCGTTCATGTGGGAACTTGTTATCAATGACCGTGTGGGGAGATGATTAATGATATAAACAAATAGTTAGGCATACAAATAAAAAGTCATTCAAGAGGGAACTTGTTATCAATGACACATGCATGGGAGATGATTAATGAGATAACTCGTAGTTAAATAGGGTTCATCCTAGAATTTAATTGGCATGGAGGCATGAGCTAAGAGAGTCAAACCAATTTCAACTATATGGTGGTGTTTGTGTTTGATTTTCTATTGGTGTGTGTGGGGACAAGAAACACAATGGGCAATACCCATAGAGTGAATGAAGGTGTTGTGAAATTTCTGATATTCGCCACCTTAATTAGACTGAACACACTTAGTTTAAGTGCCCAAAAGACGTTCAACATGTGACTAAAACTACAAAAGATACAAGGGGCCTAAGTATGATCCCACACCAAATAAATTCAAGAAAATTTGCTTAAATCATTAGTGGAACTAATGTAATATTTAAAACCACCAATAGATGATGGCATAGGTCCCCACACATAAAAAATCATCTCTAGTGGAGACAAGGAATGATGAATTGAGCTATTATAAGGTGTCATGAATCTTGGCTACTTGACACACATTATAGATGGATGAGACAAAATTGCTAGGATGCAAAATATTATTGAGACAAAGAATAAACTGAACGACTTGGGAGGAGGGAAGACCAAGCCATGCATGCCACTAGGCATGGCTTGGACCTCGGCTTATTAATGCATGGTTGAGAGTTTTAACAATAGATGGTGCAAGGGGATAGAGGCCAAACTCATATTGGATTTGAAATGAGATCTCCACTGGCGTCCATGGACGATGCCACTTTTGTGGTTGACGCAAGGGTTGTACCATCAAGGTACCCCATAAGATTGGAGCTCATGAGGAAGGGAAGCAACTGTGTGTGCCATATGTGATAGTTTTTCTTTGTGAGCCTAATGGTGATGGAATGATGAATATAAATTGTAGCAAAGCTGGTGGCATGGTGAATGAGAGGTGGAGGGAGAAGTAATGACAAACATAGAAACCTTAGCTCTATACCATGTATGTTTGGAACAATGCCGTGACCTCCTATGAGCTAGCGTGTTGCGTTATATATAGGCTAGATGACATATGGTACAACGTAGATTACATCGGCGTCATGCATGGCAGCCAGGAGGCACAACTCTTAGAATAATTGAAACAACAAGAGTCCCTCACAGTAACAATCTCCTAGGATAGTAACCAACTATATTTAGAGAAAAGGCTTTTTATAATAAGCCTTTATATGTTTAACAAACCTACCCCTCATGCAATGCACCAAGTGTGGTCGAGCAAGGGTGATGCGACGAATCTTGAAGTAATCATGCAGCTTTGGGCAGGTGTTCTACCACTGCCCATATTACAATGTTAGTGGTTCAGTTAAGAAGAAAGGGTTATATCACACCTAATTTTGTAGGATCAAAACCTAGTGATAATTATATGAGTGTCACGTCAATTTTCACACATATAATTGACTTCATTAATAATTACAAAATACAACATATGAAAAAGAGTATGCTTGTTACATCTTATTAAAGCACATCAATATATAAGCATAGCATATAAGATTATTAAGTTGTGGTGACAACATTAACTCCATCACGTCATAGAAAGATTGCCGACATGATCCACGTATCTAACATCCTTAAAAATCTTCAGGATAGATGTATAATTCTTCATTTTCTAAGCAACCTTTATTTTGAATGGAGATAGCAAGAGTGAGTATAGTTTGTACTTAGCAAGTGCAGAAAAATAATTGACATGCATGATGATAACAAGGTAAAAACTAATTCTGGCTTACCGCGATTAGCACTTTTAGTTGGCAAGATTTTATTAGTAAAAGGTTGGAAACTAGTAATTAACTATATAACCATTTATCACAAAGATTCTTCATCCACCAAGATCAACCATCTTGCATCACGACATCATTTTCTAATCAAGTGAAGGTCCAGGTGTTGCGGGCCTTCGGCTTCCGAAGGTCCTCAAAAACATAGTTTGATAATGTTCTCCAAGTAAAATATGTGAACAGGTATCTTCGGATTCGGATCATGAGCATACAGAGCATGGTCAGGATGAAGCCTGAGCGAGACGAAAGGTGATTACGACGAAGGACAAGGTAATCACGAAGTTGTACGCAGGAAAGCTTCGGCATGGCAGCAGAAAAGGGGAACCGACTTAAAGATGAAAAGGCAAATTAGACCTCGAAGAATTACTATAGAGTTATTAACAAATGTAAAGGGCATGGGTGTAATTTTACATGGGCTGCGTCCCGTGCTTATAAATAGGTGAACAGTATCCTCGTACTGTTCACGCTGACTTAGCATTCGCTTTTTGCATCACTCCTGTACCCTCACTTTTCGTCAAACCGAAGGTACATCTATAATTTGTTATTATGGATATGGTAATGAAAATAAAAATAAGTTAATGATAATGTTTATATTATTTTTCGTATTTCGTATATGAATTCTTCCTCATCATTTATTGTGCTTACGAAGGTTTTTCCTTCACAACCTTCGTCCGGAATTCATTATATCCGAAGGGAAATAGTGTCTCGAAGGACGAAGGACTTTAACATTTAGCACTTTTCATGTTGCCTTGTTCCTAACTCTTAGCATTTGAGAACAAGTCCCCAACAATGGCGCCCACCTCCGGTGAACTCACTTTCACTTTTTCCCTAAACGAAGCCGGTCACCGCTCAAGCTTTATTCCAGTGCACCCAAGATCACGAAGAATATCTTCAGGCGTATGTCCGAAGATTCTTACGCCTGAGGGCACAAGCGCCAACAGTGCCCAATGAAATTGTCATTGAGGCCATGATTAAGGGGCTTCGGCCGGGACCTTCAGCCCAATACTTTGCCAGGAAACCCCCTCAGACTCTGGAGAAATTGCTTCAGAAGATGGATGAATACATCTGCGCTGACAATGACTTTCGACAGAGAAGGGAGGAAGCTTACAGATTCTCCGAAATAGCCAGGGGCTTCGGAGGGAGGTTTCATCCTAGACATGTCAGATCGATTCATTCCACTCAGAATGATGACAGGGGAAGCCAGCAGCAGAGGCCACAATATTCCTAACAGGCTTCCCAGGCTTCGGGGCAGCAGCAGAGTTATCCTCGGCCTCCAGCTCCAAGGGGCAGAGGTGCCAGGGGCTTCGGAGGAAGATTTGGGGATCAGCCAAGGAAAATTTATTGCTTATTCTGTGGTGAGGACAAGGGCCACACCACTAGGATGTGCCATGTCACCATCCAGAAACAAAAAGAAATAGCAGAAGTTGCAGCCCAACAGACCCAGTCGAAGCAAGTCATGCACACTGCTTCGTACCACTCGCCTTATATCCCGGAGTATGTGGGTAACCACCCTGCAGCTTCTGTTGCTTCGGCAAGTCAATCTCAGGCATCTTGGCAACAGCTTCCACCTCCACCACCAATGTAATGAGGCCAGCAGCCAGAAGGGAGTCAGCATACTCAACACCAACGAGACTTCAAAGAAGAGTGCGAAGCTCGCACAGTCAATAGTACTGTGCCAGAATCGAAGCACATTTATTGACAAATATCCTACCTAAGTAGCAGTTTTTGCATTCAGTATCATTTTCTTTTTAATAAGGAACAATTATTGAAAGTCTAAGTGTTTTTTGTCGTTTTCAATTTCTTGTAATAGCTTCACCTTTGCTATAGTACAAGTATATCTTCTCCACAGAATAACGGAGTCCAAAAAGTTGCCGAAGCATAAGAACTTATGTTTACGGGGTGAATCTTCGAAATAACAAAAGTCGTTCCTAAGGGAGCGCAGCGTAAGTTTTCTGCTCAAAAGTCGTTCCGAAGGGAATGCAGAGCTTACAGCGAAAAATAAACGCTGATTCCGCTGAAAGTAAAAGGCGAAGAAGCTCCTAAGGGAGGCTTACAGCGAAAAATAAACGCTGATTCCACTGAAAGTAAAAGGCGAAGAAGCTCCTAAGGGAGGCTTACAGCGAAAAATAAACGCTGATTCCGCTGAAAGTAAAAGGCGAAGAAGCTCCTAAGGTAGGCTTGCAGTGAAAAAGAAACGTCGATCTTCGGCAAATATCATTTTGCATAGCATAACATCATCACATCATTTGCATAGCATAACATCATACATCATATTGCATCAACGACGCAAGAAGGGGGTTTCAGTGTTGATATTTGAAGATTGTTTCGAAGAAATAGTGCCAGGGCACAAAAATAGTTATTGAAGAACTATACCTTCGTCAAACTCTGAAATGGAAAAAATTGGTTATTGATTTTACGAGGATTGGTTACTGATTTTATGAAAACACGGATATTATTTACGAAGCATGAAAAGAAGGGAAGGTGTTTTTTCGCCGAAGGCTCAAAAACGGTATGTATGTGAAGTTTCATGCATCGTAAAGAATAGAACCATAAATAGCTTATATATTACATTCAAAGTTACAAAATATTACACATGTTCCTCAACGAACATTACATTCTAAATGTTTTTACAATAACATCTAATCTTCCCTTAGAACTACTTCTGCAGCTTCGTTTAGTAGCTGATCAACAACTTTATCCATGATGGCTTCGACCATTTTTCTAATTTCGTCGTCCCCCTTCACGTGGGGGTCCGCCGATGGCTCGGCAGGCTCTGAAGGAGGAGAAAGTGCGGCTGTGTTACAAAGCGTAAACAAGTTCGAAATCAAAAAATTACAACAAAGAGCCAAAAACCACTAGTCAATACCTATTCGCCCTTCGAGATCCGCACTTTTCTCAGCGGCCTCTGCTACTTTTCTAGCGTCATGAATGCCTTTCTCGCTTTTTCGTATAATTTCTTGGGCCATTTCCCGGCCACCATTGTCCCAGATGTCGGTGAAAAAGTTTCCACCAACCAGGCTCGCTTCGGCCGAGGGGTCTTTTATATCTTCAGAGGATAAGGCGGCTTCGGATTGTGCCAAGAATTTCACATGGTCACAGCCTTTCCTCTCCAAAATAGTGGCAATCCCCCTGGCACCCGAAAAGGCACATATGTCTCCACGACTATTCAAAATTTCTTCAAAAGCTTCAGCTTCGTGGTTGATCCATCCAATTGGGCCTTCGGGGTCACCCCTTATAAAGTTCTCCTCACTTTAGAATGCGCCAACGTTGGCGAAGCTGGTTCTTATTTTCTTAACACATTCTATAGATTTTTCATAGCACCTTTTCTTGGATGCACGAAGCTATTCAACATTTTTTCCAAATGATTTGCCCATTGTTCACTAATTTCTCGTTTTGTTTCTTCAAGTGTGCGTTCCTCTTTAGCTCTGGCTAGTTGTTTCCGAAGATCTTCAATTTCACGCTTCTGAGCCTCAACTTGAGCTTTGAAAGTAGCTTCGTCTTCTTTTATTCTATTCACCAATGAATGTAATATTTTATCTTTTTCGAGACCTCCGTTCCTTAGTTCAATTACTTCGGAACGAAGGTTGCTCAGGGCCATAACACACCCTTCGTCTTCGGCGTCTTTTTGAGCCCTGAGGGCATTGCTAAGTATAAGGCCCTGCAAAAAAAAGTGTGTGTGTGTCAATAAGTTTAAGCAAATGAAAAATTTTGGTATCAAGAAATAATACAAAGACCTCATTTTTGCACCTTTAAGCTATTGTACGCCAAGCTGTCGGCCAGCTCGTTTTTTGACAACACCGAGAGCCCGTCTTCTAATGTTGGGAATCCGAAGCTCTTGCTCATCTCCCGACAGACAGAAATCTCCTTGCTGTCAGGGAGATAATACAAGAAGTCTTCTTCTTCGCTGCCATTGAATATCAACACCCCCTTTGGATATTTCAGTTTTTGGGCATAAAACTGAGCCTCTTGCTTTTCTTTTTCAGTCAACTCTTTTTCCCCGAGGCATGTCGTAGAATATAGTCGAAAGCTTCGGAAAATGCTTCGGGGGCGGCAGTGCCAGTTTCTTCAGCCAAAATTTGTTCTGCTGTTTCTGTTTCTTTGGCTTTCAAGGATTTCACCTTGGCGGGCTCTGAAGGCCCAGCTTCAGTTTTAGCTTGGTGCTTTGAAGCTTCGGCACCAAAGGCTTCGATTTGCACTTCGGGAGTTTCGGCAATTTTCTTCGGTGTAGTGCTTGAAGACTTTATTATCTCCAATACATCTAGTACGTTAACCATTCTTTTCCTCTTGGGGGTCGTCATTGGCATTGGCATTGGAACCTCAATCCTTGCTGAAGGACTTAGAATTTCCGATGTCTTTGTCTCTTCAGCCCTCGGTTCTTCTATTTCTTCCGTCGCTGGCATTTTGGCCGGCCCTTCAATATTCGGCAGGAGAGTTGGCTCCTTGGCTTCGGTGGCCGAAGAGGTCTCACCGACAAACTCAGGCACTGTGGCCGGTTCAATATAGCGTGGCCGGTGTGTAAGAACCTTCATCTTTTTCCTCTTCGGCGCCGGCTCACTAGGAGCGGCTGAAGCAACTTCCTTCGCAAAAGATGTATTCTTTCTTTTTTGACCCTATATTGGATAACGGTAGTCGGGGTAGACAAACCCAATTGCATCAAATACTCGGTTGAGTCTTTTCTTCTTTCGGCCTCCGAAGGCCGCAGATAGTGCAGTGTCTTCTGCCTTCGAGTATGATCCAAGCAGTTCATCACTTATGGCCTCAATACTTTTCAGCCAGTCATCATCTGGCTCGACGAACTTATCTCCATATTTGAATGTGTATTTTAGCCTAACTAGTCCACCTTCGTCAGGTTCCCTGATGGTTTCCTTCGGCATTTCCCACTTTTCTGCAAGTGGCCATACTCTGAAGGCAATGTGTTCTTGGATCAAATCCCTTGTCCCAACAAAAGAGCAAACCACGCCGAAGGCTCTCTGGCATTCTTCGGCTGCTTCATCCATCTCCACCTTCGGCCTCCGGAGGCCGAAGCGCTGCCAGATAGGGCGCATAATGATATCTTTAATATCCTCTCGTGTTTTCAAATCATTTTCACATAAAACCATTTCGTCATCCAGTCACCGGGCCATCTCTTTCGAAAGGTTGCCACGGGACAGCTTGACCCAGATCGGGCACCGAAGCTATAGCAGCCAAAATTGTTGTGGTACTGCTCTTTAACCTAGGGTTTTGTCTCATACAATAGCTCATGTATATTGCAGAAACTCTTTGCATTTGGCTCCAAACCTTGGCTCTTCATGGCCCAGACAAAGATTCCCATTCTTATAATGGCTTCGGGCGTAATTTGATGTAGGTAGACTTGATAAATCTTCAAAACTTCAACCGCAAATTTGCTTAATGGAAGCCGAAGCCTAGCCTTGAAAAAGCTTCGGAAGATCACAACTTCATTCTCTTCGGGAGTAGGCACAGTCCTCTCTCCGTCATCAGCCCGTACAATAGACATGTCCCGAAAATATCTTCCCCTCATATTATCAAGATGACTCTGTTTAATAGTTGATTTTCCAAAAACTTTATGGCTTGGTCGCCAGGGTCGATCTTCGGAGTCTTCTCCACCACTTTCCACATCATAACTGTCGCTGTCGCCAGTATCTTCAGACAAACCTTCCAAAATCTCCCTCGTAATCTTCTCTGTATTTGTCTTTGCCATTAATTCAAGAAAACCAAGATTCTTCTCTTCAGAAAGGCTCAGCCCCGACGCAGCGGCAGCTTTCTTGTCTTCAAACATCTTCGAAAATGCTGAGAAGGTGCTCTCAAAGCCGAAGCTTAAAAATTTAAAAAGCCAACCAAATGTTGGTGTGCAAGAGCTAAAAATTGAGTAAGCAAGAACAGACGGCAAGAAAGCATGCCAAATGAACCCGTGGTAAGTTCTTATTTATACGCCTAGCGTGCTGAGAACTGGAGGGTCCTGCTTGTCAGTGATTGTTGCTATTCTAGCATAGGGAAGGTGTTTTTTCGGACCTTCGGCTTAAGGCCTTCATCCATGTCGTAATATAAATTCATCATTCTAATAAATTAATATTGCGAGGGGCTACTGTTGGGGGCCTTCGGCTTCCGAAGGTCCTCAAAAACATAGTTTGATAATGTTTTCCAAGTAAAATATGTGAACAGGTATCTTCGGATTCAGATCATGAGCATACAGAGCATGGTCAGGACGAAGCCTGAGCGAGACGAAAGGTGATTACGACGAAGGACAAGGTAATCACGAAGTTGTGCGCAGGAAAGCTTCGGCATGGCAGCAGAAAAGGGGAACCGACTTAAAGATGAAAAGGCAAATTAGACCTCGAAGAATTACTATAGAGTTATTAACAAATGTAAAGGGCATGGGTATAATTTTACATGGGCTGCGTCCCGTGCTTATAAATAGGTGAACAGTATCCCCGTACTATTCACGCTGACTTGGCATTCGCTTTTTGCATCACTCCTGTACCCTCACTTTTCGTCAAACCGAAGGTACATCTATAATTTGTTATTATGGATATGGTAATGAAAATAAAAATAAGTTGATGATAATGTTTATATTATTTTTCGTATTTCGTATATGAATTCTTCCTCATCATTTATTGTGCTTACGAAGGTTTTTCCTTCACAACCTTCGTCCGGAATTCATTATATCCGAAGGGAAATAGTGTCTCGAAGGACGAAGGACTTTAACATTTAGCACTTTTCATGTTGCCTTGTTCTTAACTCTTAGCATTTGAGAACAAGTCCCCAACACCAGGTGACTCATAGATGTGAACATTACTAATATATTAATTTGTTTAAATTCTATAGAGGTATACAACTTTGCCCCCAATTCATGATTCTCATATGTGAGGCCTTATTTTACTTTTGAGGTGCAAGACAGGGTCTCACTACGAGACTTTTCATAGGTTCTACTAGTAAGTGGCAACATGCTAGGTTTCAATCTAGGCGCATGGTAACCACTCCCATGGGTATCCCAAGCATGCAAACCTATAAGCTCCCTACCTAGACCCGGACTACCATACTTAATAACCTATACCCCTTTTGCACCAACCTGAAAATCTACTACACTGCAAGTAAAATATCTATTACTACGTCTAAACAGAGCCATATCATTTGTGGTTGTATGGTATATCCCGGGAGGTCGCTCTATGAATGTATCCTTAGGGAGGGTAGACATGACCACCAAACCACGATTTTCAGGTACTCATTATCTCTAGACATTATTTCATGTTGTTAAAAGCCAACTTTTATTATCATTAGTTGCATATGCCATTAATCAGGATTATGGATCATGTATATCATGCGTCATTATGAGGGTTGGAGCACTAAGCTTACTACTACTCATAAGTAAACCTTGAGTACAACAAAAGATTATTAGACTAGGTAATCCTTAGGGTTCACATGACTAAAACATATGGATATAAAAACAAAGTGTATCAAAGTTGCACATGTAATGAACATGGTCAAGGGGCACTTACCTTCTCCGAACTTTGATTGCTTGGGTTCTTCAAAAGCTTGTTCTGTGGTGCCCTCGAATTGGTCCCCTTCTATATGCATAGAACACGACACATAAGAGAACAACATACAAGGCACACATGCATTACAAAATTGAAATAGTACACCAAACAAAACCTTCTAGAAGTCTACTAACATAGAGTTCTGATGTTATGAACTCTAAACAAAAGGGTTTTTTAGCATAAGGCTGGGGTATTTCTACTAACAGTTGTGTGCACACTAAAATTCTTACATGGGCACTATAAATACCAACTCCATGAGGTTCTAAATATAAAAAAACAAAAGTCCCCATGAGGGTAATTGTCACACCCGGTTTTGGAAGGTAAACCGAATGCGAACCATGTACGTGCCAGGATCAGAAATTCACGCACACAACGATTACATAAATGACTCGTCATAGCACAATGCTTCAAATAATAATAAAGAGTAAGTAATAATATTAAAGACTAGAGTCATTTACATAATATAAATCAAAGTACATAGAATAGAAATGTAGCCAACGTAAATTAACCCACCACAGGCAGCTGACTGGGGGAGGTCGCTAGCCTAATCCTTGAACTCGTCGAAGTTCTGGAACTCCTAGAGACCCGCCTCGATGCCTTCTTCTCCTTCTTTACCTGAGCATAGATTGCACCAAAAGCAACCTGGTGTTTTGTGAAAGCAAGGGTGAGTATACATCAATGTACTCAGCAAATGTCCCGTTTGGCTGAGGTGGGCTAGCTTTATGTGGAGTTAAGCTCAAGCAGTTGCTTTTAGTTGGTCAGGTATTTATTATTAGTGGAAGCCAAGTTTTAGTAATAACCAACTCGTGAACCATTTCCTCGTCGAGAAACATCATGATCATCATCGAACCAAAAACATTAATAGAACCATTGAACCTCGAACCAGTTGTATCTCTAATCAAAGAGGATCCCAAGGCCGCTCTTAACCGTGAGCACGAGTGATATATCAGTTTCTAACCCTCTGCAGAGGTCGCACACTTTACCCACGAGTCATGATTCCCTTTCTGCCCGGGGAGAGCTAATCCCCATTGACCATTACCTAGGTTGCCTGGCAGGGTATCACTACATAGCCTTTACAAAGACTCCCCTGGTGCATAGCTGCTCGTTAGGTTTCGCCAGTCGTACAAACGCAGTACACCTCCCCAAGGTGGGTGACTAACAAAACCAAATCGAATGAACCTCTGTACCCCCCTTGGCAGAGCGAGCACTACGCCCCAGCCCCCATTGACGGCCCTCCGGCAAAGCCAACTATACCCCCAGGTTCATCTAATTAATCAGCTAAGGACGTCCCATTCCACCCTCACGGGTGGTCACTCCACGAACAAGTCCTTACGGAGAGGTACTCAGGAAAATGGCCTGAGTCCCCTAGAGTATCACAATATCATCATCGGGATAACATCATCGTATCATATATATTCACATCATGTTCATTGATTAAGTTAAAGCAATATCATGAAACTAACCATAATAACCCAAAAGGTAATCAAGGAAAAGGTAAATAGAAAGCTAGTCAATCCTTAGGTTGATCATGGTATGCGGGGCAGTGAATTATGAAGTAAATAGGACATAATAGGTCAGAGGACACTTGCCTTCACCAAACAGATGCTCAGGTTCTTCAATCTCGTAGAACTCGAAGAGCTTGATCTCGGGACCAGTGGTTCACCAAGTCTTGATCGTCGATTCCTCAAAACTCAGGAACATATCGCAATCTATTTACGACACACAGCGAAGACGAACAAGCACAAGCAAACAAAAATATACATGCATAAGAACATTACACCATACCAAGGAAACCAATATAAAAACAAACAGTATAAAAAATAGTGAGCGCTTCTACGGTTATGAGAGGAAAAGAACCACGATAGTCGAAGCTACGGTCGTGGGGTTAGCGTGTTTACACTGAGAAAGTATTAATTAAAATATTTAATCCGACATTTCTCCAATATAAATAATATCTACTACTTAGTTTTGGCTAACTTACTGTTTTAATTGTGGATGATTAAATAACTAACTAATTAACTCATATGAGAAATTATAAGCGAATGATTTAATCTCGCGTGCGGACAACGCGCGACACACGCGAACGGCGCGCGACAACGCGTGCGAACAACACGCGCGGACGACACGCGACGACGTGCGCGAAACAGCACCGCGACACACGCACGGTACGCGCGGACCGACATACGAAACTAATAAATAAATGACAATATGATTACACTAAACAATTATTAATAATTAATATTTCAGTTAAGGTTAATCATGTTAGTGACTAATTATAAATGCGCAAATCGAATTCCTAAATTAGATTTTTAAATTGAAACGTCGTTCTAGTAGCCACTGGCTAAACAAATGTTTAAATAAATTAAATAAAATGTGCAACAGTGGGGATAAATATTTCTAAATTAAGATAATTTTAATACGAATCTAACACAACTTGAATAGATTGAATCGAGTTTAAAACACAAAAGTTATCATTGTTTTAAAGTATACTGTAATTCGCACGTACTAAATTACAGAACTGCCATCTTCTCCCTCACCTCATCTTCTTCCCATCCATGGAAGAGAGAGCAGAGAAAGGGCAGGGGGGCTGCGCAGGGGAGGACGAGACCGGGCCGACCGAGCGCGGACATGGCCACATAGGGCGCGCGGGGCGCGAGGCGCGGGAGCACGGTCGTCGCCGCCGGCCACCACCACTGCCGCCGGGAGGGGGAAAGGGGTGCCGCCGGGAGGGGAAACGGAGGGGGAGGGGTGCCGCCGCCGGGGATGGTGAGGAGAGAGTGAGGGAGTCCCTGCACGGACGGGAAAACAAAGAACACGAAGAAACCCTAGGTACAACAATGGAGGTTTCTCCCCAGGAAAGAAGACCCTCACTAGAGCTAAGGAGAAATCCATCGATTGCCGAAGATTCGGGGGTCCGATCGACGAACCGAACGTGCCCCGACGAATCCCTCGACAAGACGAACACAGCGGTACCCTCGGATTCTACAAATGATGCACGGATTAGGAGTAATTGCTCGTCGGAGTTATCACCAGAGTTGGAACCACTCCGAACTTCGGCGAACGATACTGGGAGCTAGGGATCGAATTTGGAGAAACCGTTTCATGTTCTGGAACAGGCTCAACGATATGAAGCCGGTCATGTATTTATATCTAGGGTTCGGACGAGATTAAAATTCGGTTTAAATTCGGATTTTACCATTTTTAAAATTCGGAAAAGCCTAGAAATCCATATTTTGTGCTCAAAATATTATAGATCCTTTCAAAAATCTCCAGAAAAATTCCTATAAATATTTGGCCACCTAATAAACTAAAAAACATAATTAGAGTTTCTGAAACATTTTTAAGTTCCTCAAATAAATATATTTTGGTTTCTGGAAAATAGAAAAATATTCTGGAAAAATATGAAAATTGACCGAGCGCTTCTATAACATATGTTAACATGTTTCAAACACATTTTGCACTTAGAAACACCATGCAACGACATGAATGCAACAACCAAAGTGCCTCTAGGGCTCATTCCACTAGGTTTACGCTAATATAAAATAAAATAATTCTCCATTTTTAGGAAAAAAGAGAAAGGAAAGCGAAGAACTGAGAGAGTAACACCTGAATTAGGTGGATATTAGAAAATAAATTTTATACCCCCAAATTCAGGGTGTTACAGTAATGGAAGGCCAAATCCATGAGGCTCGATCGTCTAAGATAAAGTTCCACCTTAGGCCAAATCCATGAATTTCATGAAAACACTCATAAAGACTCCAACTTTTGAAGGTTAGAAATAATCTACTGGCCTTTGCACAATATAATCTAGTCATCATTGTACTAAGGTGGGCCCTGTGAATTTTCAATTGTTCTTGGGATTCTACAAGACAAAGACTCAATACATTGAAGTTTAAAGAAAATAAATAATAAATGGCTTACTTTTCTTATCAGCCAAGGCTGAGTCCTTAGCATTATTGATCAAGTCTAGTTTCTCGAGAAGATCATCTACAATGGCTCTTTCCTTATGTATGGTTTTCTTGAAGGATACAAGAGTCTTTTTTCAATTTGATAATTTGTTCGTTCATTTTGGAATTCTCACTCTAAAGGATTTTGGCAGCTTCTAGCGTTACACCGATGGCCTTGAAAGCTACAAACTATGTGAAAGGTTAACAATATAAGAAGTTTGAATTTTATGTATCACAAAATTCAGATAAATATATTTTAACTTGACCGAGTTGGCACCAAGTTTGTTACATAACTCTTTGACAGTGCTAACAAACTCATCACTTTGTTTCTTATCTTGCTCTAAGATTAGCTGTCACACCCGGTTTTAGAAGGCAAACCGAATGCGAACCATGTACGTGCCAGGATCAGCAATTCACGTACACATCATTTACATAATTGGACATAATCACACAGTGCTCAAATAATAACATAAAAGAGGGTATAATAGTCGATTACATCATGATGTCCGAAACATCCACATAGTCATTAACAATAATCAAAGTGCGGAAAAGAAACGTAGATACACACGGCCTACACAGGCAGCCGACTGGGGGTTTGCCGCTAACCTACGCCTAGAACTCATCGTACTCTTGGAACTCCTGGAAGTCCTCCTCCACGACTTCATCTTCGCCTGAGTAGTGGTTGCAACGCTGACAACCTAGAGGGGTTTGGTGTGTAAAGCAAGGGTGAGTACACATCAACATACTCAGCAAAATGACCCGTTTAGCTGTAGTGGACTAGCTTTATATGGAGTTAAGTCAAGCAGTTGCTTTTAGTTGGTCAGGTTATTATTTACTAGTAGAAAGCCAGATTTTAGCATAAACCCAAGTTATTAACCCGATGTATCCTTTCCAAATGGAAAGAATACTACTTACCAGTACCATAAGCATAATCATAACCATCATCCTCGTCACCACCTGTAAACCATACATCTCTGATCAAGTATCTCTAATCAATGGAGCTCCCTTGGCCACTCATAACCGCGAGCACGACTGATATATCAGTTTCATAACACTCTGCAGAGGTTGCGCACTTTACCCACAAGTCGTGATTCCCTCTTGCCTCGGGCCGATCAAACCCTTAAACACCACCAAGGTGAATAGGCAGGGTCTCACAACGTAGCCTTTACAAAGATTTCCTGGGGCTGTAGCCGCCCGTTAGGTTTCCTAAATGCATCGAACTCCTCCCCAAGGGGCGAACCAACCTTGGCAGAGTGAGCCGCATACGCCGAGCCCCATTAACGGCACGACGACGAAGCAAACTACACCCTAGTTCCTCTAATTACTCAGCTAAGGGCGTACCACTCCACCCTCATGGTTGCACTGTTTTCCCGGGCGGTCATCCAACGAACAGATCCTTACGGAGAGGCACTCGACAAACAGCTCGAGTCCCCTTAAGGGCCACAAGTACAATCATCATATTCAAAAGGGAAAACAGCGTATCATAAATATCTCATCATGTTCATTGATTAATGT
This sequence comes from Zea mays, assembly GCF_902167145.1. Taxonomy (NCBI): domain Eukaryota; kingdom Viridiplantae; phylum Streptophyta; class Magnoliopsida; order Poales; family Poaceae; genus Zea; species Zea mays. Next base: position 157,471,028 of record NC_050099.1, on the reverse strand, counting down.
GAAGCACTAGCATAAAGCTAAACTGAAATAACCCAACCAGAATAGGTAAACAAGGACAAGATAGACAAAAGCTAGTCAATCCTTAGGTATAAACTGTGTAAATGCGGGGAGTGAATTATAAGAATGAGTAGGACATAGATGGGTCAAGGGACACTTGCCTTCACCAACCGACTGCTGCTCAAGGTCTTCACTTGCAACTCCTTCGGACTCCACCAAGTAACCGTTATCTATACGAGTTCAAACATACATTCCACACATTTAATACAAAAGAACAGTACACCATACAATGGAATGCAATAAATAAACAGACGATCGACGCATGGCTCACACTTATGACTAAGCGAGAAAGATAAAGTAACGGTCGAGGCTACGGTCGAAGAGCGATCACGTTACCCAATTATAAATTAAACTACTCATGTAAACAGAATGGTATTTATTTGGCCATTGCGTTAAGCATAGGGTGAAGTCATGTTCCATATTTAATTATTATAAGCAGATGAAGGTGAATTAAAGGAAATGGCCACGCGGCGAGACGCGCGACATAGCATTTAACTTGAATTAAGAAATAAACGACTCATGGCGCGACAGAGCGCGCAACAAGACACTAGCAATAATTATAAAGAGACGTTAGGTGTCGCGCGACGAAACGCACGATGGCATACATTAACTGAACTGAGTTTAAAACGAAATGTCGCGCGGCGAAGCGCGCGACACAAATCATTATCAAAGATGAACTTAAATTGAATCGTCGCGCGACGAAGTGCGCGACACAGCACATTAATAAGGATGAATTTAAAATGAATCGTGACGCGACTAAGCGCGCGACGCAGCACATCGACTAAACTAAAATTAAAATAGATTAAACTGAGAGTCGAACGCCGCACCACTACGGTCGTGCGCGCGAGAGCACGCTGCGCGCGCTGGGGGCACGCAAGGGCCGCCGGGGCACGACCGCCGAGGAGGGGCGAGCCGCCGGGCGTGGCCAGGGGCAGCGCGGGGGCACCAGGGGCGCGGGCAGGGAGGCCGCGCGGGGAAGAAGGGGAGGGGAGGGGGAGAGAGAGGGAGAGAGGGAGAGGGGAGGGGAGCTCACCTTGGGGATCCAAACTCCGGCGATCACCGTCTCCAGGACCTAGGGCACCACGTGGAGAGAGAGAGAGGTGTGGGAGAGAGGTTGCTGCGCGGGAGAAATCAAATGAGAGAAAGAGATCAGGGGAGGGGGCGCATGGGGAGGGCACGGGCGCCAGGGGCACGCGGGCTGAGGCCGGGCTGGGCTACACCGCGGGTCAAAACCCCATGGCACGCACAACCACAGATTGGAAAATCAATTCGCGAAACAGAAACCGAAACGAAACTAAGCAACGCACGCGATTAAGCACGAAATCAGACAAAGAAATATGATTCGACATGATGCAACACTCATGACCACTTAGGTTTTGTTTACACATGACACAGACACCAGTCACTATATTGCTTTGAAATTGGGAGGAAGGAGCGAAACAGGAAGAGAAAAGAGAGTAACGCCTGAATTTGGTGAGTAAAAAGAAGAAAAAATTCTACCCCCAAATTCAGGGCGTTACAAACCTATCCCCCTTAAAAGAATCTCGCCCTCGAGATTCAAGGTTGGCCAGCAAAGAGTTCTGGATACTTGGCCATCGGATCATCTTCACGCTCCCAGGTTGCTTCTTCCTCAGAGTGGTGACTCCATCTGACTTTGCACATTCTGATAGTCTTCCTCCGGGTGACTCTGTCAGCAGTCTCAAGAATCTGCGTTGGCTTCTCAATGTAGGTCAAGTCCTCCTGGACCTCCAGACCTTCCACTGGCAACTGCTCTTCTGGCACACGCAGACACTTCTTCAACTGAGACACATGAAAGACATCATGCACTGCGGACAAGCCTTCTGGCAAATTGAGCTGATAGGCCACTTCTCCACACCTTGCGAGAATCTGATACAGACCAACGTAGCGGGGTGCTAGCTTGCTTTTGACTCCGAATCTTTTGACTCCTCTGATAGGCGAAACCTTCAAATAGACGAAGTCTCCGACTTCGAAACTCAGCTCTCTCCTTCTTGTGTCTGCATAGCTTCGCTGCCTTGATTGCGCTATCTTTAGATTCTCTCGAACCATCTTTATGTTCTCTTCAGCTTCAAGCAGAATGTCTGGCCCAAACACTTGCTTTTCTCCAGGCTGATCCCATTGCAACGGAGTTCTACAACTCCTTCCATAAAGCGCCTGAAATGGTGACATCTTCAAGCTAGCCTGGTAACTGTTGTTATAGGAGAACTCTGCATAAGGTAATCTCTTGTCCCATCCGGACTGATCTTACAACGCACAGGCTCTCAACATATCTTCAAGGATTTGATTGGTTCTTTCAGTCTAATCGCCTGTCTGTGGATGATAAGCTAAACTGAAATTCAGATGTGTGCCCAAAGCTTCATGCAACTGCTACCAGAAATGAGAGGTAAACTACGTTCCTCTTTCTGACACTATCTTCTTTGGCACACCATGAAGACAAATGATCCGAGACACGTACAACTCTACCAATACTACGCTACTGTAGTTGGTCCTGACAGGTATGAAGTGGGCTGACTTGGTTAAGCGGTCCACCACTACCCAAATGGAATCGTAGACAGCTCGAGTGCGAGGCAATCCGACTATGAAGTCCATTCCGATTTCATCCCATTTCCATTGAGGAATTCTCAACGGTTGCAATAATCCAGCTGGCCTCTGATGCTCTGCCTTGATCCTTTGACAACTGTCACATATAGCCACATGCTCTGTGATCTCCCTTTTCATTCTGTACCACCAGAATTTCTTCTTCAGATCCTGATACATCTTTTCACTTCCAGGGTGTATAGAATAAGCTGACTCATGAGCTTCCTTGAGGATCAACTCCCGAATGGACTGGACATTGGGAACACACAAGCGGTCTTTGAACCATATCACACCCTCTGCATCTTCCCGAAAATCTTTGCCTCTTCCTTCCAGAATTAGTTGCCGGATTTCATTGATCTTCTCATCATTCTTCTGGGATTCTTTGATTTCCCGCTCTAGGGTAGGCTCTAACTCGACTGTCACTCCTCGTGTATTGTTCAGAAATCCGAGACTCAGCCTGTCAAACTCTTTGGCCAACTCATAAGGCATCGAATGAGCGACCATTAGATTGACCTGACTCTTCCTGCTCAAAGCATCTGGCACTACATTCGCTTTGCCTGGATGGTAATGAATCTCCAATTCATAGTCTTTGATCAACTCTAACCATCTTCGTTGCCTCATATTCAACTCTGACCGAGTGAATATGTACTTCAGACTCTTGTGGTCTGTGTAAACATCACATTTTTGCCCATATAGATAGTGCCTCCATGTCTTCAGTGCGTGAACCACTGCTGCCAACTCTAGGTCATGGATTGGGTAATTCTTCTCATGAACCTTCAGCTGTCGGGACGAGTAAGCCACAACTCTTCCCTCTTGCATCAATACGCATCCCAAACCAGTGTAACAAGCATCGCAATACACCGAGAAGGGCTTGTGCATATCAGGCAAGACTAAGACAGGCGCTGTAGTCAACTTCTCTTTCAGCGCTTCAAAAGCTTCTTGGCATTTCTGGGTCCACTTGAACTCAACTTTGTTGCCTAGCAAGGCTGTCATTGGTTTCGCAATCTTCGAGAACCCTTCGATGAATCGCCGATAATATCCGGCCATTCCAATAAAGCTCTTGATTCCTCGAGCATCTGTTGGCACTTTTCAGTTCAAAATATCTGCCACTTTCTTCGGATCCACAACCAATCCTTCTTTGTTGATTATGTGACCCAAGAACAGGACTTCATCAATCCAGAACTCACACTTGCTCAACTTTGCATACAGCTGGTGCTCTCGCAATCTCTGCAAAACCATCCTCAAGTGATCCGCATGCTCTTCTTCACTTTGAGAATTTATAAGAATGCCATCAATGAATACCACCACAAACTTGTAAAGATAATCCATGAATACACTGTTCATCAGATTCATGAAGAAGGCTAGTGCATTTGTTAGGCCAAAAGACATCATAGTGAACTCATACAACCCATACTTGGTAATGAATGTCGTCTTCGGAATGTCTGAAGGTCGAATCCTGAGCTGATGATAACCTGACCTCAGATCTATCTTTGAGAACACGTTGGCCCCTCTCAACTGGTCGAACAGATCTTCTATTTTGGGAAAGGGGTACTTGTTCTTGATTGTGACCTCATTCAGAGCTCGATAATCGATACACATTCTTCTGATGCCATCTTTCTTCTCCACAAACAGGACAGGGGTGGCCCAAGGCGAGGTGCTTAGCCAGATGTAACCTTTCTCTGATAGCTCATCGATCTGCTTCTTAAGCTCAACCAACTCTGGTCCAGAAACTCTGTAGGCTCTTTTAGAAATGGGGGCGGTGCCAGGAAGAAGCTCTATAGCAAACTCAACTTTCCACTCTGGTGGCATACCTGGTAAATCTTCCGGGAACACGTCTGGGAACTCTGACACAACCTTGATAATCTCAAGTGGATCTGCTTCACTGCTATCAATAGCCATCTGATAACAACTTCCTTTCTTTGGCTCAGGCGAGACTAGCTTGGTCACCACTTCCTCTCCTAGTGGAGACATCAACTTGATTGTCCTCTTATCACAATTGATAACTGCCTGATACTTATCTAGCCAATTCATCCCTAGGATGACATCTATTCCCTGAGTACCCATTACTATGAGATTAGCGGGAAACGCTATCCCCCTTATTCCCACACTTACATTCAAACAAATGCTATCAGCTCGAATTCTACCACTGGCTGAGTCAATTTGAATGGGGGTTGACATGGTAGTGATTGGAAGATTATGTGCTTCTACCCATGATGCAGTTACAAATGAATGTGTTGCTCCAGTATCAAATAACACTTCTACAATATGGGAGTCGACTAGGAACATACCTACTGTCATGCTAGGGGTCTCCTGAACTGCTTCAGCCTCCAAGTGGTTCAGTCTCCCATGGTTGTAGCGTGGCTGAGAGCGGTTGCCTGCTCCAGGCTGAGACACATTCTGCTTTGCTGGGGCACTGGGGCCTGACTGCTGCTGGGCTGCCTTCTTTGGACATTGCATCACCCAATGGCCTTGCTCTCCACAATGGAAACATGCTCTGTTTCCACCCTGAACTGGTGCTGCCTGATTGCTCTGGTTGGTTGCTAGGGCGGGAAGACGAGGTGCCTGCTGATTCTGCCTTTGGAACTGACCTCCTCCTGACTGATTGTTCTGGCGATTCTACTGCTGGTGCTATGCGTACTGCCTTTGGAACTGCTGCTGCTGAGGTGGGCACTGGTTCTACCTGAACTGCCGTGGTGCGTTGCCTGAGAAACGAGGGCGATTGCTGCTTCCAGGCTGAGGTCCACTGATCTTACGCTTGCGATCCTCCATCTCCTTGCGCTTCTTCTCTGTCAAGATCGCTCTGTCAATCAGGTGCTGAAATGTGGGGAAGGTATGATTCATCAGATGATACTGCAGAGGGTCGACTAAGCCTCTCAAGAAATGATACTGCCTCTTGGCATCTGTGTTGACATCCTCAGGAGCATAGCGGGACAGCTACAAAAACTTGTCTCGGTACTCACTGACGGACATTGACCCTTGCTTGAGCGCCAGGAACTCCTCCTTCTTCATTGTCATCAGACCTAGGAACATGGTACTGACGGAAATTGCCTCTGAATTCCTCCCAGGTGATAGTGTCGGGGTTGGCATGGGTGGCGAGGTAAGACTCCCACCAAGACTGAGCTGCTCCTCTCAATAAACGGGGACCATACAAGACTTTCTCCCTGTCGTCGCACTGAGCGGTGTGCAACTCTCGCTCCATAGTGCGCAGCCAATCTTCAGCATCCATGGGGTCAGAAGAGTGGGCGAACACCGGGGGATGACCTCTCATGAATTCAGCACACTTGTCTCTGGGCATCAGAGGCATCTGAGGTTGAGGTGGTGGCTGCTGCTGCTGCTGTTGAATCGCGGCTAGAGTCTGACCGATGGCTTGAACTGCCTAAGTCTGCATCAAGAACATCTGCTCGATCATCATCGGGGGCGGGGGGTGGCAGTTGCTGTTGTTGGGGTGCCTCATCCTGCTGAGCTGGCCGCTCCTGCTGAGCACGCCTTCCTCCTCTGCGTCTGTTTTCTGACATATGCAGAATGCAATCACACATCAGAACTGATCTTGCAAACCTTGCAGCATAAGAAAAGAGTATATAATCCTTCCACAATTCTGAACAGATGAACATCTTCACTGATTTCCAGCATAGACAAACACAACTTCTCAGATAGAGAGGAAAGTAGAACAAAAGGGCTTCCCAACTAAATAACTAATTTTATTAACACTTAACAGGTAAACCAAAGTGCAGGGGAATGCCTACACACTGGGGACAGTCATTACAAAGATCCAAATCCAACATAGTTCATCATGACAAATATAAAGGCACAGGATAAGCAAACTACCCTATCTAACTAAGACTAACTAAGATTAAGACTGATGCTAAGACTATAGCTTATATATATATGTATATATATATTTGTATTAATTACAAGATCTGACGCTGACGATCTATGATTCTAAATTTATCTTGGTCCTACAGTCGGGGTTGCCATAAGCCTGGTGTCCACACCGAGGTGAGCGGTATGGGTGCTGAGTCCCGACAGGAGCGGGGGAGCCATCCTTCAGGTGACGATGCTCCGCGCGCTCAGCCCGCAGCTGGGCGATCTCAGCACGAGCCCTACTCAGCTCGTCTAATGCATGGTCCAGCTCTGTGTTTAGCACGGCGACTAGGTTGACTGTGCTGCTCAACCTAGGATTGTCCTCACCAACAGGTGAGACAATCACGCCTCCTGTGCTGCCAGATGGACTGCGGGGGTAATACTTCAGGTTGAGACCGTCAGCTACCCCACTGAGCAATAGTGTGAAGCGCACGCCGTGCGGCATCTTGCATGGCCGCCTCAGCTGAGTCCCGCTTAGAGATAGAATAGTGCTCTGAGCAGACCTCTGCACCTCGGAAACTGTTCTCCGGACGACGCACCAAGCAGGTCACCTCCCAGCGGTCCGGGTAAACCCCGCGATTGTGCTGGAAGACCACACAGCGATACTCGATAGACCAAGTACGCCGGTCGAGTGCCTAGCGTAGCAGGGTGTCGAGCGCATCGTGGAAGTGACACCCGCGAGCAGCGTCGCAAGTGATGGGTCGGGCAACCCATCCTTCCAACTCCTGGTCCTCTAAAAGGTCGGTGTCGTGGCTCGAGCTGCTGTCGCCACCTCCGTCGTCTGGGTCTCCTCCAGCAGCTACTCCAGCGGCTGGGGCGCTCAGTGGTGGTGCAGGGGGTGCCTCCAGCGGGAGCACAGGGGAACAGCTCCTCGGAGACTCTATCTCCTGCTGAAGCGAGAAAAAGAGTCCTGCTGCTCCAGCTCCTGTCGTCGACACTCCTGGTCCTCGTGCAGGCGGTGGTGTAGCCTCTTCAAGTGGCTAGGCTGACCAGTCACTGGACGGCGAAGCAGACGCTCCGCGAGACGAGAGGGTAAGAAGGGGATGACAGACTTCCATGCAGTGTGTCTAAGACGAGCCATCTACAAAAGACACCATAATCATAAGAGTAAGAACAGAACTAATATGACCAGCAAGTAGACCATAAATAAATGAGGAATTAGAATGAAACAAAAATTTCAGTAAGGTATAATAATATATGGTAGAACATAGGTTTGGTCGATACGACCAACTTTTGAAGGCATACCAAAGTCAAGGTGATAATAGGGGTCTATAATCCTTAGAACAACCATTCTACTCTTAGTTAGCGGTCCTACAGTCAGCACGGCTTTGATACCACCTATGTCACACCCGGTTTTAGAAGGCAAACCGAATGCGAACCATGTACGTGCCAGGATCAGCAATTCATGTACACAACAGTTACATAACTGGACATCATCACACAGTGCTCAAATAATAACATAAAAGAGGGTATAATAGTCGATTACATAATGATGTCCGAGACATCCACATAGTCTTTAACAATAATCAAAGTGCGGAAAAGAAACGTAGATACACACGGCCTACACAGGCAGTCGACTGGGGGTTTGCCGCTAACCCACGCCTAGAACTCATCGTACTCTTGGAACTCCTGGAAGTCCTCCTCCATGACTTCATCTTCGCCTGAGCAGTGTATAAAGCAAGGGTGAGTACACATCAACATACTCAGCAAAATGTCCCGTTTGGCTGTAGTGGACTAGCTTTATGTGGAGTTAAGTCAAGCAATTGCTTTTAGTTGGTCAGGTTATTATTTACTAGTAGAAAGCCAGATTTTAGCATAAACCCAAGTTATTAACCCGATGTATCCTTTCCAAATGGAAAGAATACCACTTACCAGTACCATAAGCATAATCATAACCATCAACCTCGTCACCACCTGTAAACCATACATCTCTGATCAAGTATCTCTAATCAATGGAGCTCCCTTGGCCGCTCATAACCGCGAGCACGGCTGATATATCAGTTTCATAACACTCTGCAGAGGTTGCGCACTTTACCCACAAGTCGTGATTCCCTCTTGCCTCGGGCCGATCAAACCCTTAAACACTACCAAGGTGAATAGGCAGGGTCTCACTATGTAGCCTTTACAAAGATTTCCTGGGGCTGTAGCCGCCTGTTAGGTTTCCTAAATGCACCGAACTCCTCCCCAAGAGGCGAACCAACCTTGGCAGAGCGAGCCGCATACATTGAGCCCCATTAACGGCATGACGGCAAAGCGAACTACACCCCAGTTCCTCTAATTACTCAGCTAAGGGTGTCCCACTCTACCCTCATGGTTGCACTGTTTCCCGGGTGGTCATCCAACGAACAGGTCCTTACAGAGAGGCACTCGAGAAACAGCTCGAGTCCCCTTAAGGGCCACAAGTACCATCATCATAATCAAAAGGGAAAATAGCGTATCATAGATATGTCATCATGTTCATTTATTAATGTGAAGCACTAGCATAAAGCTAAACTGAAATAACCCAACCAGAATAGGTAAACAAGGACAAGATAGACAAAAGCTAGTCAATCCTTAGGTATAAACTGTGTAAATGCGGGGAGTGAATTATAAGAATGAGTAGGACATAGATGGGTCAAGGGACACTTGCCTTCACCAACTGACTGCTGCTCAAGGTCTTCGCCTGTAACTCCTTCGGACTCCACCAACTGTTTATACGAGTTCAAACATACATTTTACACATTTAATATAAAAGAACAGTACACCATACAATGGAATGCAATAAATAAACAGACGATCGACGCATGGCTCACACTTACGACTAAGCGAGAAAGAGAAAGTAACGGTCGAGGCTATGGTCGAAGAGCGATCACGTTACCCAATTATAAATTAAACTACTCGTGTAAACAGAATGGTATTAATTTGGCTATTGCATTAAGCATAGGGTGAAGTCATGTTCCATATTAAATTATTATAAGCAGATGAAGGTGAATTAAAGGAAATGGTCGCGCGGCGAGACACGCGACACAACATTTAACTTGAATTAAGAAATAAACGACTCATCGCGCGACAAAGCGCAATAAGACACTAGCAATAATTATAAAGAGACGTTAGGCGTCACACGACGAAACGCACGACGGCATTCGTCAACTGAACTGAGTTTAAAACAAAATGTTGTACGGTGAAGCGCGCGACACAGATCATTAACAAAGATGAACTTAAATTGAATCGTCGCGCGACAAAGCGCGCGACACAGCACATTAATAAGGATGAATTTAAAATGAATCATCACGCGACGAAGCGCGCGACGCAGCACATCGACTAAACTAAAATTAAAATGGATTAAACTGAGAGTTGAACGCCGCACAACTACGGTCGTGCGTGCGAGAGCACGCTGCGCGCGCCGGTGCCACACGAGCCGTGCAGGCGCGCGGGGCGTGAGGGCCACCGGGGCACGGGCACGGGCGTGGGCAGGGGCGGGCGAGGGTGCGGCTAGGACGGCGCGGGGCGCGACCAAGGGGGCACGACCGCCGGGGAAGGCGAGCCGGCAGGCACGACCAGGGGGCGACGCATGGGCGTAGCCAAGGGAGGCGCGAGGGGGCGCGACCAGGGGCCGCGCGGGGGCGCCAAGGGCGTGGGCAGGGAGGCCGTGCGGGGAAGAAGAAGGGGAGGGGGAGGGGAAGAGAGAGAGGTAGAGAGGGAGAGAGGAGGGCAGCTCACCTCGGGGATCCAAACTCCGGCGATCAGCGTCTCCAAGACCTAGGGCACCACGGAGAGAGAGAGAGGTGGGAGAGAGGTTGCTGCACTGGAGAAATCAAATGAGAGAAAGAGACCAGGGGAGGGGGCGCATGGGGAGGGCACGGCGCGAGGGGCGTGCGGGCCGAGGCTGGGCCGGGCCAGGCTGGGCTGCACCGCGGGTCAAAACCCCGTGGCACGCACAACCACAGATTGGAAAATCAATTCGCGAAATAGAAACCGAAACGAAACTAAGCAATGCACGCGATTGAAGCGTCCCCAATCCTCTGGGACTCAAATGTGATACAATTACTAGTCCCAGGAGGCTAGTAAACACATTTATACATCAGATGATACCAAATCTGCTTAAACGAGACAAACCTACAAAGGTGGCGAACAACTTTAAGAGTTGGTCCACAACTCGGGACATATCATCAGAGTGGGGCTGAAGCAGCCCGATATACGCAGCGAAGCAATTCTGCGGTCCAACAGCCACAGGCAAGGTTGGGAACAGTCGTAATTCTTACCCGATCTCCTTTTTCTGAAAAACAACAAATAAGCAAGGGTGAGTACAAACGTACTCAGCAGCCCACCTTCACCCGCGGAATGGGGAAATCAGATATAATGCATGGAATATGTAGAGCTCAGGATATTTGCAGAAACAGCAATATTTTATGCAGGGTTGTTTTGAAAAACATTTTGTATTTTGCAAAGTGCATCCTCTCCAAAAGGAGCAGGAAGTTTTTCAATATTGGAACAAAATCCCCTGGACTAAACCATCCAGATATCTCAGCAGTTTCCCACTGGTTTTCCTTTTCAAAAACAGCTACTGGACTTCCCGTCCACCATAGCTCACGGCTCAACCGCCGAACCTTTTTAGAAACCACTTTTCTCAAAAGCATCTCTTTTTTTGGAAAACAAAACATTAATTGCCATACCATACCAGACTCGTCCATTCCTATGGACACAAACTATTCGAATAGGTTTTCAAACTCTGCGCAGAGGTGTACACTTTACCCACTAGTCCGGCTCTGCGATCTCATGATCAATGAGATCCGAATCCGAATCTCTTTCTTTCCCCGCACGTCCTAACCTTAACGGTTATCCGGAAGGAGTCAGGCCACCACCATGTCCAAACCGGACAAAACTTTCCCCCTCCTTATCCTCCCGGTGCTCCCCAGCCTTCATAACCCTAGGGTTGGACCGTACGAGTTCAGATTGAGTGACTGCCCACACAGTCTCGAGTGGTTGTACTTATCATGAGTACATGTAGTGAAAGATGACAAATCGGTCCTTATACGAGGGGACAATCCTTCTGCTCACGCCTAAACCAGCTGAGCCATCACCTTAGGCCCTCCCCTAAACCAGGGAGTCCCTGATTATCCCTACTCAAAGGTGATAAGGGTGAAAACCCTTCATCATACACATTTTGAAAAACATTTTCTTTTGAAAACTCACACCTTTCCTCAAATCATTTGTAACAAATATATCAGGGATTGATTGCGGCAAGCGGCTGGGTGGCCATAATAACTTGTCTTTAAATCATATCATGCATAAAATAACAGGCTGAGGGTTGTGGTTGTAAAACATAGGTAATTTATGCATCAAAGGGATCCAGTGAGCTTGACGTGCTTATTCGGCGAAGGGGGAAGGGGAGCTCGCGGAACTGGCTTCTGGCTCCACCTCCTAGCGTAGACTTGCAGATCTGGCCTCCACGAGACGGCACGAACGCTCCGATAACTATGCAACATGAACAAGCAAACATACAAACCAGCAAGTATACCAACAAATATTTAGTATAGTGGTCAGAAAAGCGATATATGGATGGGTAGAGTCTTGAGTAGAATCTGTGTCATGTGGTGTTGTGATATTACTGGTGGTGGAGCGGAGGCGCTTACCAGGAGGGTGGACTGGAGGCGAAGCGACACTATGCGTGTAGCCGGCAGAGCGGAGTAACTGAGTGGGTGGGGTGTTTGCCTTGGTTGAGGGTGTTGAGTGTGTGTGGAGAGGGAGAGGGTAGTTGGGTGTATTTATAGCTGGGTGTATGTGGTGTAGCACAGTGAAGTTCACTGTTGGTGAGAATAGTGACGAATGAATCGTCTGACTTAGTATGAACAAGAGTGTTATAGGCAGAATATGGGACAAGAGTATTTTGGGAGTCTTCTGGAATATGAACCATGCTTAAGAGATGACATGGTTGGATAGGGAATAGTTTGATAAGAATTTAGAAACAAAAATTATTGGAATCTGAGTTTGGAAGCCTGGTTCGAAGGAATCTCAAGGTCAAGCGTGCTCAACTTGGGGAAACCTAGGATGGGTGACCAGATGGGAAGTTCCCACTGGAAGGAGAACCACAGTCACCTGAGTTTGTATGATTGGAACATGGGTCTGGCTGGTCTTAGGTGGACTGGACAACATGATGGATGAGTAGTTGAAATTTGGGATGACTAGATGACCGATGAATAGTAACGATGATTAGTAACGATGAATAGTGGCGATGGAAAAAATTATAGATATCATCGATGAATAGTAACGATGATGAATAGTAATGATAAATAGTAATGATGATGAATAGTGTATGTGAATAGTAACGGTGAATAGTAATGGTGAATAGTGATAGTGAATAGTGATAGTGAATAGTTCGTATGAACGAACGATGAACGATGAATAGGAACTATGAACGAACGGGCGAACGATTGGAATTTCGGTAGCATAACGGCAGGACAAAGATTATCTGGAAGAACGATGAATAGGGACTATGAACGAACGATGAACGATGAATAGGGACTATGAACGAACGATGAACGATCGAATGATCGAATGAACGAACGATCGGAATTTCGGCAGCATAACTGTAGGAAAAAGATTATTTGGACGAACGAACGGACGAACGATCGGACGAACGGACCATGAACGATCGGACGAACGATCGAACGATCGGACGAACGAACGAACAAACTAAGAACAGGGGACGAACGATCGAAGAACGATCGAACGATCCTTGTGCTAGTGTGTGCTTGTGTGGAACATGGAGTGGGTGTGTGGGGGGGAGAGTTGCCATGAAATGGCTTGGGGTGGGAAGAGAGGAGGCCCTTGCCCCTCTATTTATAGCCATGGTGGGGGGATTAGGGGGAGGGATGAGAGGATTAGTGGGAGGATGAGAGGATTAGTGGGAGGTTAGCATGTATTTGTCTTGTATAAGTGTAATTAGCTTGTAGAGCTCACCGTATGACACTGGAGGCATACATATATGTATGGGCATGAGGAAAGTTATGAAGAAAATATTTGTAGGGTCTTGAAAAATGATTCTGAAGGTATTTCTCAAGAGGAAAATATCCGGAGATACATCGGTGGAATATTTGAGCAGTATTTCTGGAAAGAATTTGAGGGGGATCACTGGGGAAATATTTGTAGGATATTTTGAGGAGGATTTTAGAGAGAATATAGACCACTATAATTTATTTGTTGATATCAACTCGCAAACAAACATTTTGAAATGAAATTTGAAATTCATTTTGAATTTAGGGTGAGTTTGAGAAAATTTCAGAATTTGAATATTTGGGATGCTACAGATCTACCCCACTTAAAAGGAATCTCTTCCTCGAGATTCGGCTTAGAAGGGTTATGGGTATAGCTTTACTTCAGCTACATATCTTCACTTTGCAGACTCTTCGAGGAGATGGAACTTCAACAAAATCTAGCCTTTCAGGAGCATCCGGTTGCTGATTGCAAACGCTGATTCTGGCTACTCAAAGATCATATTCAGGCTTCTAGGTTTCGCTTGGCAGCTAGCTTATTGAAGAAGCATCGATGCCAACACACAAACCTTTCTCTTGCAAACTCCCACATGGATTCCTTCCTTGATTGGTCTTCTGGTGCTTCATCAACAAAACTTGGGTGACCACTTCTCATCCAGAAACTTATATGCTTTGATGATCTGGTCCTCCATAAGCTTGCTACAGGCCTTCTTCTTTTTCTCCATAGAAGGAACCTTACTGGAATACTACCCCACTTAAAAAGAATGAGGGTAGAACTCTTGAATCTTGGGGATTTGAACTCCTTGAAGTACCTCATATCAAGGGTGTTACGGGGCCTTCTTCTGCTGTTGCTGCTTGAGCAGGCTGCGGAGAAATGACTGACATAGGGTTGATTCTGGGAGAACCTTCTTCTTATCTTCTCTTCACTATCTTATTTTCACTGACCCTTTCTTTCTCTTTGCTCTTCCCACTGGAGGATTCTATCAAAGAGTATTACTATCATACACTGGAGGAAACCAAAGACTATGAACCATGTGCAACAGTCTTCAACCCAAGAATCACCAAGCATTGTGATCTTAGGGGCAAGAGAGTGAAAAATGGAGTTGCTTGCAATTTGGCAGAGGGGTTTTTATCAGGCGTGTGCTTTGCTTGGGATGGGAGTTGAGGGAGCTGGTGGGGGGATTTATAGGCGAGCGGTATGCGAGGTGGTGCTCGGGTGCGGAGTGATGATGATGGAGCAGGTGACACAAGGCAACAAGTGCGATGGAGGGGGGGATGGTGTTGCTAGCGGTAATGGTGGTGGGTGTGCTGCAAAAGGGGGGCGTGGGGTGGCAGTAGTGCGCTGCAAAGGGGGTGTAGGGCGGTGGTAGTGCGCATGGAGGCGGGGCACGCGTGCGGGGGGGCACGAGTGAGTGGTGGGGTCAATGACCCTGATGTTTGTGGTTTCTGGTTCCAAGAATCTTTGCCTCTCTGTATGGTAATAACTTCTTCTATCCTCTTTTCCTGTTTACTTTGACTCAGGGGCAGTGCTTTGATTCCCACGGTCGGTCCTTTTGACTGAGCGGCTGGACTGGTTTCTTCTGTAGCTTGTTCCAGGCTTCAAGGGTAAGCTTCCCGGTATCTTCTTGGGTAAGGCACTTTTCTCTTGAGATGGGTTAAGATGAGAATGGAAGCATAAGGTGAGGATTAGATCTAATTTGTGATTTATGTTTTTAGAGAAAAACCTTTCTTAAAAAGAAAGAAAACACATAAGTTCAGCAATGATAAGCACAAACAAATCAAACATTTTGAATAGGGGAAGAATAGAGTTTTTCCAAAGCACGAACTACTCAGATTCGGGGGCTAAGCATAACTACTATTGCTTGGCTCCTGAATTGAGAACTATGCTAAATGCAACTTATGAGCACTAACGTTAAAGCATCACATATGCACTCAAAAGGGAGGAAAACATCAAGCGAAATTCATTTTGAAATGCCCTAGGGGGCCACACAATTAGAGTATTGCAAAACACGAGTCTACACGATTACCTCTCATACACGCAGGGCTCTAGCCAAAGTGAAGAAAAACTTCACTACCCAATGCATGCAGAGGACTGGGCATAACTAACTTCAGACCAGGCAGCTTCTCTTCTGGCAAGGCTGGCTCACAACTTTAATCTAAGACATCACCTGGATGGGTTAAGAGGGAGCTGATGTTGATGACTTCTTCTGGTGGCGACTGAGATGGCAGGACAGGGTTGAACTCTTCTTCAAGCAGGACTGGCTCTTGTAGCTCCTCAGAGGGCGGCGGTGCTGGCGGGGTGCTTGCAGCTTCTTCCTTGACTTCAAGGGATGGTGCTAGAATCTTCTTCATGGCGAGGGGCTCAAACAACTCTAGCGGGGGATCTTGGGAGGATTCAGGGTGCTCTTGCTTATCCATAGCCTTAGGGGAGACTGGAATTCCTTCCAAGACTATGGCTCCTTCAGGGAGTTCCTAAGCCTTCTTCTCTCCTCTGATAGAGACCGGGTGACCTTCAAGAATCTGGGGATCTTCAGCTCTGACAGATTGAACTGGGTTGGATGAAGCGGGCTCTTGGATCCGCAGGGCTCTACGTTGGTTATGGGTTACCAAGTAGGCCTCCATCAACTTCTGGACATGCTCATCCTTGGCTTGCTTCAGGGCTTCAACAGCAATGACTTCACGACTTTCCAAGGCAGCTACACGGGCTTGAGCTGTGGTGAGATCCACATGGAGCTTACGGTTGAGCTTATCTTCATCTTCTGCTCGAGCAATCATCTGACGGTGGTGCCGAGCCAAGAAATCATATTGGGCATCCAGGGTGAGCAGGTATGCAGTGAGGTACACGATTGTGGGGTCATCCACAAGCAGTTGCTGCTCTTCCAATGCACGCATCCTGGCCATCCAAACTGGACGGTTTCTCTGAAAGGGCGGAAAGAATCTGAGTGGGGTGTCGGCCACTTCTTCTTCATAGATCTGACACAGGGCCCTCAATGCCTTGCGAGCGACGACTTGGCAGGTGTCTTTGAATCTGTGCCCAGCAGCAGTGACACTCCATTCCACATGGTGCAGACTGGATCCAATGTATACAGTCACGACACACTTCTCTATGCCATGCTCGACGAATTCACGACCATCATACTCTGGCTGGCTCTTGATTCCGAGGCGAACTGTGCATGCTCTCAGCAACTTGGGGAAACCATCTTCATTCTGGCAAAAGCTAGTTTGGCAGCAAACCTCCATCTGACTTCTGAGAGAAGGAAAGGGGGAAAGCATTTTTGAAATGATTGGATGAGAGGAAGATTTTTTTTAAGAAAATAGTTTGGACTCAAAAACTTTTGATCAGGCTAAGGGTTACGTCCTACGGCCAACCTAACAGCTCTGATACCACCTGAAGCGTCCCCAATCCTCTGGGACTCAAATGTGATACAATTACTAGTCCCAGGAGGCTAGTAAACACATTTATACATCAGATGATACCAAATCTGCTTAAACGAGACAAACCTACAAAGGTGGCGAACAACTTTAAGAGTTGGTCCACAACTCGGGACATATCATCAGAGTGGGGCTGAAGCAGCCCGATATAAGCAGCGAAGCAATTCAGCGGTCCAACAGCCACAGGCAAGGTTGGGAACAGTCGTAATTCTTACCCGATCTCCTTTTTCTAAAAAAACAACAAATAAGCAAGGGTGAGTACAAACGTACTCAACAGCCCACCTTCACCCGCGGAATGGGGAAATCAGATATAATGCATGGAATATGTAGAGCTCAGGATATTTGCAGAAACAGCAATATTTTATGCAGGGTTGTTTTGAAAAACATTTTGTATTTTGCAAAGTGCATCCTCTCCAAAAGGAGCAGGAAGTTTTTCAATATTAGAACAAAATCCCCTGGACTAAACCATCCAGGTATCTCAGCAGTTTCCCACTGGTTTTCCTTTTCAAAAACAGCTACTGGACTTCCCGTCCACCATAGCTCACGGCTCAACCGTCGAACCTTTTTAGAGACCACTTTTCTCAAAAGCATCTCTTTTTTTGGAAAACAAAACATTAATTGCCATACCATACCAGACTCGTCCATTCCTGTGGACACAGACTATTCGAATAGGTTTTCAAACTCTGCGCAGAGGTGTACACTTTACCCACTAGTCCGGCTCTACGATCTCATGATCAATGAGATCCGAATCCGAATCTCTTTCTTTCCCCGCACGTCCTAACCTTAACGGTTATCCGGAAAGAGTCAGGCCACCACCATGTCCAAACTAGACAAAACTTTCCCCCTCCTTATCCTCCCGGTGCTCCCCAGCCTTCATAACCCTAGGGTTGGACCGTACGAGTTCAGATTGAGTGACTGCCCACACAGTCTCGAGTGGTTGTACTTATCATGAGTACAGGTAGTGAAAGATGACAAACCGGTCCTTATACGAGGCGACAATCCTTCTGCTCACGCCTAAACCAGCTGAGCCATCACCTTAGGCCCTCCCCTAAACCAGGGAGTCCCTGATTATCCCTACTCAAAGGTGATAAGGGTGAAAACCCTTCATCATACACATTTTGAAAACATTTTCTTTTGAAAACTCACACCTTTCCTCAAATCATTTGTAACAAATATATCAGGGATTGATTGTGGCAAGCGGCTGGGTGGCCATAATAACTTGTCTTAAAATCATATCATGCATAAAATAACAGGCTGAGGGTTGTGGTTGTAAAACATAGGTAATTTATGCATCAAAGGGATCCAGTGAGCTTGTCGTGCTTATTCGGCGAAGGGGGAAGGGGAGCTCGCGGAACTGGCTTCTGGCTCCACCGCCTAGCGTAGACTTGCAGATCTGGCCTCCACGAGACGGCACGAACGCTCCGATATTACTGGTGGTGGAGCGGAGGCGCTTACCAGGAGGGTGGACTGGAGGCGAAGCGACACTATGCGTGTAGCCGGCAGAGCGGAGTAACTGAGTGGGTGGGGTGTTTGCCTTGGTTGAGGGTGTTGAGTGTGTGTGGAGAGGGAGAGGGTAGTTGGGTGTATTTATAGCTGGGTGTATGTGGTGTAGCACAGTGAAGTTCACTGTTGGTGAGAATAGTGACGAATGAATCGTCTGACTTAGTATGAACAAGAGAGTTATAGGCAGAATATGGGACAAGAGTATTTTGGGAGTCTTCTGGAATATGAACCATGCTTAAGAGATGACATGGTTGGATAGGGAATAGTTTGATAAGAATTTAGAAACAAGAATTATTGGAATCTGAGTTTGGAAGCCTGGTTCGAAGGAATCTCAAGGTCAAGCGTGCTCAACTTGGGGAAACCTGGGATGGGTGACCAGATGGGAAGTTCCCACTGGAAGGAGAACCACAGTCACCGGAGTTTGTATGATTGGAACATGGGTCTGGCTGGTCTTAGGTGGACTGGACAGCATGATGGATGAGTAGTTGAAATTTGGGATGACTAGATGACCGATGAATAGTAACGATGATTAGTAACGATGAATAGTGACGATGGAAAAAATTATAGATATCATCGATGAATAGTAACGATGATGAATAGTAATGATAAATAGTAACGATGATGAATAGTGTATGTGAATAGTAACGGTGAATAGTAATGGTGAATAGTGATAGTGAATAGTTCGTACGAACGAACGATGAACGATGAATAGGAACTATGAACGAACGGACGAACGATCGAATGATCGGACGAACGAACGATCGGAATTTCGGCAGCATAATGGCAGGACAAAGATTATCTGGAAGAACGATGAATAGGGACTATGAACGAACGATGAACGATGAATAGGGACTATGAACGAACGATGAACGATCGAATGATCGAATGAACGAACGATCGGAATTTCGGCAGCATAACGGTAGGAAAAAGATTATTTGGACGAACGACGAATGAACAGACGAACGATCGAACGATCGGACGAACGGACGAACGAACCATGAACGATCGGACGAACGATCGAACGATCGGACGAACGGACGAACGAACCATGAACGATCGGACGAATGATCGAACGATCGGACGAACGAACGAACAAACTAAGAACAGAGGACGAACGATCGAAGAACGATCGAACGATCCTTGTGCTAGTGTGTGCTTGTGTGGAACATGGAGTGGGTGTGTGTGGGGGGAGAGTAGCCATGAAATGGCTTGGGGTGGGAAGAGAGGAGGCCCTTGCCCCTCTATTTATAGCCATGGTGGGGGGATTAGGGGGAGGGATGAGAGGATTAGTGGGAGGATGAGAGGATTAGTGGGAGGTTAGCATGTATTTGTCTTGTATAAGTGTAATTAGCTTGTAGAGCTCACCGTATGACACTGGAGGCATACATATATGTATGGGCATGAGGAAAGTTATGAAGAAAATATTTGTAGGGTCTTGAAAAATGATTCTGAAGGTATTTCTCAAGAGGAAAATATCCGGAGATACATCGGTGGAATATTTGGGCAGTATTTCTGGAAAGAATTTGAGGGGGATCACTGGGGAAATATTTGTAGGATATTTTGAGGAGGATTTTAGAGAGAATATAGACCACTATAATTTATTTGTTGATATCAACTCGCAAACAAACATTTTGAAATGAAATTTGAAATTCATTTTGAATTTAGGGTGAGTTTGAGAAAATTTCAGAATTTGAATTTTTGGGATGCTACAGCGATTAAGCACGAAATCAGACAAAGAAATATGATTCGGCATGATGCATCACTCATGACCACTTAGGTTTTGTTTACACATGACACGAACACCAGTCGCTATATTGCTTTGAAATTGGGAAGAAGGAGCAAAACGGGAAGAGAAAAGAGGGTAACGCCTGAATTTGGTGAGTAAAAAGAAGAAAAAATTCTACCCCCAAATTCAGGGCGTTACATTAGCGGAGCATACTCGGCTACTAGAAGTTTATTATGTGTTAACATCAGCAGGTGGGATTTTTCTCCAAATTCATTTAAAGTTTCCTGCAAATGGTATTGTTAGAGACCATAGTTTGCAAAGAGGATTAAGATTAAAGGGCTTACCTATGTATTTTTGAGAAAAGTCAGTAACATAGTATCGAGCTTTCTCCAATTGGCATTTGTCTTCTACCAAGCCTAACTTTGCCATCAAGTAGTTTCCAAACATAATCGAGAGTTTGTTTTCTCGACATCAGATACATGAATCTTAGTCTCATGGAGGACCTCTCCAATGACTAGATCTACACTAATTACATTGGTCAAACTACTTAAAATGCATTTCAAATAGAAGATTGCACAAGATGATTACCTACGGGTTGATTTGGGATCCCTTGGGGACTCAGATTAGCTAGAGTAGTAGCAGAAGTAGCTGGAGCATCAACAAGAGAAACAATAAGAGAAGCCACACCTGGCTCAAGGACTATGTCCTTAGATATAGTGGCCCTGGGGCATTCTAGGCCTAAGTCACCAGAAGTCTCTATGGGTTTGGTACTAGTCGGCGCATCAATTGATGGTGGTTTTGGGACCATGGTAGACTTTGCACCAGCAAGCGCGTTGATGTTTGAGCCCTTCTCTAATAGGACAAATTACCTTATCTTTAGGAAGTTATTTTGATTGCCTGATAATATCATGAAGAATATTGAGAACTATTTCTTAACAATAAGAAGAATGGATTTTTGATTGACATACCTTGTAGATGTTTTAAAAGAAGATCATTTTGGAATGGAGGAGCCACTCTAGGACTCAGCTTTGGGGATCGAGTCATAGCATATTTCTAGTTCAACAACAGAGCCAACTAGATGATTAGTTGTTGTCACCCCCCTTGTTGGTAACAATGTGTGTGGGGGATAGAAGACGTTAGGTGCATTAAGAACTTGGAGGTAGAGGAGGAAGAAAGTATTTAACATCTTCGTCATCATACGAGTCGTTGTTTCAGACCACCCTCTTCCTCTTCTTTGACTTAGGAGGAGAGCTCATCTTCTCTATGGCAACTGGAGCCTTAGGGGCTTGCTCGACAAACTGCCTCGGGAAGTGGCATGGGCTAGCTTCCAAGTCATCTTTTGTCGCCTAAGCAAAGATTCTGTGGAGATCAATCAAGTGATCATGATAAACTCTATCTAAGAATTGACAAGACATAAAGATAGCAACAAAATTCTATAAATTACCTAAGGGCATGGTTCAAGCTCAGAATAATCCTCTAGTAGCATCCTTTCGGCCAATCCATGAGAAAATTTGGTGGAGTTGAGTTTGTGTAAGACCCTGAATTTGGGGGTATAAAATTTCCTCTCTAATTTCCACGAAATTCGATTGTTACCTTCTCTTTCCTTTATTTTTCGCTCTGTTTTGTCTTTTTTTCAAAGTAGCAGGGGTAGTTATCCTGATGTCATGTATTAATAAACCCCTAAAAGAAGTCTGGATTGTTGCATCATGCCGAAGCATATGTTTATTTCTGTGACTGATGAGTGATTTGGTGGAGCATATGTCTGGTAGCGGTTTGGAGTCAAAATAGTAGAAAGAGAGAAGAAAATAAAAAGGAAAAGGAACCTAGCTGCAAGGAAAATGGACCCCAGCCTATTTGACTAAGTGATTTTGGTGTTTGATGATCAACATAACCTTGTGGACTAATATTTCTCAAGTGTTTGTGTGCTGTAGTTCACATGATGCGAATTGGATTGGACTGAGACTCTAAGGATGCAACACCTCAAATAAGCATTGCAAGGCCCACAGAAGACATTACAAAGTCATATTAAAGACACTTTATACATGTTAAGAGTCCAACACATGAAGAAGTAGAAGTGGAATGCAAAGCCACAAAACAAAAGTGAAGTTGACAAAGTTGAGAGGAAGGACTGACTGAACTGGAAGTGTTTCACAAACTCCAATCTACTCAAACTGACATGACTTCAACTTTGAAATGTAGAAAATTTTATAAGCTTTCAAAAATGTCCAAGATCATCAACATCAGAGTTCGGAGCAAAAAGTTATGCCCACAATACAAAGTTGGAATTGCTGAAAAAACTGCAGCAGTATATGGTCTGTTTCACAGGCCTTTCTGGTGTGCCAAATTTGCTCAAAATGGTATGGATTCAACTCTGGGATGTAGAGAATTCCATAAGCTTTCCAAAAAGTACAAGATCATCGAAATCGAAGTTTGGAGCTAAAAGTTATGGACAAAATACGACAAGCAAGCATGGCTGTCCGGTGCACACCGGACTGTCCGGTGTGCCATCTTTGGAAGCTCTAACAGTTCGATGCACCTAGCATGTCTGATGTAGCCATATTTAACGGATAGTACATGTGACATGTATGGTGCACCACCGAACAGTGCGGTGCACTTGTCCGGTGCGCCGCAGAAAGCTACAAAACTGCTTTCCAACGACTATATTTGAGTTGGGGCCTATATATACTTCACCCAACTGGTCATTTGGAGGTGTGAGAGCTCAAGCAAAATACCAAGGCATATTGTAGATATTTATATGTGCTCAAACACCCAAATGCTTAATAGAGTCACTCGGTGATTAGCGTAGGTGCTTTGCGAAGTGCTTAGGTTAGTTAGACCGCATTAGCGCTTGCTCTAGGTGAATCCTAGTTATTTGAGTGAGTTTAGAAAACCACATAACCCCTTAGCTTTTGTGCGAGCAATTGTAATTATACCGAGTGGGTCGAGAGTCTTGTGAGACTGTGACAACCGAGTTTGTGTCACGGCCGCCACCGTGTACCGGAGGGAACGAGGCCCACGACATTTTGACCGAAAGCTCGATAGTGGAGACGACAGGGGAGCGTCCGAGAGGAGCCAGAAGCGGAGCACCACTTGCATATGGAAAAGGACAGCGTCTCTCTATGGAGATACTCGACCGAGGTGCTTGGCCCCCACGTGAGCTTCCCTTTGCGTAGGGGCACCAACGAGGATTAGTCAGAACCTTGCGTGGTTTCGGATACCTCGGTAAAAATACCGCGTCATCTACGAGAGTTTGCATCGCTACCTTGCTCTTTACCTTCCTCATTTATATTAAGTATTTAAGTTTCAATCTAGCCATTCTAATTAGATTATCTAGGATTGAAACTAAGGCTTTGAGGTAGAGATAGCAACACTTAGACAAAATCTAGTTTGCTTATTTTTTATTGTTTATTTGCATAGGTTTTGCTCTAGGGATTTAATTGTGGCCTAGCCACTACCGGAATTCGCGCCTTTGCCGAGTGCCGGTGGCTTTGCCGAGTGCTTTTTATCGGGCACTCGGCAAAACCGGCTTTGCCGAGTGCCGCACTCGGCAACGTCCTGCGCTCGGTAAAGAGCTAGTTTACCGAGTGCAGGACACTCGGCACAGCCGAGCACTCGGCAAAGATTTCTTTGCCGAGGGTCAAGCACTCGGCAAACAAGGCTCTCGGCAAAGGGCCGTTAGCGGCCGTCTACAACTGACGGCCGTCAGTCTTTGCCGAGTGTCAAATATCTGGCACTCGGCAAACATAGTCTTTGCCGAGTGTCCTCTGTAGACACTCGGCAAAGCATATTTTAATTCTTTTTATTTTGGTCACCAAAATTTTTGTGGTATGTTTCTACACTATGTAGACCTACATGTACCATTTTGGGACAATTATAACAGTTTTTTCTATAGCTAGTACATTTAGTTTGTTTATTTGAATTTCTTCGGAAAATTCAGATTTGAACTGCAGGTCACTCGAAACTTGGAAAACCGTGAATGCAAAAATGATATCCATGCTACATAGCACAAGTTACGACCGATTTCAGGAGCGAACCGGAAACTTCGAGCACCATGCTCACTCAACATGACCGTAAACTTGCCATCCAGGTGTTTAAAAATTGTATAAAACAGAAACAAAGTCAGAAAATCATGAACCCTGTCCACGTGTCATGATATCATATGTAGAGGCTGTGATAAAAATTTGAAAAAGTTTCGAGAAAGCTGTAACGCACTATGTGTACAAACCTAAGAGATCCACATTGAAACTCTATGATTTCATGTGTGGTTCTCTTAGGTTTCTACACATAGTGTCTCACAACTTTCTCCAAACATTCTAAATTTTTTATCACAGACTCTACATATGATATCATGACATGTGGACAAGTTTCATGATTTTCTAAGTTTGTTTGTGTTTTATAAATTTTTTAAACAGTTGTATGGCAAGTTCACGACCATGTTGAGTGAGCATGGTGCTCGAAGTTTCCGGTCCGCTCCTGAAATCGGTCGTAACTTGTGCTATGTAGCATGGATATCATTTTTGCATTCACGGTTTTCCAAGTTTCGAGTGACCTGCAGTTCAAATCTGAATTTTCCGAAGAAATTCAAATAAACAAACTAAATGTACTAGCTATAGAAAACACTATTATAATTGTCCCAAAATGGTACATGTAGGTCTACATAGTGTAGGAACATACCACAAAAATTTTGGTTAGCAAAATAAAAAAAATAAAAATGTACTTTGCCGAGTGTCCAAGGAAGACACTCGGCAAAGACTTCTTTGCCGAGTGCCCCCAGGGTGGCACTCGGCAAAGATGTGTAAGGTAATATTTGCCGAGTGTCAGATGGTAGACACTCGGCAAAGGATCCTTTACCGAGTGCCACCGATCTGGCACTCGGCAAAGTTTATTTTAAAAATTAAAAAAAACTTTGCCGAGTGCCAGATCACGGGCACTCGGCAAAGAAGGCGAATATACTCGCCCGCGGCTTCCTTCTTTCTCCTTTCTTCTTTCTTCTTTCTCCTTTCTGCTTCTTTCTCCCTGCGCGCCCGCCCACGCCCGCCGCCAGCGCCCGCCCGCCGTGCCCGCCAGCGCCCGCCGCGGCCGCCGCCCGCCGTGCCCGCCGCGGCCGCCCTCGCCAGCGCCCGCGCCCGCGCCCGCCGCGGCCTCCCTCGCCGGCGCCCGCGCCCTCGCCGGCGCCCGCCCGTCCGCCCGCGTCCTGGTAAGCTTTATTTGATTGTGAATCTCTTGTTATATGTGGTAGGACCAAAATAATTCATGTGGGCCACAAGATGATAGGACCAAAATAAAATAATTGTATGTTTGTATATCGTACCTATCCAATTTAAATGACATGTAGCATCCCAAACATATACATATGCTAAGGAGGTAAGCAGATAGAACATGCATGCTGAACTAATAACTCCACTATATTGATCGTCAAAGTTGACAAGGCTTATTGATCACAACACAAGAATCCTAATCGTATATGCAATTGAACAAAGCATTAACAACCCACATTTATCAGTAGATGAGATAAGAGTAATCTAACGAGTAATATTGTTACACAAACTAAACTGTCTCTTTTTTAATTTCTTGATCGTTTGATGTATGCTTGCATGGTTATAGATTGGCTAAGTGTGGATTAATATACCACACTAGTTGTTAGACCCTGGTTTAGTTTCCATCTTTTATCACATGACAGACATGCTAATAGTGCAACACAATGCCTTGGTTGGACATTACATACCTCTACATGACCTTGCTCGAATGAACTAGAGCGAGTGCTTGTAGTGTTTTATTAGGATTTTGTATTGTATTAACCGCTTGATTGTATAGTGACCTTGCTCGAATGAACTAGAGCGAGCGCTTGATTTTGTATTGTATTAACCGCTTGATCGAGTGCCGGTGATGTGAATTTTTTGTTGACAGACATGTATTTTTTGCAGAGGTCTTCCTAGCCGCTGCGGGTCTGCCTGCACCGCGTCGCGTCGCCACTGCACCGACCCGCCACAGCCCCACTAGCCTGACTCCACCGCCACCCTAGGTATAACCTCTATTTCCGCATCATGGTCGTAGATCACGTAACCCAGTTAGGCGTCTCCCGTTCGAAAGAGATACGGTGTAGATATGCAGATCTTTGCATATCTACAAATGTATCAGTTTCGAATTGTCCACGTTTTTTGGACAGCCCGCGGTTGCGTAGATGGTGTTAGTTTCCATGCTCTACTCCGGTCCGAGAAAGAGTTTCGGCGTCACCTCCCTGTTGTTCTCCGGACAGTACACTCTCCCTGCCAGGACGTGTATCCGGAGAACAGCGGGGAGGTGCTGCCGAAATTCTATCTCGGATCGGAGTAGAGCATGGAAACTAACTCCATCTACGCAACCGCGGGTGGGATTAGGACCTATCCTCACCTATTAGAAGGTAGGAACGTAGTGTACATGCATTACATGTCTATATTAAACTATACTCGGTTATATATGTTAGAGGATGGAGGACCGTGAGTGGATGTACACGGGCCGCGTTCGACGTAATGATGTCACCCCAGAATGGATTAGGAAGACCGATGCTTTCGTGGAACGGGCATATGGCGAAGCTGCTAAAGGAGCTAGCCTAGTCCCTTGTCCGTGCAGCAAATGTGACAACCGGAAAAGAAAACCAAAGAAGGCCATGGTAGAACATATTTGGAAGAATGGATTTACGCCGGACTATACTCGGTGGATCTTCCATGGTGAAGCGCATCGCACGAGAGAGGAGGTGGTGAGACAACGCGTCGAGGATTACGATGCTGATGCCGGGGTAGGAGACATGTTGAACGACTATCATGAGGCACAGTTCGCCGAAGGACGTACGGAGGACGAGCCAGAGGCGACCGCAAAGACATTCTACGACATGTTTGACGCGGCACAGAAACCCCTTCACGGCAAGACAAAGGTTTCTCAACTGGATGCCATTGGGCGTATAATGGCGTTCAAGTCGCAGTATAGCATGAGTCGAGACGCATTCGATGGTTTGTTGACAGTTATTGGCAGCCTGCTTCCGGAGGATCACGTTCTGCCAAAGAGCATGTACGAGGCACAGAAACTCCTTCGTGCACTCAAGATGACGTATGAGCAGATACATGCTTGTCCGAAGGGCTGCGTCCTATTTAGGAAAGAACACACTGAGGCAAAGTACTGTCCGAAGTGTAAATCATCTAGGTTCATGGAGGTAGACTCTGGTGATGGACAGAAGAGGCAGCTCGACATCCCCGTGACAATCCTACGCCACCTTCCGTTCATACCGAGGATCCAGCGTATATACATGACAGAGGAATCCGCGAAACAGATGACATGGCACAAAAAAGGCAAACGATACAATCCTGACAAGATGGTTCACGCATCCGATGGTGAAGCATGGACCCACTTTGATGCCATTCACCATGAGAAAGCCAAAGAGGCTCGTAATGTTCGTGTTGCGCTGGCCACAGATGGGTTCAATCCCTATGGAATGACCGCTGCCCCATACACATGTTGGCCCGTGTTCGTTATCCCCATCAATCTCCCCCCCCGGCGTATGCTTTCAAAGACAGAACATATTCGTGTCGTTGATAATTCCTGGACACCCGGGGAATAAAATGGGCGTGTACATGGAGCCTTTGATTGATGAATTGGTCCGTGCTTGGGAGGAAGGGGTATGGACGTACGACCGAGCTACGAAGACAAACTTCAAAATGCATGTTTGGTACCAGTACTCCATGCATGACTTTCCGGCGTACGGGCTATTTTGCGCCTGGTGTGTTCACGGTAAGTTCCCATGCCCAGTTTGCAAGGAAGCTCTTAGGTTCATTTGGTTGAAGAAGGGTGTCAAATATTCGTCATTCGATAAACATCGACAATTTCTCCCTCCTGACCATGCATTCCGACTAGACATCAAGAACTTTACGAAAGGTGTCGTGGTGACAGACCGCCCACCTGCAATGATGACTGGTGCCGAAGTTCGTGAACAGATAGATGGTCTCGTGGCCAACCCAGAAGGTGGTTTTGTGGGATATGGTGAGCAACATATGTGGACACATAAGTCGGGCTTGACTCGGCTCCCCTATTATGATGACCTGCTCCTTCCACACAACATTGACGTGATGCACACTGAAAAGAATGTCGCCGAGGCACTTTGGGCGACAATTATGGAGATTCCTGATAAGTCAAAGGATAACGTAAAGGCAAGAGTGGATCTGGCAGAGTTATGTGATAGACCAAACCAAGAGATGAAGCCGCCTAGTGGTGGTAAGACATGGAGAAGGCCTAAGGCCGATTTCGTCCTGAGCAGGGCCCAGAGGAAGGAAGTACTAGAGTGGATCAAGATGTTAATGTTCCCTGATGGGTATGCAGCTAACCTTAGTAGGGGGTGAACTTATCTACCCTGTGAGTCTTAGGGATGAAGAGTCATGACTTCCACATATGGATTGAACGAATTCTTCCGGCGATGGTTCGAGGCTATGTCCCTGAGCATGTCTGGCTAGCGCTTGCAGAGTTGAGCTATTTCTTCCGCCAGCTTTGTGCAAAAGAGTTAGCTCGGACCATGATTGCAGACTTGGAAAGGATGGCACCCGTGTTACTGTGTAAGCTGGAGAAGATCTTTCCACCCGGCTTCTTCAATCCGATGCAGCATTTGATTATTCATCTCCCGTATGAGGCACGAATGGGGGGGCCCGTGCAGGGACGTTGGTGCTATCCAATCGAGAGATGTCTAAAGAGTATCCGAAAGAAATGTAGAAATAAATGCAAAATCGAGGCTTCCATTGCAGAGGCATACATACTGGAGGAGGTGTCAAACTTCACAACAACTTACTATGGTGACAAACTGCCGAGCGTGCATAATCCACCCCCTCGTTACAATGATGGCGGCAATGAATCGAACCTCAGCATTTTTCGAGGGCAACTCGGAAGCGCGAGTGGTTCGACCACCAAGACCCTGAGACATGAAGAGTGGCGCCATATCATGCTATATGTATTGACCAACCTTGAAGAGGTGACGCCATGCATGGAGCAATTTCTTCATGAATTCTGGCGTCGATCAAGGGACCCAACTCCACAGGAATATGATACCCTTCTTAGAAAGGGTGCGGGAAATGGATTGCCCGATTTCATTTCCTGGTTTAAACATAAGGTACGTGCTTAGTTTGTTATTCCAAGTTGCTCTTACGTGCGAATAATATAACAATCTAGCGTGTTTGAACTTGCAGGGCCAAAGAGAGCCGTCTATGAGTGCCGAGTTGAGACAAGTAGCCAATGGCTTTGCCTATAGGGTCAGGAAATTTTCTGGGTATGACGTCAATGGATACCGTTTTCGCACAACAAGCTACGACCAAAGTCGGCCCAATCGAAAAACCACGTGTTCTGGAGTCTTTACGCCCGGGCTTGACGAGGTCGAGTATTATGGAAGAATTGAAGAAATATATGAACTCAATTTTTATGGTTCCAAACCTCTTACTCCAGTGATATTCAAATGTCATTGGTTTGACCCTGAAGTTACGAGACGGACACATTCTAATCTTGGGCTAGTCGAAATTCGACAGGATTCCACCTTACCAGGAGACGATGTCTATATTGTGGCCCAACAGGCCACACAAGTGTATTATCTTCCATATGCGTGCCAAACGAAACAACATCTTAAGGGTTGGGATGTTGTGTATAAGGTATCACCGCACGCTAAATTACCTGTTCCAAACGATGAAGATTATAACTTAGACCCGAACACATATGACGGAGAGTTCTTCCAAGAAGATGGGCTCGAAGGGCAATTTGAGATAGACTTAACCGAAGCGATCGGAATGGAAGTAGATATTGAAATGGTTGTTGATGACGAGGATGATGAGGTGCAAAATGAGAATGACTTAGAAATACTTGAAGGCAATGCCAATGACGAAATTGCGCCTTCAGATGATGTTGACTATGAAATGGTTCATAGTGATGATGACACTTATGATCCGGCTAACCCGGACACATATGAAGATTATTTTTAATCGATGTAATGCTATATTTCATTTATTTTGCATATGTTTCTAAATACATATTTTTTTATCTGTGCTTAATTGTTTACTCTTAATTGCAGGTTGTGGGACAAAGATGGTGGGCGGTGGGACGAGGACGAGGAGGGGGAGGGGGAGGGGGAGGAGGAGCACCCGTAGGACGGAGGAGGAGACGCAGCAGGACGACGCCGTACAGCAGCAGGTGGAGCAGCAAGCCGCTGTCGATGCGGCACAGCAGGACGACGACGATGCGGCGCAGCAGGACGACGACGACGATGCCGCTCAGCAGGACATCTCAGGTTCTGGCTCCTCAGGTTCGAGGAGTATCTACCTGCGAGGTCCCGCGAGCCTACCTAAGCGACCCATACTTCGTGACAGACGTCCGCTGATACGACCCGATGGAGAGAGGTAGGTAACTTTAGATATTGTTGCTGCTTTTTCATATTATATGTTCAAATTAATAATAGAAACTAATACTTCATCTTAATCACTGCGACAGGTCTTGGATGATTTTGGAGACTGCAGGGGGTCACGGCCGCAACCCCAATGGCATCCTCGGCCTTCTATGCCGGGAACACTTTCCTGGACTTGTCGAGTACGCCGGAGTGACGAGCCCAGCATACACCTTCGACCACTACGCCGTCGCCCCCGATGCAGTAGATCGGGACGGTAGACAATTCAACAACAAGGCGGAGCGGGTGAAGCAAGAGCTGTGGGTAAGTCTTCCTCGCACTATATTGTTTAATAAGTCGCATTTGTTGCATATTCTTGAAATAATGTATGGATACATCGTCTTTGTATGTAGGATTTCTTCAGGTGCGATGCTGGATACGAGGCCAGGGCGGATGTGGTGTCTACGACGTGCTGTAAGAAGCTCGTCGTGGACATGCACTATGAGGCGCGCATCTAGGCCATCGTCACTTACCACGGCTCCGTCCTTGGGGAGAAGGTGAACAAGAAGGACGCCCGAACCATGTCATTGACTGCGGACCAGTACTTGCAGGTAAATACAAAACTTTATTATTGGTACTAAATATGCTTATTCTTATCTTCTGATATGCGGTGTACTTATATTTTTTTAGATGATTCCTCATTGGTGCGCCGCGCATCCTGAGTGCTGGGAGAAGATGGTGCAGAGGTGGTGCTCGGCTGAGTGGGATGAGGCGCACAACGCTAGCCGGGAACGGCGTTTGCTGATGCAAGGTCCCTCCCACCATCAAGGCAGCCGCAGCCTGGGCAAATACGCGGAAGCATGGGTACGCGCTCTTTTTTATTTAGGTATATAACTTTCGATTAGACATGATTTCTAACCATCTCGTTGGTTTTCTCGCAGTCGGCGGCACATGGTGGCGCGCCTTGCTCCACGTTCTCGGCATATGCCATGGCCCACAAGGGGAAGGCGACGTCCGACGTCACCTACAACCCGGATGACGGGCCCGAGGCGTACACCAACCCCGCCATCCACAGCCGACTCAGTGAGTACACCGCCATGGCCAAGGAGGTCCATGGGCCAGATTATGATCCGAGGACCGAGGACATCGACGGAGATGTCCTCATGAGGGTCGGAGGAGGCAAGAGGCATGTGCGGTACTGGATTGCCGACGGGGCAATCGACTCGTCCTCCACTCCCACTCTCTCTCAGGTGCGAGCAAGGAGCACGAGCGCGAGCCCAGCCATACGACCTCGGCAGGACACCTCACAGCATCGTATCCAGCAACTCCAGGTTATTCCTTATCTATTCATCGTTCATTGATTTTTATATATCTTCTCTTTGCATTATCGTAACATTAGGGCGAAATATTACAGACTCAACTAGATGATGAGAGGAGGCAACGTGAGGAGCTAGAGAAGAGGATGGCGGAGATGTTCGCGTACATGCAGAGCCTTGGCGCCGCACAGGGTCATGCTCCACCACCTCCGTTGTTCCCTGCAGCTGACCCTACAGAGTTCACTACTCCTGTGAGTATCAAAATTTTAGTACTGCATGATATATATTCATATGTTCTCACACATACAATCTGTTCTCTGTGCAGGGTCAATCGGCGGCGTCGAACAACCCTCATGCTTCGTCCAGCCCTTCGCCGAACCAGTCCAGATGCCCACCTCGTTGATGATGTGTTTTGTGATGATCGAGACTTACCTTTATGAGTGTTGGTGATGTTTGTTACACTTTATCTTGTGAGATACTTGGTGATGTTAGTGATGATGCAGACTTGTATCTGTTTTGTGATGATCCTAACTTTAGTGAGACTTGTGATCTGTTTTGTGAGACTTTGTGATATATATGGTGTTGATGATAAATGTGTTCATTCTGTGATGTGCTTGATATATAATGTGATGTGAATGATATATGTCTTTTGTTTGTTTGGATGGAACAACAAAAGCAAATAAAAAAGGGACATTCTGGTCACTTTGCCGAGTGTAACACTCGGCAAAGGGTTGCTTTGCCGAGTGCTATGACCATGGCACTCGGCAAAGAAGGAAACCTGGGAACCGGTAAAGACATCTTTGCCGAGTGCTGACAGTGGCACTCGGCAAAGAAGGAAACCTGGGAACCGGCAAAGATGTCTTTGCCGAGTGCTTTTGCCAAGGCACTCGGCAAAGATACTGGCAAAGGGGCCCACTGGAGGGTTCTTTGCCGAGTGCCAGTCCACCAGACACTCGGCAAAGAAACCTCCTTTGCCGAGTGTCTACTAGGGCTCTCGGCACATGGACTGGCTGTGGGGTCCACTGGACCAGTCTTTGCCGAGTGTCGACGTAGGCACTCGGCAAAGGATCCGTCACCGTCACTTGGCGCCGTGACGGTGACTTTTCTTTGCCGAGTGCCAAATGGCACTCGGCAAAGTCTTTGCCGAGTGCCCGACAAAAAGTACTCGGCAAAGAGGCTGTTGCCGATGTACAGTTCGCCGAGCGTTCTTTGCCGAGTGTTACACTCGGCAAAGCCTTTGCCGAGTGTAAAATAGCCTTTGCCGTGTGTTTAGAACACACGGCAAAGGAGCTGATTCCGGTAGTGAGCTTAGAGAAAGTTTTTAGAAGTTCTAATTCACTCCCCCTCCATATGGATTGGAGGGGATTGGTACGGATTGGGAGGGATTTTGACTTATTAGGGATTAAAACCCCCTCAATCCCCCTCAATCCATATGGATTGGGGTAGAACCGAACAAGCCCTTAGGTGTCAATGTTTCCTTCACTAGCCTACCCCTTCCCCTCGGCCTGCCCATTCGGCCCAGCGCCCCCGCCTCCCCGCGCTAGCGGCCCAGCCGCGGCTTGCCAGCGCGCGCATCGCCCCCCTAAGTGGTCCGCATCCTTGGCCTGCCCCGCTGGCCTGCTTGCCCGGCGTGGCATACTCCCTCACCCCCGTGCCCTCGCCGACCCACGACTGTCGCGCACAAGTGTGCTATGAGCCGCGCCTGGCCGTCCGCAGCCGCAGCTGCGTGCCTGGCCTACTTGTCATCCTGCCTCACCACTGTTCATCTTTAAAAACCGCCTTCCCACGACGTCTGCACCCATGCCGCCCCAAATACCATCGTGCGCGCTCCTCCCTCCCTCCCACACGCACAAAATCTCGCCCAACTTCCCCCACTCCTGCACCTTTCTCTCGCCCAGCGCTGCGCAACAGCAGGAGCTCGCGGCCGCCTCGTCACATTGGTGCTGCACCCCACCTCGTCGTGTGCAGTCCCATCAAGCGTCCGTGCCGAGATCTCATCGTCGGAGTGAGCGCCTATCTCCTCTCTCCTTCCCTTCCCATGATCTACCCCCTTGCGCACCGACCACATGGCTGAGGCCGCCTGGAGCCAGCGCCGTGGCACGTCGTCGTCGTTCGGTCGGCCATCGGTGAGCCCTCGCACCCTGCGCGCCCGCGTTGGCTCGTGGCCTGCCTGCACGGTGGCTCACGGCCGACCTGCGTGGCGTCCGCCTACGTGGCCCATGTCGTGGCCCACAGCATGATAGGTGCCCTGCGCGACGGCTCTTGCCTCAGCTCACGCGCCGCACACCGTAGCACCACGTTCGTATGCACGTAGCGGGTCGTCGAAACTACGACAACGCCCGTCTACCCCTAGACATCGGCATTTAACCCCCCCCCCCCGTGCACACGTCGAGCGCTGAGTCGTCGCGTCGTGCTCTCTGCGCGTTGCTGTCACTCGGTCACGTGGTGTGTCGTGCGCACCATAGCGCTTTAATTCTTGCTCGGATCACGCGTCGTTTCGGGCGCAGCACGCACACTATTTTCGCGTGTCGTGCGCTTTGCCACGCGATGATACTTTGCGCTACTTAGAATCGCTTGCACTAATTAATTTATGCAATGAAACGATGATTATTCTAGTATCGAATTGATGAGGATCAAGTAATAATTTTATTTGTACCTTTAATAAATATCAATTAATATAATTACGTCGGATTAAATATTTCAGTTCATATTCTCTTAGCGTAAACACGAGAAGCCCTCGATCATAGTATCGACCATCCCAGTTCCTTTCTCGTACAGTCATAAATGCGAGCTCTATATTTTGTGTGTATTAATTGATCTGTTTGTTTGTATGGTGCATTGTTTCTTTCTAATTCAATGATGTGAATGTATGTTGGCACTCACGTAGATAATGGTTCGTTTGTGGAGTCCGAGAATTTGCAGGAGAAGACCCTGAGCAACAACTGGTTGGTGAAGGCAAGTGTCCTCTGACCTATCTATGTCCTACTCACTTTATAATTCATCTCTCCATATTTATACAGTTAATACCTAAGGATTTACTAGTTTTTTATTCATCCTGTCCTTGATTACCTATTTGGTTGGATTAATTTGTATTAGCTTTATGCTAGCGCTCTACTTTAATCAATGAACATGATGAGATTATTTATGATACGATGTTTTACTTCTGGATATGATTATGTCATTATGATATTTAAGGGGACTCGAGCTATTTTTCGAGTACCTCTCCGTAAGGACTTATTCGTTGGATGACCACCCGAGAAAACAATGCATTCATGAGGGTGGAATGGAACGCCCTTAGCTAATTAATTAGAGGAACTAAGGTGTAGCTTGCTTCACCGCCGTGCCGTCAATGGGGCTCGATGTATGCTACTTACTCTGCCGAGGGTGGTTTGCCCCTTGGGGAACAGTACGGTGCATTTAGGAAACCTAACGGGCGGTTATACCTTTGGGGAATCTTTGTAAAGGCTTTGTAGTAAATCCCTAGCCGCTCACCTCGAGAGTGAACAAGGATCTTGCAAACCTGGGCTAGAGAGAGAATCACGACTCGTGGGTAAATTGTGCGATCTCTGCAGAGGGTTAGAAACTGATATATCAGTCATGCTCACGGTTAAGAGCGACCTTTGGAGCTCCTTTGATTAGAGATACTATGGCTACAGATGATGATGAGGATGATGGTTTTTAATAATGATGATTATAACTATAGATTCTAATATTTCCTCTTGGAGGGAGTACTTTTTGGGTTAATAACTTGGGGTTATTTCTAAAACTTGGCTCTCTACTAGTAATAAATGTCTGACCAACTAAAAGCACCTGCTTTGAGCTTCACCCCACATACAGCTAGTCCACTTCATCCAAACGAGGCATTTGCTGAGTACGTTGATGTGTACTCATCCTTGCTTTAACACCAAAACACCAGGTGTTCCACATTGCAACCCCTGCTCAGGAGTAGACGAAGGCGTCGCGGAAGATTTACAGGAGTTTCAAGACTATGATGAGTTCTAGACTTAGATTAGCGGCGAACCTCAGTCGACTGCCTGTGAAGGCCTTATCTTACTACATTTCTTCTTCGCACTTTGATTTCTGTTTAAGTTAAAGACTATGTGGATGTCCTCGACATCATGATGTAATAAATAAATACATCTTTACGCTATTATTTGAGCAATGTGTGATGAGGTCCAATTATGTAATCGCTGTGTACGTGAATTTCTGATCCTGGCACGTACATGGTTTACATTCGGTTTGCCTTACAAAACCGGGTGTGACAGTTTGGCCTCTAGCATCGTGATACGCTAAATCTTGGACCAATAAGAGTCAATCTCACTATTGTACATCCATGTGTAGTTCTCCTTCTCATGGAGAGGAGGAACTCAACACTATGTCCAGTTACCAGCGACATGCACATCCCAAGGACCCAAAGCTTTCAACTCCTAAATCCTACTCATCGTGACAGAGATGACATCGACATGCTTGCCCAGAGGGTTCCTCATCTACTCAAGCCGAGGGACAAGACGTCGACCTAGGAACTCGGGCAACTTGGGAGCGTGATTTTCCATTCAAAACAATGTTTATGCCAGTTCTTGTGAGAAGTCTTCAACAAATTGTCGATCGAGGTACTGACATTTAGCACGGAGCTGAACCCCAACACCTCCAAAAACAAAATTTAATCGATCATATCAATGAAATCTCTATAAAAATCTTATCAGATTGGTCAGATTAAGCCGATTTGAGATATTTCAAATAACTCTATTTTCACCATCAGTCATATTCACAATCATATGACGTATAATAATAATAAAATAATAATAGTACACCTAACTTGGATCATTTGCCTTTACCAACCTGAAACATACACATGTTGTTAGTTTCGACGGTGATACCAGCCGGTAGAGGAAAGATGTGCAAGGGGCCAGAAGGAAAAGCGAACTGATCTTATATCCTGATGGTGATTCTTGCTGGTAGGGGCAAGCAAGTTGTACGGCTGCATCAACAAATACCTCATTCATCCCAAACAGTGCTACAACCAAAGTAAAATTAGATCTATTCTACTCTGCATATCGTCTATCTTGTTGGAACTATCCTAACATGTGGTCAGGTGGGCCCAACACTCATGAGACAAGAGGGTACAGGCACACAACGAGACAGTAGGCATGAAACTGTAGTGCCTTGTTATGTGTGATCCATTTGTGTACATGGTAGGGGTATTTATAGGTAACTAGGAGGGATAGTGGGTCCCTAAGCACTATTATACCCCATCTATCTGCTACATTCCAAGAATATTCCCATCAATGGGATCACGCAGATGGAGTATTGTAATCTGGTCGTACTACAAAATCTACCCTACAAGGGGGCTTACAAGTAGGCCCGGATGACAGCGAGGTGGAGTCCTGGGTTTCTCTGTAACCTAACGAGGTCCCCGCTCATGTGACGCACCCTTGGTTCTACAAAGTCACGTCCTTGCCTTCTAAAAGGGAATTAGGCTTACACCTATTTCCTAAATGATTTTGGTGGTTGAATTGCCCAACACAAATAATTGGACTAACCACTTTACTCTAGTCCATAAGTTATACAGGTGCCAAAGGTTCACACTAAGCCAATAAAAAGACCAAGAAATGGGTTCAACAAAAAGAGCAAGGGATAACAGAAGGCAGCTCGGTGCACCAGGGGACTCCAAGCCAAACTTCGCATCTTCGGGAATTTTCAGAGGCGCTTCGCTATAATTCACCGGACTGTCCGGTGCTCCAGAAGAGAGCGACTCTGAACTCGCCAGCTTCGGGAATCCGCTCCGCTATAATTCACCGGACATGTCCGGTGCACACCGGACTGTCCGGTGAGCCAGCGGAGCAACGGCTACTTCGCACCAACGGTCGACTACAACGCATTAAATGCGCGCCAGCGCGCGCAGAGGAGTAGAGCACGCGCGGGTGGCACACCGGACAGTATATAGGACTTGTCCGGTGCACCACCGGACAGCCAGGCGGGCCCACTCGACAGAGCTCCAACGGTCGGATCCCAACGGCCTGGTGATGTGGCTGGCGCACCGGACAGTGTCCGGTGGCGCACTGGACTGTCCGGTGCGCCATGCGACAGCAGCCTCCACCAAACGGCTAGTTTGGTGGTTGGGGTTATAAATATCCCCAACCACCCCACATTCAAGTCATCCAAGTGTTCCACCTTCCAACCACTTACAAGAGCTAGGCATTCAATACAAGACACACCCAAGTGATCAAATCCTCTCCCAATTCCTCAAAAGCTTTAGTGTTAAGTGAGAGAGATTTGTTGTGTTCTTTTGAGCTCTTGCGCTTGGATTGCTTTCTTTCTCATTCTTTTTAAGATCAAACTCACTTGTAATTGAGGCAAGAGACACCAATCGTGTGGTGGTCCTTGTGGGAACTTTGTGTTCCAAGTGATTGAGAAGAAAAGCTCACTCGGTCCGAGGGATCGTTTGAGAGAGAGAAAGGGTTGAAAGAGACCCAGTCTTTGTGACCACCTCAACGGGGAGTAGGTTTGCAAGAACCGAACCTCGGTAAAACAAATCCGCGTGTCACACTCTTTATTCGCTTGCGATTTGTTTTATGCCCTCTCTCTCGGACTCGTTTCTATTTCTAACGCTAACCCGGCTTGTAGTTGTGATTAAGTTTGTAAATTTCAGATTCGCCCTATTCACCCCCCCTCTAGGCGACTTTCAATTGGTATCGGAGCCCGGTGCTTCATTAGAGCCTAACCGCTCGAAGT
Organism: Zea mays; assembly: GCF_902167145.1. Taxonomy (NCBI): domain Eukaryota; kingdom Viridiplantae; phylum Streptophyta; class Magnoliopsida; order Poales; family Poaceae; genus Zea; species Zea mays. Next base: position 157,432,457 of record NC_050099.1, on the reverse strand, counting down.
GATGTCGGGAGAACACGCCAAGAAGGAGATGGAGACCGACGACAAGCCCACTACAAGCCACGGGAAGGCTTCATCGGAAGAGTCCCGCAAAAAGGGGAAAGGGAAGGAGAAGAAAGCCTCTTCCCACAAGTCGCATCGGAGTGGCGACAAGAAAAAGAAGATGAGGAAGGTGGTCTACTACGAGACCGACACGTCATCACCTTCCACCTCCGGCTCCGACGCGCCCTCCGTAACTTCTAAGCGCCATGAGCGCAAGAAGTTTAGTAAGATCCCCCTACGCTACCCTCCCATTCCTAAACATACACCTTTACATTCCGTCCCATTAGGCAAACCACCAACTTTTGATGGTGAAGATTATGCAAGGTGGAGTGATTTAATGCGATTTCATCTAACCTCACTCCACAAAAGTATATGGGATGTCGTTGAGTTTGGTGTACAGGTACCATCCGTAGGGGATGAGGGTTCTGATGAGGACGAGATAGCCCAAATCAAGCACTTCAACTCCCAAGCCACAACTATACTCCTCGCCTCTCTAAGTCGAGAGGAGTATAACAAGGTGCAAGGATTAAAGAGCGCCAAGGAAGTTTGGGACGTGCTCAAGACCGCGCACGAGGGAGATGAACTAACCAAGATCACCAAGCGGGAGACGATCGAGGGGGAGCTCGGTCGCTTCCGGCTTCGCAAAGGAGAAGAACCACAAGACATGTACAACCGGCTCAAAACCTTGGTGAACCAAGTGCGCAATCTCGGGAGCAAAAAGTGGGATGACCACGAGACGGTTAAGGTTATTCTAAGATCACTTATTTTTCTTAACCCTACTCAAGTTCAAATAATTCGTGGCAATCCTAGATATACACTAATGACTCCCGAGGAAGTAATCGGGAACTTTGTGAGCTTTGAGTATATGATCAAGGGCTCAAAGAAAATCAACGAGCTAGATGATCCCTCCACGTCCGAAGCACAACCGGTCGCATTCAAAGCGACGGAGGAGAAGAAGGAGGAGTCTACACCGAGTAGACAACCAATCGACGCCTCAAATCTCGACAACGAGAAAATGGCGCTCGTCATCAAGAGCTTCCGCCAAATCCTCAAGCAAAGGAGGGGGAAAGACTACAAGCCCCGCTCCAAGAAAGTTTGCTACAAATGTGGTAAGCCCGGTCATTTTATTGCAAAATGTCCACTATCTAGTGACAGTGACAGGGGCGACGACAAGAAGGGGAGAAGAAAGGAGAAGAAGAAATACTACAAGAAGAAGGGTGGCGACGCCCATGTATGCCGCGAGTGGGACTCGGACGAGAGCTCCTCCGACTCCTCCTCCGACGAGGACGCCACCAACATCGCCATCAACAAGGGCCTTCTCTTCCCCAACGTCGGCCACAAGTGCCTCATGGCAAAGGACGGCAAAAAGAAGAAGGTTAAATCCAAATCCTCCACTAGATATGAGTCCTCTAGCGATGATAATGCTAGTGATGAGGAAGATAATTTGCGTACTCTTTTTGCCAACTTAAACATGCAACAAAAAGAAAAATTAAATGAATTGATTAGTGCTATCCATGAAAAGGATGATCTCTTGGACTCTCAAGAGGACTTCCTTATTAAAGAAAACAAAAAGCATGTTAAGGTAAAAAATGCTTATGCTCTAGAAGTAGAAAAGTGCGAAAAATTATCTAGTGAGCTAAGCACTTGCCATGAGACCATTGACAACCTTAGAAATGAAAATGCTAGTTTAAGTGCTAAGGTTGATTCAAATATTTGTGATGTTTCAATTCCCAATCTTAGAAATGATAATGATGATTTGCTTGCTAAGATTGAAGAATTAAACATTTCTCTTGCTAGCCTTAGAAATGAAAATGAAAAATTAATTGCTAAAGCTAAAGAACTAGATGTTTGCAATGTTACAATTTCCGATCTTAGAGATAAAAATGATATATTGCGTGCTAAGATTGTTGAACTTAATTCTTGCAAACCCTCTACATCCACCATTGAGCATGTCACTATTTGCACTAGATGTAGAGATGTTGATATTGATGCTATTCATGATCATATGGTATTAATTAAGCAACAAAATGATCATATAGCAAAATTAGATGGTAAAATTGCCGAGCATGAACTTGAAAATGAAAAATTTAAATTTGCTCGTAGTATGCTTTATAGTGGGAGACGCCCTGGCATTAAGGATGGCATTGGCTTCCAAAAGGGGGACAATGTCAAAATTAATGCCCCTCCCAAGAAATTGTCCAACTTTGTTAAGGGCAAGGCTCCCATGCCTCAAGATAACGAGGGTTACATTTTATACCCTGCCGGTTATCCTGAGAGCAAAATTAGGAGAATTCATTCTAGGAAGTCTCACTCTGGCCCTAACCATGCTTTTATGTATAAGGGTGAGACATCTAGTTCTAGGCAACCAACCCGTGCTAAGTTGCCTAAGAAGAAAACTCCTAGTGCATCAAATAATCATGACATTTCTTTTAAAACTTTTGATGCATCTTATGTGTTAACTAACAAATCCGGCAAAGTAGTTGCCAAATATGTTGGGGGCAAGCACAAGGGGTCAAAGACTTGTGTTTGGGTACCCAAAGTTCTTGTATCTAATGCCAAAGGACCCAAAACCATTTGGGTACCTAAAGTCAAGAACTAAACATGTTTTGTAGGTTTATGCATCCGGGGGCTCAAGTTGGATCATCGACAGCGGGTGCACAAACCACATGACAGGGGAGAAGAAAATGTTCTCCTCCTATGAGAAAAACCAAGATCCCCAACGAGCTATCACATTCGGGGATGGAAACCAAGGTTTGGTCAAAGGATTGGGTAAAATTGCTATATCACCTGACCATTCCATTTTCAATGTTTTTCTTGTAGATTTTTTAGATTACAATTTGCTTTCCGTTTCTCAATTATGTCAAATAGGCTACAACTGTCTTTTTACTGATGTAGGTGTCACTGTCTTTAGAAGAAGTGATGATTCAATAGCATTTAAGGGAGTGCTAGAGGGTCAGCTATACTTGGTAGATTTTGATAGAGCTGAACTCGACACTTGCTTAATTGCTAAGACTAACATGGGTTGGCTCTGGCACCGCCGACTAGCCCATGTTGGGATGAAGAATCTTCATAAGCTTCTAAAGGGAGAGCACATTTTAGGATTAACAAATGTTCATTTTGAGACAGACAGGGTTTGTAGCGCATGCTAAGCAGGGAAGCAAGTTGGTGCTCATCATCCACACAAGAACATCATGACAACTGACAGGCCATTGGAGCTCCTACACATGCATCTATTTGGCCCGATTGCTTACATAAGCATCGGCGGGAGTAAGTACTGTCTAGTTATTGTGGATGATTATTCTCGCTTCACTTGAGTGTTCTTTTTGCAGGAAAAATCTCATACCCAAGAGACCTTAAAGGGATTCTTGAGACGGGCTCAAAACGAGTTCGGCTTAAGGATCAAGAAAATTAGAAGCGATAACAGGACAGAGTTCAAGAACTCTCAAATTGAAGGCTTCCTTGAGGAGGAGGGCATCAAGCATGAGTTCTCTTCTCCCTACACTCCTCAACAAAATGGTGTAGTGGAGAGGAAGAATAGAACTCTATTGGACATGGCAAGAACCATGCTTGATGAGTACAAGACTTCTGATCGGTTTTGGGCCGAGGCGGTCAACACCGCCTGCTACGCCATCAACCGGTTGTATCTACACCGAATCCTCAAGAAGACATCATACGAACTCCTAACCGGTAAAAAGCCCAATATTTCATATTTTAGAGTCTTTGGTAGCAAATGTTTTATTCTTGTTAAAAGAGGTAGAAAATCTAAGTTTGCTCCTAAGACTGTAGAAGGCTTTTTACTAGGATATGATTCAAACACAAGGGCATATAGAGTCTTTAACAAGTCCTCTGGACAAGTTGAAGTTTCTTGTGACGTTGTGTTTGATGAGACTGACGGCTCTCAAGTAGAGCAAGTTGATCTTGATGAGATAGGTGATGAAGAGGCTCCGTGCATCGCGCTAAGGAACATGTCCATTGGGGATGTGTGTCCTAAGGAATCCGAAGAGCCTTCAAATGCACAAGATCAACCATCCTCCTCCACGCAAGCATCTCCACCAACTCAAAATGAGAATGAGGCTCAAGTTGATGAAGGAGAAGATCAAGCAAATGAGCCACCTCAAGACGATGACAATGATCAAGGGGGAGATGCAAATGATCAAGACAAGGAGGATGAAGAACCAAGGCCGCCACACCCAAGAGTCCACCAAGCAATCCAACGAGATCACCCCATCGACACCATCCTCGGCGACATTCATAAGGGGGTAACCACTAGATCTCGTGTTGCACATTTTTGTGAGCATTACTCTTTTGTTTCCTCTATTGAGCCGCACATGGTAGAGGAAGCACTTCAAGATTCGGATTGGGTGGTGGCGATGCAAGAGGAGCTCAACAACTTCAATAGGAATAAGGTATGGCATTTAGTTCCACGTCCTAATCAAAATGTTGTAGGAACCAAATGGGTGTTCCGCAACAAGCAAGATGAGCATGGTGTGGTGACAAGGAACAAAGCTCGACTTGTGGCCAAAGGATACTCCCAAGTCGAAGGTTTGGATTTCGGTGAAACTTATGCACCTGTAGCTAGGCTTGAGTCAGTTTGTATATTATTGGCCTATGCTACTTACCATGGCTTCAAGCTTTATCAAATGGACGTGAAGAGTGCCTTCCTCAATGGACCAATCAAGGAAGAGGTCTATGTTGAGCAACCTCCCGGCTTTGAAGATAGTGAGTACCCTAACCATGTTTATAAACTCTCTAAGGCGCTTTATGGGCTAAAGCAAGCCCCAAGAGCATGGTATGAATGCCTTAGGGATTTCCTTATCACTAATGGATTCAAAATCGGAAAGGCCGATCCTACACTCTTTACCAAAACACTTGAAAATGACTTGTTTGTATGCCAAATCTATGTTGATGATATTATATTTGGGTCTACTAACGAGTCTACATGTGAAGAATTCAGTAGGATCATGACACAAAAATTCGAGATGTCAATGATGGGGGAGTTGAAGTACTTCTTAGGATTTCAAGTGAAGAAACTCCAAGAGGGCACCTTCCTAAGCCAAACAAAGTATACTCAAGATATTCTAAGCAAGTTTGGATGAAGGATGCCAAGCCCATCAAGACACCCATGGGAACCAATGGGCATCTCGACCTCGACACGGAAGGTAAATCTGTCGATCAAAAGGTATACCGATCGATGATAGGTTCCTTACTTTATTTATGTGCATTTCGACCGGATATTATGCTTTCCGTATGCATGTGTGCAATATTCCAAGCCGACCCTAAGGAAGCTCACCTTACGGCCGTAAAACGAATCTTGAGATATTTAGTTTATACTCCTAAGTTTGGGCTTTGGTATCCTAGGGGATCCACTTTTGATTTAATTGGTTATTCGGATGCAGATTGGGTGAGGTGTAAAATTAATAGAAAGAGCACATCGGGGACTTGCCAGTTCTTGGGAAGATCCTTGGTGTCTTGGGCTTCAAAGAAGCAAAATTCCGTAGCTCTTTCTACCGCCGAAGCCGAGTATATTGCCGCAGGTCATTGTTGCGTGCAATTGCTTTGGATGAGGCAAACCCTTAGGGACTATGGTTACAAATTAACCAAAGTTCCTCTTCTATGTGATAATGAGAGTGCAATCCGCATTGCGGATAATCCCATTGAGCATAGCTGCACTAAACACATAGCCATTCGGTATCACTTTCTAAGGGATCACCAACAAAAGGGAGATATCGAGATTTCATACATTAACACTAAAGATCAATTGCCGATATCTTTACCAAGCCACTTGATGAACAAAGCTTTAACAAACTTAGGCATGAGCTAAATATCCTTGATTCTAGAAATTTCTTTTGATGTCTTGCACACATAGCTCATAAATATACTTTTGATCATGTCTCTTTCATGTGCTATGACTCATGTGTTTTCAAGTGAATTTCAAACCAAGTCATAGGTATATTGAAAGGGAATTGGAGTCTTCGGCGAAGACAAAGGCTTCCACGCCGTAACTCATCCTTCGCCGTCTCTCCGAGCATCTCTCCGGCTTTGGTATAATCTTCACTCATATCTTATTTGCCAAAGGGGAGAAAGTAGTTTGAAAGGGCTCTATTGATTTCGTTTTTGGCGATTTATGCCAAAGGGGGAGAGAGCATGAGCCCAAAGCAAAAGGACCGCACCACCACTAATTTCATAAAGAATTTCTCAATTGATATGATTTTCAATTTGGTATCTCATTGTGTTCAAAAGAGGGAGAGAAACCCTCTTGAACACTAAGAGGAGGAATTTATCAAGGGGGAGTTTTTGTTTAGTCAAAGGAAAAGCATTTTGAAACAGGGAGAGAAACCCTCTTGAACACTAAGAGGAGGAATTTATCAAGGGGGAGTTTTTGTTTAGTCAAAGGAAAAACATTTTGAAACAGGGGGAGAAAATTTCAAATCTTGAAAATGCTTCGCAAAATCTTATTCATTTACCTTTGACTATTTGCAAAAGAACTATGAAAAGGATTTATATAAGAATTTGCAAAAACAAAACATGTGGTGCAAGCGTGGTCCAAAATGTTAAAAATGAAGAAACAATCCATGCGTATCTTATAAGTATTTATATTGGCTCAATTTCAAGCAACCTTTGCACTTACATTATGCAAACTAGTTCAATTATGCACTTCCACACTTGCTTTGGTTTGTGTTGGCATCAATCACCAAAAAGGGGGAGATTGAAAGGGAATTAGGCTTACACCTATTTCCTAAATGATTTTGGTGGTTGAATTGCCCAACACAAATAATTGGACTAACCAGTTTACTCTAGTCCATAAGTTATACAGGTGCCAAAGGTTCACACTTAGCCAATAAAAAGACCAAGAAATGGGTTCAACAAAAAGAGCAAGGGATAACCGAAGGCAGCCCTGGTCTGGCGCACCGGACTGTCCGGTGTGCCACCGGACAGTGTCCGATGCACCAGGGGACTCCAAGCCAAACTTCGCATCTTCGGGAATTTTCAGAGGCGCTTCGCTATAATTCACCGGACTGTCCGGTGCACCACCCGACAGTGTCCGGTGCTCCAGAAGAGAGCGACTCTGAACTCGCCAGCTTCAGGAATCCGCTCCGCTATAATTCACCGGACATGTCCGGTGAGCCAGCGGAGCAACGACTACTTCGCGCCAACGGTCGACTGCAACGCATTAAATGCGCGCCAGCGCGCGCAGAGGAGCAGAGCACGCGCGGGTGGCACACCGGACAGCCAGGCGGGCCCACTCGTCAGAGCTCCAACGGTCGGATCCCAACGGCCTGGTGACGTGGCTGGCGCACCGGACAGTGTCCGGTGGCGCACCGGACTGTCCGGTGCGCCATGCGACAGCAGCCTCCACCAAATGGCTAGTTTGGTGGTTGGGGTTATAAATATCCCCAACCACCCCACATTCAAGTCATCCAAGTGTTCCACCTTCCAACCACTTACAAGAGCTAGGCTTTCAATACAAGACACACCCAAGTGATCAAATCCTCTCCCAATTCCTCAAAAGCTTTAGTGTTAAGTGAGAGAGATTTGTTGTGTTCTTTTGAGCTCTTGCGCTTGGATTGCTTTCTTTCTCATTCTTTTTAAGATCAAACTCACTTGTAATTGAGGCAAGAGACACCAATCGTGTGGTAGTCCTTGTGGGAACTTTGTGTTCCAAGTGATTGAGAAGAAAAGCTCACTCGGTCCGAGGGACCGTTTGAGAGAAGGAAAGGGTTGAAAGAGACCCGGTCTTTGTGACCACCTCAACGGGGAGTAGGTTTGCAAGAACCGAACCTCGGTAAAACAAATCCGCGTGTCACACTCTTTATTCGCTTGCGATTTTTTTTACGCCCTCTCTCTCGGACTCGTTTCTATTTCTAACGCTAACCCGGCTTGTAGTTGTGATTAAGTTTGTAAATTTCAGATTCGCCCTATTCACCCCCCCTCTAGGCGACTTTCACCTTCGCTGTTGGAGGGAAGGCCTTCGGGGTGCAACTGGGGCTGCAACGAGCCCCCTTATTGTCGGGACCCTGCGCTTGACTCTCCTGTCGGGAGTCGAGCGGAGACTGATGCACGTCGAATCCGAAGTACCCTTCGCCTGATGCTCCTGTGTAAGAAATGTTTGGTTGTAGTTGGGTTAGACAGATCGAGGTCAAGTTGGACCTCCGCTCCAACATATATATAAACCATCTAAATAATAAACTAGGCATGAACGACTCTAGTATCATTGCATGAAAATATGTATGTTATGCACATGCATATCTATCATGTTGAACCAAGATAACATAAGATTAGAAGATTATGGGTCATTACCACTAGAAGAGCAGCGTTGTGGAGAAAAGCGCAATGGTATAGTGAAAGCAGTCGTACGTCCTCGCATAACAACAACATCATCAATTTACCCATTCTCCTCTTATTTCTTGTTAATCAATAGCACAACAATAACGACATCTCTACGATATGCACACGTGCATCGATGAAATACTGCGATGTCGGTGTACTAGCCCCATCATGCAGTGAGACAAAGAGTGTCGGTGGTTTGAGCCCCTGCAACCGTATGGATATAGACCTTGACAGTATCTGGTGAACTATAAATAATAATTTGTTCTAAACTTGAGAAAGAGGATAGTTAAGAATTCTCCCACCTAGGGATGCATGGTGAGGGGCTCTAAAGTTTACACTACAAAATTAAGAATTGGATCGGATTAGATCTAATTAGACTATATTTCAAATTAATTAAGAGCTTAAATAAATTATGAAAAATATTTGGATCGTGATCCATTACCATCCCTACTCTCACACCATAGATAATATTCAGTCTAGCGGTAGCAACTCAGCTGGCACAAAAGCTAACCAAGGAGCTAGCGTTACTAGAATCATTTTGGTCGTAGCAATCACATTCAGTGGTTCCCTATCGTAGCCTGCATCTTTCGGAAGCTCCCAGCAGTCAGCACTCTCTTCTCAACATCGATGCGAGATGTGACTGCCGTAACCGCCACCCTATAGTAATCATAATTATAATCATGCATGCCTTCAACGTTCCATTAGGCCCTGCATGATTGCCTAATTTTGTATTTTCAAGTAGTACTACTAGCTAGTACTACAGGCACTAGCAATTACAAGAAGAATCAGTGCTGTCTCAACAGCCGAGGATCGATCGAAGCATGGTTATTTAACGAATAGCAAGCCTTTCCAAACCAGCTGAGAACATCTGCCATGCTGTGCCTATACTGGTCGCTCATGATTCATCACGCAGGCACGAATCTGTCTAGCTAGATAGCATTTCTTAAAGCCTGATCTCTGTCTGATCCGTGCGTGATTGTGAGCTAGCTTATTATGCAATGGGCCAGGAAGTCAAGCCATGCTTCTTCTTTCTCGCTAGAATCCTATTCTCTGTCGAGCCCGCCCCAGCCCCGGAAGAAGGCTGCTGCATGCTTTGGACGACAAGCTAAGATGATTCCGGGGGTGAAAAGGTCTGTTAGGTAACATAAAGAGGAGCAGGGCCATGAGGGCTTAACCATGGACGATCGGCCATTGATTCGGGCGACTAGGAATGGGCATTAGATCGACATACAGCAGATTAATGTGCTGCTGGTACCAGAGCTTTGAAAGGGCCGGCTTTGGTGATCTGTCGTTCTTGGCGGGGTCCGGCAACTCGTAGCGTAGGACGATTCGCTATTGAATAGTCCCGGCCGCCCGCAGGTTTTGTTTAGAAGCAAGCGGTCTTGCAATCTTCCTTTTCAAAATGCGGGGGGGGGGGGGGGGGGGGGGGGGGGGGGGCATTTTTTGTCGCCGATATAGCACTCTGAATTAACAAAATGCGCAATCTACGCATGATTAGACCACTCGGCAGTATTCTATGCGGCACCAATCTTGCATGCGCACACCTCTGGCGATTTGTACCTGAGACCGATGTCGATCGGATTCAATCTCTAGTCACCTATACAATTTTAGTTTTCCCCGTTCCGTGCTGTGGTTACAAACTGGATTTGCTTTCCGCGTCAATTATTATTTGCTTTTAGCATCAATTAGACAGCTCCCAAAGAAAGGTACCCGCCACTTGCTGCTGGCTGACGATCGACTCCTAGCATGAGGCACTAAAACAAACAGCCCGCTGCCGTTCCCATGAACACTCATCATGATTAAAGCCATCGCAGATCGGAGTATGGAGAGGAACAAAACTAAACTATTGTTACAACGTCCAAATTAAAAAGGAAGTCGCATGGCATGGTAGCTAGAGCGCACCTGCAATTAGGGGTGTGATAATAGACTCTAAATTTTACAACGATCAAATCGGATTAGGCCTGAACTCTATTCTAATTATTTTTAAACTAAAATTAATTAAGAGCTCTAACTTGTTGTGGAGAAACATTTGAATCCTGATCCATTACCACTTATACCTGTAAAAAAATTAAAAAATATATATTGTAGTCTACTACCAACATGGGTACAGAACGAGATATATTAGACAAGATACACACTAAGCACATGTTTGGTTTGAGAAATCACTTTATCAAAGATAAGATGATACATTATGAATTCAGTCCTTAAATTTGGTAGGATGACCCTATTCCTCAAGGTAGTACTAACTAACAATGAAGAATATGGTGGTAATGTATCAACTCGTTACATTTAAAAAAAAAGAGTAACAAGAAGATGATGAACTAACTTATTCTTCAAGCCAAATACTCTATAATTGTTAGACTGTACCGTGAGGTAATGCCACCCTGATATGATCCTGCACATGCATAGGGAAAAAGGTTTGTTAATCGGAGCAAGCCACCACATGACCTTCCTAGTCTATTGCGTAACTGTACACATATGAGCCCGGCCGGCCCCTGCTGCCATCTACCCTCTTCGTTTTAATCCTGCACAATACATATGAGAGTGACATTCCTGTCTCTGGTACACTAATATGCTTGCCACCACATGAAAAATCGGAGCAAGCCACCACATGAAAAAGGCTATGCTTGCCAAGTACCGAGAAAGGCTTCCTGAGGGGACGGTGAATGAGAGACTAATTCAACTTTCTTCTTATTTTAAATCCTAAATTATTTGAAACATCAGGAGTGGTGCACACGTGCCAGCTAGTGCCTTGATAGTTAATACTATAGTAAACGTTCACGGTTCGACATGGCTCAAGCTCCAAAAAGCGCTCGCTAGCTGTGCCAGCCCGGCTCACGGGATTAGCCTACGGTACGACACTTAAAAGGGTTGCGTATAGTTTGGGTGCTCAAAATTATAAAAAACTTGAAAATCAAATTTTTGGTCCGAAATCAATTTATGCCTCGAATTTCACATCATATCAGGTTTAATAAAAAAGTAATGAAAGATAAGACAAACAAATATGTCCAAAAGAAAACTTAATGTTTCTATTAAGTTACTATAACTGTGTAATGACTGCCTCGGTAAAAACCTTTTTATCAGAAGGGAAAAGAGTACAGCCAGCTCTAGATAGAGTTTATTGTCAAATGTACATAACAAAGTAAAATTACATCAACATTCTCTAATTCAAAGATGCAAAAGAGCATCAACTCTAGTTTCACATTCTTTATACAAGTACATGGAACTAGTGTGGAATCAAGTACATTTTAACAAATATATAGGCATTTTCGTACCTCTATGAGCCATTTCATGCCCGCCTTAATCAGGCAGTGTCCGTGCCCGCTCATGGCCTGTGAGCTTAGACCAAACACGACCCAGTGCATCAGACTGGGCCAAACCGACAATAGAACATCTTGGGCCTCTGCCGTGCCTGGGCTGTGCTTTTTCGTGTATTGGGTTAGCCCATCAGGCCCGACATAAATGTACAACTATACTTAATACACTGAAGATGGAAAAGATGGGAAGTCAAACGGATGAAAAATAGGCGAAAATGTTTTTCGACGAGAAAACCACGCAACAAAACTGGTCTACTGTCCACCTCATCCAGCTTAGCTGGTTTTTCGGTACTATTCAAACCGGCATGGCCAATTCTACGGGCTGCATAAAACTCTACTCCAAAAAATTATTTCGATGCAAATAAACTCCATTTGATCCCAAATTTGATAGAGGGGTTCTCTAGGGCGTTTAGGAGCTGTCCACCAAAGATAATAACCTAGAAAACTCAGAATCAATCTGGATTTGGAAACACCAAATAAAAGAGGGGTTTCTCCCAATTTCCTCCAAGTGATGGGTCTATGTGCTCACAAGTTTTCTGCACAAATTGTATGGCAGGGATGCTACTCTAAAGTCCTAACAAGTTTGTATATACTCAAATAAACCCAAAAGCCATGGAAAAAATCCGTCAAAAGGGTGAAGAGAGGGGAACGAGAAAGAGACAGAAAACCCAATTGAGTTCAAACCAAAAGATCTTGAGCACAAATTCAATGAACAAGTTTCTTTATTACTAAAGTTCAATATGAACATGGTCTAGTCTTACAGAGATGAATTGTCATAGAGGTCGGGTTCTCATCTATAGATCTCTCTTAGAGGACATGATTTGGATAGCAAAACTAAAGTACTATCTAATCACGAAATTGGTGTGTTATAAATGAAATGCTAAAGAGATAGTTGGTCATGGGTAGCCACGCCCTTATTTCTAGATCTTATCTCACATCGCTAACTCACCCTTAGATATTTTGTGCTGAACTTAGAGGAAAAAATGATCCAACTCTTTATCAGTGCATCTAATGGCCATAGACATGTCACGACTTTGTTTCACTTGAACACAAGTTTTGTGGTTATGCCACATGCCACCTCTTGTTCCTACTGAAAATCCATTTGGTTTTTGTGTGCCAAAGCTAAAAACTATCGACTAGTGGTTTTGAGGCCCAAATCACCGAATAGCTCTAAAGAAGCGTATCCACTATAACTGTTCCATGATCGCAACATGTGCCACACCATCAACTCACAACTGCCCAATTACCAAGTCATCTAGTGCTTTTGCTTGACTTGGTCAACCAATGCCTTAACATGGTCAATCAGTCTACCCCATGCACACTTGCACTTGTTGATGTCCCTAAGTGTCAACCATTCATGATCAATCATCTAACCTCCTTGGTCCCTCAGTCTAAGCCTCATGTCATTTGTCTAGCCCATTAGCATGAAACCACTTGATCTTCATTACTGTCGATCGCCAAGCTCCACACCTACGCACCATAAGACAAGAAATATGTTGCACAACACCAACTCACTCACACTAATGTTAGTCTCAAATGCAACCAAATCCTATCATCTCCTTGACAATCACTCATCACAATGAACACCATAAGCACATATCAACCATATGTTCACAATCTCCCAATTAATGAGTGCATTGTTAACACCAACATAAAGAGATGGATCAAAAGAAAGGAAAACTAAGAACTCACCCAAACAACTAAAATACAGTGATTAGATAAAACAAGGTCATTTTAAATGGACAAATCTTAGTCCCTAAAGACATGGACAATAACTCGACGCAAACAAGCAAAAATAGAGTCCTCAAAAGAGGAATAAAGGACTTAATACCACTAGGTAAATATTAAAACAACAAATGATTCTCAAAACATCTCAAGAAGTATTAGAGAAAAAATAGAGTAACTCAAAACTCTACAATTTGTGCTAGTCTCTCTAGAGGAGACAATGGCTTGACACAACTAGCACAAAGAGAAAATCCCCATAAAAGACACTTAAAAGGGCTAATGACAAGCTTGAATGCAACTCTCATGCACTCTCCCACATGAATGCACACCCTCAATATATGCTAACTCTAATCTCCCCATTGGATGAACATTTTTGTTTGTACTAGTTCAACTTAAATATTTAGGGTCATGTTAGTAATTGTGTAACAACTCTATAAATAAGAGGGTGACTACTAAAAAGGATGTGCTAGAAAGCTATTTCTACCCATTTTGGTGATTAAGTGTCCAACACACCAACATGGACTAAGTAGTTTGATAAGAGTATGAGCACATGCCCACTTGAAGGAAATTTGAAGGTGCTAAGTTCTAAAGAGCTAAAATGGAGGCTAGAAAGTGCAACTTTTGGTAAAAGGGTAAAACCATGAGGTTTTAATACTTAGATAAGTTGCAAATGCCTGATACTATGTGTTTAGCTCTTTTGTCTGAATTCTAGCTTTATTCTATGAGAAAAGTGCTTCCACTTAGTTTGAGCCAAAATGCAAATCCTGGTGAAAGACCAAGTAAAAGGTGAGTTCTCTACACTTAGTCAATTGGATTATGTAGTAATAATGTTTGTCTAAGTTGTTGGAAAGCTACCAAGAATAGCCAAAAATATTGAAGAAGATAGGCTCAAAAGAGCCTAAGTTGGGCTATTCTAGGCCTTACCGGACCGGTCTAGTGGCGCACCGGGCTGGGTCCGCAGGGGCCTGGAACTTATCCACTGGACGGCTTGGCGCACCGGACCGGATCCATGTGCACTGGACCGCCAGTACGACCGAACTTCGCAGTCTTAGGAGTTTTATTATAAAATTCACGGGACCGTCTACAGGAACAGGTCTGGTGGTGCACCGGACCGTCTCCAACGCCGTCTCTCCCGTGGGCGCGCGTTGGCCAACGCCTAGCTGACGTGGCACCCGATTTGGAGGTGCACCAGACCGGTCTGGTGCTAGCCAGCTATAGAAGGGTGCCATCAGATCCCAGGAGGCACGAGACTGTTCCTGATCCAGTGGTGCACCACCGGTCCGGTACCCTTGCAGACAGACATATTTCAACATCTTTTTAGAAAGAAGGGGCAACAACTATGGCGCCTTTTGGGCCTATAAAAGGATCCTATGGCACACCTCTTTAGCACACAAGCATACCAAGAGTTATACTACACTCCAACATTCTACCACAACACATCTAGTTGTTTTAGTGAGATCCAAGCGCTATCTTTGAGCCATTTCTTATAACTCTTGTATTTGTGTTCTTGTGATCATGTTCCTATGTTGTTTGGATGGTTTTTGGCTCTTGTGCGTGTACTCTCTTCCCTCTCTTGTGCTAAGTTGTAACTTTGATCTTGGGTACGACTATAAGAGACTCTAATTTATGAAGATTCCTTGCGAGAGGGAACTATTTAAATAAGGAAGACCGTGGCGTTTAAGTTTGATCATTGGATCACTTGAGAGAGGTTGAAAGCAACCCTTGTCCAAAGAGGACACCATAATAATGATGTAGGCAATCATTTCAGGCTTGGTCGAACCACGAGATAAAATCGCTTGTCTCTTGTGCATTTAATTTTTTGCGATTTTATTGCTTCCTAAGTTATCCAAATTCACATGTAATATTGCTCTTAGTCTAATTTATATCTTGAAAGAGCAATCAAGTGAAGTGGACTCTTTCTCTTGTTCTCACTTCGAACTTGGTTTAGTTTTGCACTAACTCCTAATTTTAGACCAAGTTTGTGTTTTGAGTTGTATTTTTGCAGGATCACATATTCACCCCTTTCTAGGTGCTCTCATCTACTCCTAACCATCCTCTCTCTCTTTCTCCAACATTTTCATTTCCTGCATTTCTACTTAGGTGTCTAGGATCAACAGTTCTAGATTAGTTTGAGTCTATAATGAGAGAGATCCACATATGTGAGTCTTATACCTCTATTTATGTTCTTTTATGTAAGACTAGATCTTGTTCTAGATTATTTTGTGCAAAAAGAAACTTGTTCTTAGAATTTGTGCTCAAGATATCTTGCTATGAATTGGTTTTGTTTTTTTCTATCTAGTTTTCCTCTCTTTACGCTTTTGATGCATTTTGAGTCCAGGAGTTTTTTTGCCTTAAAGATGAATATGTGCTAGGACCTTAGAGAAGCATCCTTGCCAATAGTTTAGACAGAAACATTATGAGCACATAGATCCATCACTTAGAGGAATTAGTCAAAATCCTCTTCTATTTGATGTTTTTATCTTATTTGATTCTGAGTTTTCTGGATGATGATCTTTGGTGTATAGCTCCTAAACACCCTAAAGAACCCCTCTGCAAATTTTGGGATCAATGAAGAGTTTATTTGCATCGAAAACACCTTTGGAAAAGAGTTTTCGGGATGCAGGGTCTATACAACTGAGTAGACCGGTTTGAACACAACCCAAAATCGGCTTGGCTGATGTGAATACATAGTACACCAGCCAGGTTGGTTTGAATGGTGCCAAAATCAGTTAGGTTGGTTTTTTTATTTTCGTGTTCGTGTTTTCTCAGCCCACGTTGCATCTTTTCCTGTTTTCTTCCCATATTTTCCCGCGTTATTTAGACTCTGATTGGTTCCTTTATTCAATCTACTAAACTTGGAGTAAACTTTAGTCCCTAGAATATCTTGTTTGATTCTAGGGACAAAACATACTAAAGATCATTATTTACTATGTATAAATACAAAATTGCCCTTAATTGACGTAAATGATCCAGTTTTTGAAGGGGCAGGGGACGAGATGAGGGACATATATTCTATAAAAGTGCATATTTAGTCTGATACCTCTAGCTAGGCCTAATTGTCTTCATCAAGAACAGGGTCATCGTCTCCATCGTTTCTGGAATGTAGTTCATGCTCTCTTGCATGGCTCATGAGTCATGACATGTTTGGGGGTTTGCGACAGTGGCCAGTAGGATACGGCCGGACCTACTTTCTGTAGCGGCTGCTGTGGGGGACCTCTCACGTCTAGAAGTGTATCTTGTCTTTTATGCCGGCGTGGGCAGAGTTTGTTATAGACTTTGCCATCTTGGGATCTCATGGACCGGGAAGCAAGGGCAGTAGTACTGAACTGAACGTAGTTTCTGAATTCAAGCCTCCTCATACATGAACTTCATTTGGATGGCTCAGATGGTAATTAAAGATTGGAAACGGATGTAAATTAAGATTGGACGACACAAACGGGGTATCATATTCCAGGACAAACCTTGCATCATGCATGCCGCGCGTCATCTCATTCTCATATAGTCCACACACCACGCGCTAGGGCCTCCTAAGCTTGTTGATGAGAGTGGTCATCTGCAACCTTATCTTGTAAGTACCAGCCCTATCTTGTAGACATGATACGAACCTACTAAACAGCCTTGTGATCATATCCTAGCATGCGTCCTGCCCACCTACCGCCCAACCCCCCATGGACCCTGGTTCAGATCCAAGCGTGGTAGCTATGTTTTCTTTTTTCTCTCTCTCAAGGACACAACATATATTACTGGAGAATTTTTCCTCAACTATTTCTCTAGAAATAGATAAAGAAAACATACCATCACTAAAAAGAAAATTTTCACTGTATTAACAGAGTACTGAGAAACCTTGCCTAATAAACCGCGCAGAGAGCCTGTACTGCGAAAAGATCCTAGCCTATATGATTGGGCATACATAAATTAGCAAGGTGGCACATACCCCACACAATAAATCCAAATCCTGTTATTACCATATAGAATAGCATCTATTGTCTTAGTATCTAGGACCTGCTTGGTTGGCTTTCAATTCTTGCCTAACAAAAAATCATGACAAGCCAAATAAAACTTTTAATCATCAAGTAATTGGCTCATTGCTAAAAAAAACTGGCACGCCAATATTTATGATCAAAGTTTTGATGACACTCTATAAAAATTTTAAATTGCATAAGAGCGAAATGGTGCTTTCTACTATTGTCATGACCCTGAACCAAATGCACACCTATACTTTTTACCATAATAAATTGTGCAAGCCTTGATATTGACAAACCTAAGCTTTGCCTTACCATGGTTTTGGTTAGACAAAAACTGGAAACCATCCAAGCAGGCCTTTTGTCAACAAAAATACACCCATGTTAATTCTCAAGGCGTGTCAATTAGAGAAAATAAAATTGAAGTACCCCTACATGATGACAAACTATCCATTATGCAAAATTGACCAAACGAATACCTTTATCTATTTCTCTATTACCAATGCATACCATCACTACTAAAACAATAACTTGTATATGTTGGCTAAGTGAAATTGAATCTGTGTATTGAACTAAAAGAAGGTTAATATACAAACTAAGCGGAGCTCGGCTTATTATATCGTTCCTTGTGGTGGAACTTCCACACTATGACACTACAGAGACCTCCAAAACCAAGCAATACATGTAAGAAAAGTATCAATTGAGGTAAGATATATGGTTCTAATCCATCTCCCACAGCCACAAGTCTTGGTTATTCTTACTCCACTCCCTATCAAACTCCTAATATGCCTAGAACATCTGCTAGTGCCTTGCTATAAGTAGCTAGAACTGGTGACGTTGAGAAAAGTACTTTTAGTCTAACTGATAGGATTATAGAGGAGCAAAGAGCCGAGGACGTCGTTTGGCCCCTAATCTAGTGGAGATGTTGGCCTGAATCAAAATTGGGGGGAAGGGAAAACAAAGAGCCAACACAAAGTGGAGGATAAAGAACTTGAAGAGTCATTTGTTAATCTATATCTTGATGAACCTGAAGAAGGCAAAAGCAAATATGTATGATTGTTTATCTCTCTATTAGGTCTAGCAATATGATGAACTTGTAACATGAAACAATAAGCTGGGCTACGCTCTTTTTACCTAATTAGGGTTTTATCATGCTGTGTGAGTTTGTCTAGTAATTTTTTAATGAGGTACTCATTGCACTTAATGGCTCAGTTAATCCATATATCAGTTTGGTTACTATATTTCTTGAATGTATGACTATGACTGTAGTGCCTGAAGAAACACGACCCCGCAATATGTTTGTCGTGCCCATAATACCAACACGATACAATTAGGACACTATCGTAGTGCCTGGGTCGCCGATCAGGTACTAGTGTTGTACCGACATAATACATTTATTTGGCTTTGTCTATTAGTGTCTTGTCTAATCGAGACGAGTCTAGCCATATTAGTACCGGACCGTGCCCCCCCTAACCCCCACCACATTTGGCCACCAATAAAAAAGGGTGACTAGAGTCTATGCTACTAAGGGTGTGATTGTTTCCCTTCTAGATTATATAAGTTGAATTATGGTAGAAAGATATAAGATTAAAATATCACTTTGGAACTACAAATCAGCTGAAATAAATTAGCATTGGATAACTTATTTCGGCTAATTTATGATTCCAAAGTGATATTATATCCTCCTGCCCTTGCACTATAATTCAATATATAATCTAGGCCGAAACAAACATGAGACCTAAGTGGCACAAATTAAAATTGAACTATATACTGGCCACACAATCGAGCGGATCACCTGCCAGTTCATGTGACTTTATCATTTGGAAAAAGATGTCCAAAGTAAATGTCAATGTCATGGATTGCAAGTCCTGGATCTTGATTACAAGCTGGAAAATTTACGGCTGACGATGTTTATTGGGCTGTTACAAACTGTGAATCGATAAACTATGTACTTGCTAGTTGCTACCATGTTGCACTCTGACATCTATAAGTTAGCATCAGGATTGACACAGGAGCAGCGAACGAATCAATGCTGATTAGTAAAAGTATGCATGTATGGGATCATCAGCTGCACCTATCTAACTTCACATTGGTATGCATGTCACGTTGCCCCCTCTTGCTCGTCAGTGCTCCCAGAGCAGCAACGGCTCGTCCCAGGACAAATCATAGCTACAAGACGTCGACGGCGGCGGCAGCGGCAGCGCGAAGCCGAACTCGAGTAGGATGTCCGGCAGCTCGAAGACCGCGAGATTAAGGATGTGCCCGTCACCGTCAGCCAGCATCGAATGGTCAGACGGCGCAGCCCGCTCTTCGTTCTGGGCATTGTCGGCGTTGTTGCCGGACGAGCTAGATGCGGCCGGCCCTTCGTTTTCGTCATTTTTGCAGGCGCCGTCGCGAGACTCGCTAGAAGTGGGCGGCGCCACGCTCTCCATCTCCATCGCAGCCGCGAGCGCCGCCGCGGCACGCACGTCCTCGGGGGCCGCCGATGCGGCGCGAGGCAGCTCGTGGGACATCTCCGGGAAGTTGAGGTGCGCGGCGCGGCCCTTGATGGCGAGCGCCGCGACGTCATGCGCGCGCGCGGCCATCTCGGGGGTGTCGAAGGTGCCCAGCCAGATGCGCGACTTCTTGCGGGGCTCCCGGATCTCGGACACCCACTTGCCCCACGCACGCATGCGCACGCCGCGGTACGTTGGATGCTTCAGCTCCCGGCGCGGCCGCTTCCGGCTGCTCGAGCTGCTAGCGCCGCCGCTGGTGTCGTCCAAATACTGCGATGACGAGACAGGGGAGTTGGGGCCGGTACAGCCAGAGCTGCTGCAGGTGGTGCTGGAATCGGACACCGGGAACAGTACCCGCTCTTCCATGGGCGATGAACACTGGGCAAAGCTGGCAGTCACAAGCAAGCTCATGTGATGATGAGTGATGACTTTGTTACGAGCTCCGAGTGTGAGCGAGCGAGCTATATACTGGAAGGGAGGAATTAACAATTTCGCTTCGTCAAAGTGGAAAGTATCATGGCCTCATGGGTAATAGATTTTTTTCTGCTTTCCCGAAAGAAATGTGATAGTCATGAGAGGTGGTGCTAAAATGAATAGAAAAGGGCTAGACAACGTATTAATAACACGCGCTTTGCTCCAAGGTCGTGTATTAGTGTATTACTACTGCAGTGAGTGAATTGCAACTTGGTCAACCTGATGAACCTTCATGGTGCTGGGTATTGGGTGGCAAGCTCTGCACCAATAAACATGATAACCTTGGAAGATGCCATTTCCAGCTGGTTCTGTAACATGATAACCTTGGAAGTACCATGGACATCGGTGGGGGTGGGGGGTCTAATTCTCAATAAGAACTTAGATTCTCGCAATTGACAAACATATGTAGTTTATGTTTTTATTAGAAATGCAATTCCCATGCCAGTTGTTTCACTACGTTTGTAAAGCTTCAAAGCCAAGCTAGCAAAGCGTTTAAATTTGCTATAGATATGTTAGCCTCCAAGATCCAAATATATGGTTTTTGGCATCTTAAAATGATCTCTACAAACAAAAAACAAACCTTCTACAAATCTAATGACTTGTTAAGTAAAGACCACGAGCAGCGTCTAACACTACTAGAATCTAGCTCTTTGTCAAGTGTCAAGTGGTTTGTCGAGTATTTTTTTTCAAAACACTCAGCAAAGAGCTTCTTTGCCGAATATTTTTTACACTAGATAAAGATCTTCTTTATTAAGTATTTTTCGACCCTGGTAAAGACAGTTATCAAATCACATTTTGAAACAGTAAATTAATTCAAATAAAAAAAGATTTTAACTACAAAGATGTATAACTCATCAAGATATACATTTTTTGTTTTAGTCATTTCTTCATATAACAAAAAATAAATAAATTTGTTCATAAAACTTATCTCTCTCTTAGTTTATAAAACTATAAGAGAGATGTATAAGATTTGTGAACAATATTAGAAATACCATGTTGGATGAACAAATGATCAATCAACCAAAATAAACTTTGTAGATCTTGAGAAATAATAGAATTTTGTAGTTGACAATCTTTTGATTTGAAGTCATCTCATTAACGAAAGCTATGTATGAATTCAAAAAAAAATCAAATGACCTCGGATGGAAAAACCATCAAAATGAAAGTTTTAGGTCTTGAAAAGTTAAGAAACTTTATAGTTGATAACTTTTTGATTTGAAATCACCTTATCATGCAAAAATATGTTTGAATTTCAAAATTCAAATATTTCAAGCGACCTCGGCTGGAAAACCCACCAAAATAAAAGTTGCAGGTCTTGAAAAGTTATTTAACTTTGTAGTTGAGAATGTTTTTATTTGAAATCTTGTCATAGAACAATATGTTTGAAGTTCTCAAATTTGAAATTTAGAGTTTGTAAACAACTTGGATGAAGAAACTACTAAAATGAAAGTTGCAGATCTCGAAAAGTTATGTAATTTTGTAGTTGACAACCATTTAATTTGAATTCATTTATTGCCACAAACAATCAGTTTACACTCAGTTCGTTATAATATGTGGGAAAGACACAAGTCAGATAGAGGTGGAGTGGTAAAGAAGGTGATGCAGGAGAGAGGTCATGACTTTGAATCCCACCGGCCACTAAGAATGTGACCTTAAGTTCGCAAAGAATGTGACCAGTGGTGGCTGCTCGTGGGGTGCCTCCCTGATTAAAAAATGCTATTTTCTAGGTTTTTTACATTTTTTTGCCCGAGTGCTATTTTTGCCGAGTGTGTTTCAGCACTCGGCAAAGACTTTGTTGAGTGTCCGATAGAAAGCACTCGACAACGAGGTCTTTATCGATTATTTTTTTTTGCCAAGAGCTCTTTGTAAAGTGCAACACTCGGCAAAGCGTTTACCGAGTGCATAAGGTTCTTTATCGAGTGCCTTTGACACTCGATAAAGAAGACGAGTTTAGTAGTGTAACATGTTTTGAGGATAGCTTGTCACCTATGAATCTACAATTTGATGCACTACTTCATATTAGAGCATTTCCAGTAATGCCAACTTAATTAGCTTATAGGATCCACATCATTAGTTTTCCCTACATGAAAGAGAAAGGAAGAGGAGAGAGAAGAGAACTAGCTCTTCCTGATGAGCTAGTCTCTTGCACACCTCTTTATGTTTACTACGCAAGATTTATATCTTATAAAATCATATTTATTTTTTTGAACCACACATTAGCTTTAGATAATGTATAAAACTATATCATCGGAGACATCTCTACTACTATAAAGCACTAGTTTTGATGGTCATCCTGCGTCATGCGTGAAGCACGTAATTCTATTCCCTTCCACATACCAGTGGGTTGTTACCTCATAGATAGGCTGTGAAAACTATCCAAGTCCCTATTAGTTAACCGTTACCCCATAGATGTACGCAACGCAGCGTTCTCTCATAGCACCACCCCGCTAGGTAAAGGTGAATAAGCTATAAAAAAGAGGGTCAAGATCCTTTTCTACTCATACCTTTCTAGACCTTTTGGCTAAAATAAAGTTTAATATTTGTTCTTGTGTACCATCACAATGCACGACAATTGTACCAGTAACCTCTTAAGGGCTAGTTTGGAAACTCAAATCCCCTTCAAAATTGGAGGAGATTGAGGGGGATGAATTAGTTCATTTCCCCTCAATCTCCTATAATCCCTGAAGGGATTTGAGTTTCCAAACTAGCCTGTAAGGGTTTGTTTGGTTTATTCTCTTGATAACGTGTTGTTTTACCAAGTGAGAATTCTAAGCAAGACTGTATTTAGTTTCTTGTATTGCAGTTTATGCCAATAAGCTTTGGCTAGCTTGTGTGGGAGAGCCAAAATGGTCACTTGCCTAGGCGAGCTTCTCATTGCTCATGCTAGTAGGTCATGGCAAGGCTAGTAATGGCGATGCTTAGAACCAAAGGAGGCCTAAGTTAGTTGTTGTTGAAATGGATATGAACCATAGACATAGAGCTGGTATGTAATTCTAATTGTTGGAGGTGCCCTTATTGTATCCTTGCGGCTCCTAAGTGTGGAACCTCATTAGCACTTTATAACTGGTAGTAGACTGACAACACAAATAGGGTTCATCACTATTCCTATTCCGCTACTAGCACATAAGTATTATCCCTACATACACTATTTATATGTTGATAGGTGTTGTGGGTTCTTAATCATGGTAGTAATTAGGTTGTTCGACATGGGTCGACATGTGTACCTCTGGTGGTTTAGGCACTCAAAACACAAGGGGTTTATATTGGTTCAGATGTTTAATTAAGCGCTTAGTCCAATAGTAGTGTTCTTCATGTTATGATTGCTCAAGAATTTTACAATGGTGAAATTGAGACAAATGGATGTAGGAGGAAGCACTATGCTACTCTAGGGTTTTGATTGGGTTCAATCTCCCTTCTTCAAGAGTTGATTGATTGTCTACTAGTTTGATTGTTTGACCTTGCCCCCTATGGGAGCCCATGCCCTCCCTTATATAAGTGGGGACAATGATTGTACAAATCAATCAAATGGTTTCTCCTAGGGTTTCTCGATCTAAGCTTCGGTCTTTCTCCTCATGGTGATGCCGATCATCGTTTGCCTTGTAGTTGGAGTCAACAAGGTTGCAACCCCCCTTTGATGCCACTTCTATAGCTTGATGTTGACTATCAAGTGCTATTTGCTGCTATCATGCCTTCCCTAGGCATGCCTTCTCATGGCTTCCTTAATGATCGACCTAGGCTTCTAACACTGCCCGAAGGGGTTGCCAAAGGCGACCTAGAGCCCTCAACTACATAGGCTTCGAAGAGTTCTCGTACTTATGTGTGACACCCTTATATGAGATTTGTATCACCATTTGTATCACTATTTGTATCACCATCAGTTGTTCGGACGCTAGTCACAACCTTGTCATACATGTCCTTGATGAGCGTAACATACTTCGTTGGGACTTATGCTTATCCAATACCCACCACATGAGATTCATAGGTATTTTATCATATGCCTTTTCCAAGTCCATAAAAACCATGTGCAAGTCCTTCTTCTACTCCTTATATCGCTCCTTATACGAGAAGTCGTTTCTTACCGTTTTGTTAGGGCTTCACGACAAGCTAGAGCTGGAGCCGCCCAACGGCCCAAAAAATCAGACCAAAGAGGAGGATAGGGAGTAACCTACACCACTGGTCGTACAGGAGGACCGAGGACCGACTTCTCTTCCAGCTATCTGGTACCACGACCTACTAGGAGCACTAAATTAGGTTCGTGCAGCGATTAAAAATTCCCCGAATCTTCCACCCAGAGAACCTGAAGATTTGGATCTTGCTCGCTATGCTGAGCAGGCTTGCAATAATGCATACTGCATGTATATACACCGATGGAAAGCACCGCTAAGTACATCTTTCATCGCTGTATGTAGAAGCTGGATGCATATGCGTGATTAGCTAGAATTAAAAGATTGCAATTTGATCATGAATCAACTCCCGTTGCTCTCACTCTCAGCATGTGTTTTAAAGGTGTCCTTTGGGTGTTTGTTTAGAATTATAACCTGTCTAGATTATATAATCTATAATTTAGACAGATTATAATCTCAAACAAACAATCTCTTAGTCTACATTATGCAGCGTGGTTAATTAAGAATGGTAATCCTGTATGCAGCGTGGTTAATTAAGAATAATAATCCTGAGAGCGGAAGAGCACTATAGCTGCACGCGAGGATTCTCCGACCAGATCCCGTATTTTGAGATGCCCGTATCGCAGGTAACCGGTTTCGCAACTAGCTTTCCGGTATGAGCACCTCCGACAAGTGACTCAAAATAGTGCTTCAAAATTTAAAATGCTACATTATTTAAAGTGTTTAGGAACTAAAAATAAATTATACCCAACAGTTAATCTCTAAATCATATATTTTAAAAAGTAAATTGCATCATTAGGAAAGAAAATGTTGAGAATGATGTAGAAAATATGGATAGGACACTAGTCTAAGGTATAGTATATTTGGGTGACTTAATGGTGTATCCTATATTTTTAATGAAAATTTATAAAATAGGAAGGCAGTCGTAGTAGCTGCGCAAGCGTTGAAGGTCCACAGGGCACGGCGCCGAGGCGGGGTGCATGGGGCGGGCCCATAGTGGCAGCGTGAAGGGTGAAGTCGTAGTAGCACGAGGTGCCCACATCTCTACTACTTATTAAGTTAGTAAGGGGTAGGCTGCCCATTCCCTGTTCTGCCATTCCCTACCATTCACGTTCTTCCATTCTCATTCCCGGTTCTGTTCTGCCATTCCCATCGCGCAGGTGAAACCGCTCCCCTATCACCAGTTCACCACCCGAGCCCATCTCCTTGCACACACCGCCGCCCCATCCCGGTCCTCATCGGCGAGATCCTCTCCCTCCTCCACCTCTGCTTCGCGCGCGTCGCCACCCCCCATCCCCTCACGAGCCGCCCCACCATCTCGGTCCTCGTCGACGATATCATCTCCCTCCTCCACCTCGGCTCCGCGCCGCTGCCGGCTCTTGCTCTCACCTCCTTCCATTCCCCTGAAACGCAAAGCGGAGTCTAGATTGCAGTTCCTTCGGCCCATTCGGCAATGGCGGCCGCACCGGCAGCCGCATGCCCCGCGCCCGCCCCGCGCCAAACCCAGCGACTCCGCGCACGACCTCAAGCCGGCAATGGCGGCCGCACCCTATTCAAATCTGGCGATACCATGGTTACGCCCGCCTCCTCCTCTGCGGCGCTCGACTGCCCCTGCCCCATGGTTACGCCAGCCTCCCTCTCTACGGCGCTCGACTGCCCCTGCCCCGTTCCTCGTCCACGCACCCCGACCCCAATCCCTGCCTCCCCCTCCGCACCCCGTCTTGCAGGTCGCGATGCTCAGGATGACTTCAAAAGTATGGGGATTTCCAACATGTTCGATTGTGTTGTTGGTCGCTGGCCCATAATAACTCCATTGAAAGCTTACTAAAAGAATTCTTATGCATACACATGAAACTCAAGAATCGTGTTATGACCAAAAGGTTCCGGCCTGACAACTGAAGATTCAAAAGCAAGGGCACAGAAATTGTGAAAAGGCAGCATGATCCTTCCACATCCTAAGATAAGCAAAAAAACATCTCTACTTGGGTAATTGATTTTCCAGTCGGCTAAAAGTAACAGTTTTATTTTGCCAACAAGATCAGCTATATGCTTGTAGAGTGGAACCTGCACAGCAACAAGTGTCCAATGATCTGAGAATAAGAATTATGTGCGGTGGCATGACATATTTATCAAATCATGATGATTTTAGAAGAAAAGCAACAACTCTTTTTTAGAAGCACCAGCTTTGCAAGCTATAGTTTACACAGCCAGCATAGCATTTCCACCAAGCTCAGCCTGCATTTCGCACAATATCATATCTATTTCATTTGGATAAAATCTATTTGCCCGAAATAAAGGAACAAAACCAAGATAGAAAAAAGTTTAGGCAGTACCGGTAAGTGGAAACACAAATTCAGTGAAAAGAACATAATTATTTCCACATAGTCAAATAAAACTGAAATAATCAGTATCCCATTGCCCCTATATTGACTATACCCATTGTAAATAATTGCTTGAGCGTATTGAGTCATCAATTGTTTGTGTACAACATGGGTTTGACAGGAACAAAAAGCTACAGGGGAGAGAAAAAGGAAAATGATCTCTGAGTGTTCCACCTTGTGGCGTGCCTTTTCCAAGTCCACGATGGACTGGTCGATCTATGCATGTTGCTATGAATCCATCCCACCGAGCACCTTTGACACCTTGTCATTGCTCACCTGCACCGCGTCGATGAATACCCGACAAGGATCTTCAGCCTCTCAGAGCCCCCTACCGCATCGGTGGTAGGATAAGGGCATGGTGGGGCCAAGGAGGACGAGGAGGTGGTGCGCTAAGGGCATGGCGGGGTCGGGGTCGCACGCCCTGTGGGTGCCAATGTAGGCGTGTCGTGGCGGGGTGCAGCGAGGTGAAGCACGCGAGGGTGTGGGCAGAACGGCCGTGGAGCTCATCGCCGCACCAGCTCCGGCGCGCGGTGTGCGTACACCACGGCCTCGCTATCCCACCCATCCATCAGCTGAGGCGGGACGCGACGAGGGGGGGAGAGGGGGTGCGGCTATGCTGGTGGGGAGGAGGACATAAGGGGGGTGCGAATGACAGGGCGGTGGCTGTCCCTGAGTCGTCGGTGAAGAAGCGGGCGCGGGTCGCCGAGCTCCTCATGTGATGGAAACCGACGGTGGTCAAGGGGGATCACGGTCAGGCGCGGGCATCGCGACCTGCAAGACGGGGTGCGGAGGGGGATGCGGGGATTGGGGTCGGGGTGCGTGGACGAGGAATGGGGCAGGGGCAGTTGAGCGCCGCAGAGAGGGAGGCTGGCGTAACCATGGGGCAGGGGCAGTCGAGCGCCGTAGAGGAGGAGGCGGGCGTAACCATGGTATCGCCAGATTTGAACAGGGTGCGGCCGCCATTGCCGGCTTGAGGTCGTGCGCGGAGTCGCGGGGTTTGGCGCGGGGCGGGCGCGGGGCATGCGGCTGCCGGTGCGGCCGCCATTGCCGAATGGGCCGAAGGAACTGCAATCTAGACTCCGCTTTGCGTTTCAGGGGAATGGAAGGAGGTGAGAGCAAGAGCCGACAACGGCGCGGAGCCGAGGTGGAGGAGGGAGAGGATATCGCCGACGAGGACCGAGATGGTGGGGCGGCTCGCGTGAGGGGATGGGGGGTGGCGACGCGCGCGAAGCCGAGGTGGAGGAGGGAGAGGATCTCGCCGATGAGGACCGGGATGGGGCGGCGGTGTGTGCAAGGAGATGGGCTCGGGTGGTGAACCGGTGATAGGCACTACCGGAATCAATAGCTTCGCCGAGTGCCGGTAGCACTCGGCGAAGCCTTAAAAACACTCGGCAAAGGCTTTGCCGAGTGTAACACTCGGCAAAGAAGGCTCGGTAAACAGTGCATCGGCAAAGACTTCTTTGCCGAGTACTTTTTCTCGGACACTCGGCAAATATCTTTGCCGAGTGTCAGGGAGCACTCGGCAAAGAAAAGCGACCGTTACGGCGCCGGTTGACGGAGACGGCGGATTTGCCGAGTGTCAACGGTGACACTCGGCAACGAAGATATCTTTGCCGAGTGTCTGCCCGTAAGCACTCGGCAAAGCCGACCTCTTTGCCGAGTGCCAGTTGGGACACTCGGCAAAGAGCCCGCCAGGGAGGGTCCCCATGTCAGGCTCTTTGCCGAGTGCCCCAATAGGCACTCGGCAAAGCCGACCTCTTTGCCGAGTGCCAGCGACATAACACTCGGCAAAGAACCTAAGCCGGTGCCCAGGTCTGTGCTCTTTGCCGAGTGTTATAACCCAGACACTCGGCAAACAGCCTCTTTGCCGAGTGTTACACTCGGCAAAGTGACCAGTATGTACCTTTTTTATTTGATTTTTGTTTTCCATCCACACAAACAGAAGATATCACATATATATCACATATATACATCACAGATATCATCACAGACATAAATAGCCAACACAAACATAAAACCGTGACCACAAACATAAGTGTTCAACACAAGTATTAAACACAAACATAAGTCTCAAATGTCGCAAGCTCTCACATAAGTATCAAACAGAAACATAAGTATTATACATAAGTTGTGAAGTCTAAAACAACGACTCATGGAGGTGGGCGGTTTGGCCGGGGTTGCGTTGGGCTGAACCCTTCCGGAGGGTTGTTGGATGCCGCCCCAGATTGGCCCTGCACAAAGAAGAGATAGCATGTGTTATACCAGATGCATTACAAACATCTAACTACAATTTTGGTACTCACAGGAGTGTGGAAGAGAGTAGGGTCAACTAGGGGGAACAATGGAGGTGGCGGAGCGATGCCCTGTGCGGCGCCAAGGCTCTGCATGTACTGGAACATCTCCGCCATCCTCTGATCAGCCACCGCCCGCTCCGCCATTATCCTCGCCTCCATCTCTTCTAGTTGGGTCTGTAATATTACAAGCCAACGTTATAGTAACTCAAAGACTAGGTATATAACTAAAGGAAGGACGAGTTACAGAAGCACTAACCTCGAGTTGTGAAATGCGATGCTGTGAGCTGTCGTGCCGAGGTCGAATGGCTGGGCTCGAGCCAGTGCTCCTTGCTCTCACCTGAGACAGAGTGGGAGTGGAGGACGAGTCGATTGCCCCGTCGGCAATCCAGTACCGCCCATGTCTCTTGCCTCCTCCGACCCTCATGAGCACATCGGGGTCGATAGGCTCGGTGCTCGGATCATAGTCTGGGCCATGGACCTCCTGCGCCATGGCGGTGTAGTCATGGAGGCGGCTGTAGACGGCGGGGTTGGTGTAGGCCTCGGGCCCGTCATCCGGGTTGTAGGTGACGTCGGACGTCGCCTTACCCTTATGGGCCATAGCATAGGCCGAGAAGGTGGAACAAGGCCTGCCACCATGTGACGCCGACTGCAACGAAAACCAACGAGATAGTTAGAAATAATATCTAACTTAGTGCTATATATCGAAATAAAAAGGTGGCGTACCCATGCTTCGACATATTGGCCCAGGCTCCGGCTGCCTTGGTGGTGCGAGGGCCCTTGCATCTGCAAACGCCGTTCCCGGCTAGCTGTGTGCACCTCGTCCCACTCAGCCGAACACCACCTATCCACCATCTGCTCCCAGCAGAGAGGATGTGCGGCGCACCAATGTGGAATCACCTGCAAAGTAAACACATAAAGTGCATATCAGAAGATAAAATAAAATTCATGCATGGAGTACTGGTACCAAACATGCATGACTTTACCTGCAGGTACTGCTCCCTGGTCAACGACATGGTTCGGGCTTGAGGTTTGGTCACCTTCTCCCCAAGGACGGAGCCGTGGTAGGTGATGATGGCCTGGATGCGGGCCTCATAGTGCATGTCCACGACGAGCTTCTTACAGCACGTGGTGGCCACCACTTCCGCCCTAGCCTCATATCCAGCATCGCATCTGAAGAAATCCTGCATACAAAAACGATGTATCCATACATTATTTCAAGAATTTGCAACGAATGCGACATATTTTATATTATACTAAGACTTACCCACAGCTCTTGCTTCACCCGCTCCGCCTTGTTATTGAATTCCCTGCCGTCCCGGTCTACTGCATCGGGGGCGACGGCGTAGTGGTCGAAGGTGAAGGCTGGGCCCGTCACTCCGGCGTACTCCACAAGTCCAGGGAAGTGTTCCCTGCACAGCAGGCCGAGGATGTTGTTGGGGGGGCGACGATGACCCCCAGCATAATCCAAAACCGTCCAAGACCTGTCCAAGTGATAAATAAAAAGTATTAGTTTATATTATGATTTTGAACACATAATATGAACAAGAATGAAGAACATAAAGTTACATACCTCTCCCCTTCCGGCCGAATCAACGGCCGTCTGTCCCGAAGTATGGGACGCGGCGGGAGACTCGCGGGGCCTCGCAGGTAGATGCTCCTCGAACTAGAGCCGCCTGAACCTGAGGCGTCCTGCTGCTGGTCGTCGTCGTCCTGCTGGTCGTCGTCGTCCTGAGGCGCCGGCTGCTGCTGCGCTGCCTGCTCTGCCTCGTGCTGCTGCGCTGCCTGCTCTGCATCGTCCGCCGTCCTACTCCTCCTCCCCCTCCTCCTCCTCAGGAAACCGCCCACCATATTTGTCCAACAACCTGCAATTAAGAGTAAACAAATAAGCACATATAAAAAGATGTATTTAAAAATAGGTGCGAAATAAAAAGTCATATAGCATTACATCGATTAAAAATAATCTTCATATGTGTCGGGGTTAGCCGGATCAAAACTCTCATCATCACTATCAAGCATTTCAATCTCAACACCATTGGAAGACGCAACCTCATCATTGCCTTCAAGGATTACTAAGTCATTATCATTTTGCACCTCATCATCCTCCTCATCAACAACCATTTCAATATCTACGTCCATTCCGATAGCTTCTGTTAAGTCTATCTCAAATCGCCCTTCTAGCCCATCTTCTTGGAAGAACTCTCCATCATATGTGTCCGGGTCTAAGTTGTAATCTTCATCGTTAGGAACAGGTAACCTCCCATGCGGCGATACCTTATACACAACATCCCAACCCTTAAGATGTTCTTTCGTTTGACACGCATATGGGAGATAATACACTTGTGTGGCCTGTTGGGCCACGATATAGACATCGTCTCCTGCTAAGGTGGAATCTTGTCGAATTTCGACTATCCCAAGATTAGAATGTGTCCGTCTCGTCACTTGAGGGTCAAACCAATGACATTTGAATATCACTGGAGTAAGAGGTTTGGAACCATAAAAATTGAGCTCATATATTTCTTCAATTCGTCCAAAATAATCGACATTGTCAAGCCCCGGCGTAAAGACTCCAGAACACGTTGTTTTCCGATTGGGCCGACTTTGGTCGTAGTGTGTTGTGCGAAAACGGTATCCATTGACGTCATACCCAGAATATTTCTTGACCCTATAAGCAAAGCCGTTGGCTACTTGTCTCAACTCGGCACTCATAGACGGATCTCTTTGGCCCTGCAAGTATTCGCAAGTTAAAAGATGCTAAATTGAGTTCAAAGACGTATCTCTTTTACAAACTAAGCACGTACCTTACGTTTGAACCAGGAAATGAAATCGGGCAACCCATTTCGCGCACCCTTTCTAAGAAGAGCGTCATATTCCTGTGGAGTGGGGTCCCTTGATCGACGCCAGAATTCATGAAGAAATTGTTCCATGTATGGCGTCACCTCTTCAAGGTTGGTCAATACGTATAGCATGATATGTCGCCACTCGTCATGATTCAGGGTCTTGGTGGTCGAGCCACTTGCGCTTCCGAGTTGGCCTCGAAATATGCTAAGGTTCGATTCATTGTCGCCATCATTGTAACGAGGGGGTGGATTATGCACGCTCGGCAGTTTGTCACCATAATAAGTTGTTGTGAAGTTTGAGACCTCCTCTAGAATGTATGCCTCTGCAATGGAAGCCTCGATTTTGCATTTATTTCTACATTTCTTTCGAATAGTCTTTAGACATCTCTCGATTGGATAGCACCAACGTCCCTGCACGGGGCCCCCCATTCGTGCCTCATAGGGGAGATGAAGAATCAAATGCTGCATTGGATTGAAAAAGCCGGGTGGAAATATCTTCTCAAGCTTACACAGTAACACGGGGGCCAATCTTTCCAAGTCTGCAACAACGGTCCGAGACAACTCTTTTGCACAAAGCTGACGGAAGAAATAGCTCAACTCTGAAAGCGCTAGCCAGACATGCTCAGGGACATAGCCTCGAACCATCGCAGGAAGAATCCGTTCAATCCATATGTGGAAGTCATGACTCTTCATCCCTAAGACTCGCATAGTAGATAAGTTCACCCCCCTACTCAGGTTAGATGCATAACCATCAGGGAACATCAACATCTTGATCCACTGAAGTACTTCCTTCCTCTGGGCCCTGCTTAGGGCGAAATCGGCCTTAGGCCTTCTCCATGTCTTTCCGCCACTTGGCGGCTTCATCTCTAGTTTTGGTCTATCACATAACGCTGCCAGATCCACTCTTGCCTTCACATTATCCTTTGACTTATCAGGAATGTCCATAATTGTTGCCCACAATGCCTCGGCAACATTCTTTTCAGTGTGCATCACGTCAATGTTGTGTGGAAGGAGCAGGTCGTCATAATAGGGGAGCCGAGTCAAGCCAGACTTATGTGTCCACATATGCTGCTCACCATATCCCACAAAACCACCTTCTGTATTGGCCACGAGCCCATCTATCTGTTGACGAATTTCGGCACCAGTCATCGCTGCAGGTGGGCGGTCTGTAACTATGACACCTTTCGTAAAGTTCTTGATGTCTAGGCGGAATGGATGGTCAGCAGGAAGAAATTGTCGATGTTTATCGAAGGACGAATATTTGCCACCCTTTTTCAACCAAATGAACCTGAGAGCTTCCTTGCAAACTGGGCATGGGAACTTACCGTGAACACACCAGGCACAAAATAGCCCATAGGCCGGTAAGTCATGCATGGAGTACTGGTACCAAACATGCATTCTGAAGTTTGTCTTGGTAGCTCGGTCAAACGTCCATACCCCTTCCTCCCAGGCACGTACCAATTCATCGATCAAAGGTTCCATGTACACGCCCATTTTGTTCCCAGGGTGTCCGGGAATGATCAACGACATGAATATATTCTGCCTTTGAAAGCACACACCAGGGGGGAGATTGATTGGGATAACAAACACGGGCCAACATGTGTACGGGGCAGCGCTCATTCCATAGGGATTGAACCCATCTGTGGCCAACGCAACACGTACATTACGAGCCTCTTCGGCTTTCTCACGGTGAATGTCATCAAAGTGTTTCCATGCTTCACCATCTGATGCGTGCACCATCTTGTCAGGATTGTATCGTTTTCCATTTTTGTGCCAAGTCATCTGTTTCGCGGATTCCTCTGTCATGTACAGACGCTGGATCCTCGGTACGAACGGAAGGTGTCGTAGGATTGTCAAGGGGATGTCGAGCTGCCTCTTTTGTCCATCACCAGAGTCTACCTCCATAAACCTAGACGAATTACACTTGGGACAGTACTTTGCCTCCGCGTATTCTTTCCTAAATAGCACGCAGCCCTTCGGACAAGCATGAATCTGCTCATACGTCATCTTGAGTGCACGAAGTAGTTTCTGTGCCTCGTACATGCTCTTTGGCAGAACGTGATCATCCGGAAGCAGACTCCCAATAACTGTCAACAAGCCATCGAATGTGTCTCTACTCATGCTGTACTGCGACTTGAACGCCATTACACGCCCAATGGCATCCAGTTGAGAAACCTTTGTCTGGCCGTGAAGGGGCTTCTGTGCCGCGTTGAACATGTCGTAGAACGCCTTTGCAGTCGGCTCTGGCTCGTCATCCATACATCCTCCCGTGTACTGTGCCTCCTGATAGTCGTTCAACATATCCGCTACCCCCGCATCCGCGTCATAATCCTCGACACGTTGTCTCAGCACCTCCTCTCTCGTACGATGCGCTTCACCATGAAATATCCACCGAGTATAGCCCGACGTAAATCCATTCTTCCAAATATGTTCTACCATGGTCTTCTTTGGTTTTCTTTTCCGGTTGTCACATTTGTTGCACGGGCATGGGACTAGACTCGCTCCTTTAGCAGCTTCGCCATATGCCCGTTCCACGAAATCATCGGTCTTTCTAATCCATTCAGTGGTGACATCGTTCCTTCCTCTACGGCCCATGTACATCCACTCACGGTCCTCCATCCCCTAACAGAAGCCTAGCAACAGAAAATTTCGGCAGCACCTCCCCTGCACGGGGAGGTTTCGAAATCCTGCAAATAAAACTATCAGCACGATGGCTGTCTTCCACGCATAATTCAACGGCACGATGGCCAGCAATCACACACATATATATATATATATATATATATATATATATATATATATATATATATATATATATATATTCAATCTATGCATGTTTTAGAGTTTGGCATTCTTTTTTTAATCTACTAGAAACAAGGTTATCCACACAATGGAAATTCTAAGTACAGAATGGTTAGATATAATATAACTCTAACTATCCATCACATTATCAATCATATGCTCAACAAAAATAAAAAATGATTTACCAA
This sequence comes from Zea mays, assembly GCF_902167145.1. Lineage (NCBI taxonomy): Eukaryota > Viridiplantae > Streptophyta > Magnoliopsida > Poales > Poaceae > Zea > Zea mays. The sequence goes on along the minus strand of NC_050099.1, from coordinate 157,397,491 downwards.
ACGGCGGCGTGGTGCCGGGCGTGACGGCGGTTGAGGGCGAGGCGTGGGGACGACGGTTGAGGCCGGGTCGCGGCGGTGGCGGTGACGGGGCGCAGCGGCGGTGTCGGAGGGTGGGCGGGCGAGGGAGAGGGGCGCGGCGAGGGGCGGCGCACGGCGGGCGAGGGGCGGCGCACGGCGGGCGAGGGGCGGGCGAGGGGCGGCGCACGGCGGGAGAGGGAGAGGGGCGCGGCGGCGGGCGAGGGGCGGCGCACGGCGGACGAGGGGCGGCGCACGGCGGGCGAGGGGCGGCGCACGGCGGACTAGGCGGCGGCGCACGACGAGCAGCGGTGACAGAGAAGAGTGAGAGGAGAGGAAGGAGAAAGGAGAAGGCGCGCGGGGCGTTTATTTCGCCTCTTTGCCGAGTGCCCGCGATCTGGCACTCGGCAAAGATTTTTTTTAATTTTAAAATATGTTTTGCCGAGTGCCAGATCGCTAGCACTCGGCAAAGGCGGCTTTGCCGAGTGTCAACTGACAGGTACTCGGCAAAGATTTTTTCTATGTTCTTTGCCGAGTGTCAACCGACTGACACTCGGCAAAGCTGTCTTTACCGAGTGTCATAATTTAACACTCGGCAAAGTACATTTAAAATTTTTAAATTTTGGCAACCAAACTTTTTGTGGTATGTTCCTACACTATGTAGACCTACATGTACCATTTTGAGACAATTATAACATAGTTTCCATAGTTAGTAGATTTAGTTCGTTTATTTGAATTTCTTCGGAAAATTCAAATTTGAACTGCAGGTCACTCGAAACTTGGAAAACCGTGCATGAAAAAATGATATTCATGTTACTTAGCATAAGTTACGACAGATTGCAGAAGCGTACCGGAAACTTCGAGCAACATGCTCACTAAACATGGCCGTGAACTTGGCATCCACATGTTTAAAAATTGTATAAAACACAAACAAAGTCAGAAAATCATGAAACTTGTCCACGTGTGATGATATCATATGTATAGGCTGTGATAAAAATTTTAGAATGTTTGGAGAAAGTTGTGAGACACTATGTGTAGAAACCTAAGAGATCCACATGAAATAACTCTTAGATTTCATGTGGATCTCTTAGGTTTCTACACATAGTGTCTCACAACTTTCTCCAAACATTCTAAAATTTTTATCACAGCCTATACATATGATATCATGACACGTGGACAAGTTTCATGATTTTCTGACTTTGTTTGTGTTTTATACAATTTTTAAACATGTGGATGCCAAGTTCACGACCATGTTTAGTGAGCATGTTGCTCGAAGTTTCCGGTACGCTTCTGCAATCGGTCGTAACTTATGCTAAGTAACATGAATATCATTTTTTCATGCACGGTTTTCCAAGTTTCGAGTGACCTGCAGTTCAAATTTGAATTTTCCGAAGAAATTCAAATACACGAACTAAATCTACTAACTATCGAAACTATGTTATAATTGTCCACAAATGATACATGTAGGTCTACATAGTGTAGGAACATACCACAAAAAGTTTGGGAGACAAAATAAAAAAAATGAAAATACACTTTGCCGAGTGTCTGGGCATGACACTCGGTAAAGAGGGCTTTGCCGAGTGTCTATTACGTAGCACTCGGCAAAGAAGCCTCTTTGCCGAGTGCCAGCCGTTGGCTCTCGGCAAAGACTGACGGCCGTCAGCTCTGGGACGGCCGCTGACGGCCCTTTGCCGAGAGCCCAGTTTGCCGAGTGCGTTACACTCGGCAAACTTGTCTTTGCCGAGTGCCTACCTGTGCCGAGTGTTTAGCACTCGGTAAAGGGGCTCTTTGCCGAGTGCCCGACAAAAGGCACTCGGCAAAGAATACAACACTCGGCAAAGCCTCGGATTCCGGTAGTGAGGGGAGCGGTTTCACCTGCGCGATGGGAATGGCAGAACAGAACCGGGAATAGGAATGGAAGAACGTGAATGGTAGGGAATGACAGAACAGGGAATGGGCAGCCTACCCCTTACTAACTTAATAAGTAGTAGAGATTATATAACGAATATTGTTTGATAGATCGTTGAAAGTATTTTTATAATAAATTTATCTAAAAATATAAATATTATTAACATTTTATATAAAGCTAGTTAAATTTTAAAAATGATCAAATAAATATAAATATATAGGGATATCGTAGAAAGTATATATTAAAGACACAAAATCCGCGAGCTGCCGTAGAAAAAAGAAGCCCCTCATTTAATTAAAATAAAGGCTAATTTGAGAACAAGGATATTGAAGGAGCCATTTTAGCTCTTCCGATATCCTTGCTGTAAACAAGGTATGGTTCTCGTGTGTACCCACCAATTCCTTTGCTTAATCTCTCCCAAAGTGCATCACCAGTGCTTTAACGCCTTTCCCAAAGCTGGTGCTGGCTAGCTCTAGCTAGCCTCACATGATCACTGACTACGTGACTAAACCTAAACAAACACACCTCTTGTGCCTCGCATCAATCAACTACTTCCTCGCCGAACTTAAACTAAGACCAGCACGAGTGAAGTAACTAGCAATAATTGACATGCTTGCATACATGCGATCGAGCGATAACGCATATTTGAAGAAGCGTCGTCAGTCCGCAGAAAAGCTCGGCTTGCCACGGTGGTGAGGGCCAGACGGGCAGCCCACATTATATCAAGGGTATTCAGTTGAATATCCATTATTTTTTGGTAAAAAAATATATGTATACATACATTTGTTATATATATATATACTGAAATTTTGTAAAATACATAAAACTATAATAGCTGTCCATATAGGCTTCATTTCCCACACGTGTGGCCCATCAGACCCAATAGCGCACGCAAAAGGCTTCCGGTCACGGGCGGTGGTCGGAGGCCTCTCATATCACGTGTGGCGCTGGCAGGTGGTCGGCCTGCGGTCTACATGCCTGGCCGCCTGCCGTGGAGGACTGGAGGTGAGCGCCATTGCGCCGGAGCACTGGAGCGACATGACAAGCCAACGACTATCGCTTGTCGTGGAGCTGACCACGCCGAAGGTGGAGCGGCAGAGCCGGCGTCCGACGAGCCACAGAGGAAAAGTGATGCATTAGTTGTTGTGCTTATGAAACAACTAAATTGATCATAGAGGATCTTGGTGATGAATTTTTTGTAGTTCGAGCTAATGAATCTAGTGATGCATACCAACAGGAACAGTTGGCTCTTTGCTTGCCCTATGTGAATAAAATAGGAGAGCCGCTTGAGAGGTTTCTTGGTCTTGTCAAAGTTGAAGAAACTACTTCATTGACACTTAAAGAAGCAATTCAGCCCCTTCTTATTAAATATCAATTGCCATTGTCAATGATATGTGCACAAGAGTATGATGGATCTAGTAATATGAAGGGTCATGTTATTCTTTGGAAAACTAATAATGGAAGAGTCACCTTCTGCTTATTATGTTCATTGTTTTGCACATCAACTTCAACTAACCATTGTAGCTGTTGCAAAGGAGAATATTGATTGTTCTTGGTTCTTTGGGCAACTTGCATATTCGTTGAATATTCTTGTAATGCCTTGCAAAAAGATCTCTATGCTTCGTGTAGCTCAAGATGAATATATGATCGAAGCATTGAGTTTGGGTGAAATAGAAACTATCCAAGGTTTGAATCAAGAGATGGGCTTAGCAAGACCAGGTGATACATGCTAGGAATCTCACTATAGAACTGTAATGCATGTCATGGCCTTGTATACTTCAATCAAGAAAGTTCTCTCCAAAATTGGGAAGGAACATAAACGAGGTGAGTCAATTGGAGCTCAAACTATGCTAGAAGTATTTAAGTCATTTGAGTTTGTTTTCATGTTGCATTTGCTGAATGAAATATTTAGATATACAAATGGTTTATGCAATGCTATGCAAAGGAGGGAGCAGGATATTGTAAATGCAATGAATCTTCTTGAGTTCACTAAGGTTGAATTGACTGTTTTGAGAGAATATTTTGGATGGAAAGAATTTCTTAAGAATGTATCTTCTTTTTGTGAGAAGCACGGAGTTAAAATTGTTGATATGGATGCAAAGTATAAGCCTATTAAGAGAGACAAGAAGTTCTATAAAAATGCCATCCATTACCACCGGTTTCATGCTGGTATGTCCTTCGGTTTCATTGACAGGAAACTTGTTGAGCTTAATAATAGGATTGATGAGGTAAACAAGAGTTACTTAGATGTATGGCATCATTCAATCCATCCAAAAACTTTGATGCATTCAATGCTGAGAAATCTGTTAAGCTTGCTGGGTTTTATCCTCAAAATTTTGAGTTTGAATAGAAGGCACAACTCCCTTTTCAATTAAATCTCTATATTGAAGATGTGAGAAGAGATGAAAACTTCAAAAATTTGACAAGCCTAGCAGAGTTATCTATGATGCTTGTCAAAACAGATAAGATTCTTCAGTACGACATTGTTTACTAACTTCTCGAATTAGAGTTCGTTCTTCTTGTTGCAACCGCTGGTCTTGAAAGAATCTTTTGTTCAATGAACTTGATAAAAAACAAGCTAAGAAGCAAGATGGGACCAAAAAATTAAATGGATGCTTGACTGCTTTTATTTAAAGGCAATTTTTCTTGCAAGTCAAGGATAACAATATTGTCACTTAATTTCAAAGCTTGAAGTGTAAGCTTTCTTATCTCTACTATATTAAAGCACATGTTTTAACGGTCGTTCACCGTCATCTTTTTATAAATAACCCTCACATCTATTTCAAATTAACCTGATGCACGCCCGTCCCCTCCCAGCAACCAACCTCCACGTTTCAAACCACACCTCCGCATACAGATGGCCAAACGGTGGCTCGGCATGGGCCCGCTAGGCCTGATGCCCACGAGTCATAGCTCCAGCCCAGGCACAGCACGCCGGCCTGCTGACCGTGTCGGGCCAACCCATTAGATCGTCGGTCCATTTGATTAAATCAGCGTAAAATGTTAAAAAGTGGTGCAGGAGGTGGGGTTCTAATCCACGCCCTGTTGGAAGAAGGGCGGGAGACATTGGGTGAAGCCATCTAATCAGTAGAACATCATGCTCAGGTTTTTCAATATTGAATATAAATTGTACATATCTATATAAGATCTTTTGTAAAATAAAAAATATAACCATACTGGGCCGGGCAAGCACTACAGGTCGAGGCTACGGCCCAAACACGGCATGACGCTCATCATGCTCAGGCAGTCAGGTAGCGGCAGCGCACAAGTTGTCCACGGGCCTAAGGCGAAGGCGAGGCCCATTTCCATTTAGCTTTATGTCTTGCCCTATTGCCCAGAAACCCTAAAACGCCGAGTCGCTCTTGCTCTCGTTCCGTGTCCCGTCCGGCCGCCGTCCTAGCCTCCCAGGCCCCCAGCTCCAGGCTCCAGCACGAGACGGTGAGAGTGCGCGACGCGCCCTGCGCAGCCTGCACCCTGCCTCCCACGAGCTCCAGCGCGAGACGGCGAGAGTGCGTGACGCGCCCTGTGCGGCTGCGCGGCCTGTGCCCTGCACCCTGCGCCCCTGTGTGGTCTGCGCCCTACGCCCTGCCTCCCATGAGCTCCAGTGCGTGCGCCGCCCTTCCTCCCACGAGCTCCAGCGTGTGCGCCGCCGCCACCTTACGCCCGTGCCCAGCGACCTAGCTACTGGTCCTACCTGGCACCGTCGTGAGGGTAGGGTTATCCGGCACTCCAGCAACCGTGGCGCCACCTCCACGGCCACCCGGCCCATCGACCGCCGCGGGGACGGACGGAGCAGCCCCCCTGCTCCTCCCTGACCTCCAGGACAGGGAGTTTCCCTTCATCCCTGACCTCCTTTGCGTCCGTGTGTCCCTGCTCCTGCTGCTGCCGACGGCCAACTTGAGTCGTCCACCATTTCTATGGATGGGACCTCGAATCGAATCGACAATAACACCAGCCAATCATTTGCCGATCCTCTGACTTTGAGTTACACTAATCGCGAGAATGCTTTGGATGCAGATATAGGAGGTACAGTTGCGACGTCGTCGACAGCGACAGCGAGTACCACAAGCACGGAGACTATATGCCACAAGAGCGGCCGCAAGAGCACCTCCGATGTATGGAATGACTTCGAGCAATTGTTCAAGTACATAAATGGTAAGAAGGTTAGGTATGCCGCCAAATGCCTTTACTACAAGTCTCAACTTACTACTTCTTCAACTGCTGGTACTGGTCATTTGAAACGACATCGTAGTACTTGTGCATCTAAAGCTCAACGTGCTGCTAAGACTCAATCTTTGATTTAGTTTAATGATGATGGTTCTGTTCGTTCATGGGACTATAATCCTGATATTGCTCGTACTGACTTGTGTCGATTGATATGTACTTTAGATCTTCCCCTAGGTATTGGTTCCACTGCTGCATTTGAATGTTACATAAAACATGCTCATAATCCTAGGTTTACTGATGATTGTAGACAAACAACCACTGTCAAGTTTTATAATCGAAGTCGTACTTCACTAATAGATGTATTGAAATCTAGTGTTTCATGTGTTGCTCTTACTTCTGATATTTGGTCTGAAATGCTAAGGAAGATTATATTAGTGTGGTTGCTCATTATGTTAATGCTGATTGGGTTTTGGAAAAGAGGGTAATTGGTATGAGGTTGATTGATGTTTCACATAATGGGGCTAATATTGCAGATCGTGTTAAAACTGTTATTGCTGATTTTGGATTGACTGATAAGGTATTTTCCATCACTTTGGACAATGCATCAGCTAATACAAATGCCATGAACATACTTAGTCCTCAATTTTCTGGATATGTTGGCTCTCTTTTCTTGCATCAAAGATGTGCATGCCATATTATTAACCTTATTGTTAAATCTAGACTCAAACGTTTAAAACCTTATGTTGAGGATTTTAGGACTGTTGTGTCTTTTTTGAATTCTTCCAATCAACGCATTGCTTCATATAAAAGTTATTGTATTGCAATGGGTGTTAGGCCTCGAAAGTTTGGTTTGGATATGGACTTGAGATGGAATTCGACTTATCTAATGTTGAAACACCTAATCCCATACAAGAGCATGTTCTCTGTTTTTATCCAAACACACTACCAGCAGCTTATGACCCAACCTTTGCTCACAGAGACACATTGGGAAGTTGGTGAGAAAATTCTTACTTTTCTTGAACTGTTTTATGACTGTACTGTTGCTCTATCTGGTGTTTACTATCCAACATCTCCTATGATGCTACACCATATCATTGAGATTGCTGAACATTTGAATAACTTTGAGAATGACATTATGTTAAGAGACACTATAGTTCCAATGAAATCTAAATTTCTCAAATATTGGAAAAGCATTCCTATTTTGTATTCCTTTGCATTTGTATTGGATCCTAGAGCCAAGATAAGAGGTTTCAGTAATGCTCTTCAAGTTCTGTCGAGATTTGTTACTATTGATTACTCTGAGTACTTCAATGTCATTAGATCTGAATTGACTAACATGTTTTCCAAGTATGAGATAAAGTTTGGTGCAGCAAAATTGCAGAGACCAACCCACACCACAAGTACTAGCAGGAAGAAAACAACTTGGGGCAAAATTTATGCATCGCCTGAGGTAAGTGATGCATCTGTTTCGAGTTCATCATTTGGCTCCCAAGTTTCTGAGTTGGCAATGTACTTATATAGTGACTCAATCACTGTCTTTGATGATGGATTTGATATTCTAAGTTGGTGGCATGAGCATAAATCTAATTATCCTATCCTGTCTCTTTTGGCTAAGGATGTTTTAACTGTTCCTGTTTCAACTATCAGTTCCGAGTCTATTTTTAGTCTTGTTGGTAGGTTGATTGAAGAGAGAAGGCGGTCTCTAACAAGTGAAATGGTGGAGATTCTAACTTGCTTAAAGGATTGGCAGCTAGGAGAGAGTCGGGAGCAGCAAAACAATGCAAATAACGACGTGGAAGAACACTACAAGAATATGTACTTGGATGAAGAACGCGAAGCTGGCGTTGGTCGTAGTTGGATGTTTCTTGTGATGTAATTTTACTTTTGTTATGTACTTGCACAATGAACTTTGAACTTATGAACTGCATCTAGAGCTGGCTGCACTCTTTTTCCTTTCTAACCAAAGGGTTTTTTAATGAGGCAGCCATTGCACAGCTCTAATAATATTAAGTTTGTTTTGGTCAAAAATTGTTTGTCTTCTCTCTTGTTGGTTTGCTGATCATATTTGATTGTATGTTTCCAATTTTAGGCTTTTGTGTATTTCGGGCTCGATTCTGTATTTTGGGCTTGATTTTGTTTTTTAGGCCCAAATGTGTATTTCGGGCCAAATTTGTATTTCAGGCCTTTACTACTTTCGGGCCTCACGTTTAAAGCACGGCACGTTTAGCTGAATACGGGCCGGACCGTGGGCCGAGGGGTCAGCCCGTGGGCCAGCACGGCACGACCCGAATTTAATATTAGGCCGGGCCAGCCCAAAATTAAACATGTTGGGCCTTTTCGGGCTTGGGCCGGGCAGGGCGGCCCGAATGTACACCTATACACATGGTCCATTTGGCCATCTATACCTCCGCATGATAATGATGGTCCTCGCCTCAGTTGTCGCCACCTCATTTGCCATTCTGCTTCTTTTCTCTCCCCTCATGCCTCCGCCTCTGCGCCACCCCATTTTCGGCAGAGGGCATGGGAGCAGGCGCCTCCTCCCTGTATTCGTCCGACACCAGCCTCGACACCGACCCGCGCAGTGGCTATTGCACGTCCACGAGGACGTTTCACAACATGTGTGCACCATCGTTTTTGCCGTCATCGGACGTCTCATTCGTCTTCTCGGCCTTCGCCCTGTTCTTCCTCCCCAACCTGCTACACCCGCCCATGGTCGTGGCCACGAGCCGATGGATGCTCACCGACGTGGGTATGGGGGCGAGTCAGTCTTGCTCCTAGCCTTTCTCCGTGCGTGCAGCCGAGGAGGACACTGTAACGCCCCGAATTTTGCAGTTGAATTTTTTTTCTTTTCTTTACTCGCCAAAATTCGGGCGTTACCTTTTCCTTTTCTTTTTCCCTTCGCTAAACCTTGACCTTTTCCAAAGTTCTAAGCGGGATTCGGTTTGGAATTCCCGTACGTATAAAAACCCTAAATACTTTATGTTGTTTGATGCACCATGCCGCCCTTGCATTTCTTTTGATTGCTTTGAAAGCGCAATTGCATTCATGTAGAAAGATCGGATTTCGAAAATGTGGAGAAGATCTTTTCTTTCTTTTTTTTCTCCCTCTCTTTTTCTCTCCTCTTTTCCTCTCTCTCCCGCGCCGTGGGCCGACCCCGGCCGGCCCAGGCCCCTGCGCGCCCCCCCTTGGGCCCAATAGGCCCAGCCGCCCCCCCTCTTTCCCTTATTCCCTAACCCTCTCCCTCTCCCCCCTCATTTTCTCCCCCCCCACCTAAGCCGCCGCCCCTACCCCCTACCCGCCCCCTGCCCTAGGTCGCCGCGCCGCCCCCTGCCGCCGGCCGCCCCTCGCCGTCGATCCCCGACACCGGTGAGCCCCCCCCCCCCCCTCCTCCCTCTCTCCCTCCTCCCCCTCTCCTCCCTCCCCTTCCCCTCGCCGCTCGGCCCCATGGCCGGTTCGGCCGCCCGCCCCACCCCGCCGGCTCGGCCGCTCGGCCGCCCCGCCCCCCTGCTCGGCCGGCTCGGCCGCCCCCTGCGCCGCCCGCCCTCGCCAGCCCGGCCGCCCGCCGCCGGCTCAGCCGCCCCGGCTCGGCCGCCCCTGCGCGCCCCGCCTAGGGCCGGTTCAACCGCCCTAGGGCCGGTTCAACCGCCCCCCCTTCTGTTTTTTTTATTTTTTTTTATTTTATTTTATTTACTTTCTGTGATCATAATTACTGTATTTTAAGTAGGCTAATCACTGTTCATGCTATGGGAAAATAGGAAGTTTAGTTTAAAATTCCGTTATGTTATTGATTCACGTAGTTAATTGTTTACCCTGTGCAATGTTGATCAACTAAAAGTGATTAGGTTTCCATCAGTATATATAAATATATATAACAGAATTATTTTGTTAAAAACCAATTGTGTCATTAGTGCATAAGATTTAACCCCCTGCGAGACCTTTCCCGTTTCTTTCTAACCATAACAAATGCGTTATCGAATGTCATACTTGATGCATATTCGCTTTATTTGTTATCTTGTATGGTGTACTGTTCTTTTGTATTAAATATGTGGATGTATGTATGTATGTTTGCGCTCGCATAGAGAACGATCCGGTCGAAGAGCCCGAGGAATTCGCAGGAGAAGCCCCTGAGCAGCAGTCGGTTGGTGGAGGCAAGTGTCCTTTGACCTATCTATGTCCTATTCATTCTTTAATTCACCTCCCGCATTACACATTTATACCTAAGGATTGACTAGCTTTTGTTATCCATGTCCTTGTTTACCTATTTGGGTCGGATTATTACTACTTAGTCTGATGCTATTGCTCAACTCTAATCAATGAACATGATGTGGTTATCTATGATACGCTGTTTTCCCGTTCTTCTTTATGATTATACTTGTGGTTTTCAAGGGGGCTCGAGCGGTTTCTCGAGTGCCTCTCCGTAAGGACCTGTTCTATGGATGACCGCCCGGGAAAACAGTGCAACCATGAGGGTGGAATGGGGTGCCCTTAGCTGAATAATTAGAGGATCCGGGGTGTAGTTCACTTAGCCGTCGTGCCGTCAATGGGGCTCGGTGTATGCGGCTCGCTCTGCCAAGTTTGGGTTCGCCCCTTGGGGAGGAGTGCGGTGCATTTAGGAAACCTAACGGGTGGCTACAGCCCCGGGGAATCTTTGTAAAGGCTACGTAGTGATGCCCTGCTAGGCCACCTAGGTAGTGGTCAATGGGGAGTAGCTCTCTCCGGGCAGAAAGGGAATCACGGCTTGTGGGTAAAGTGCACAACCTCTGCAGAGTGTTATGAAACTGATATATCAGCCGTGCTCGCGGTTATGAGCGGCCAAGGGAGCTCCAGTGATTAGTGGTACTTGATCAGAGACATTGTGGTACAGGTGGTTATGAGGAGGATGGTTTTGATTATGATTATGGTATTGGTAAGTGGTATTCTTTCCGTTTGGAAAGGATACATCGGGTTAATAACTTGGGTAATGCTAAAACTTGGCTTTCTACTAGTAAATAATAATCTGACCAACTAAAAGCAACCGCTTGACTTATCCCCACATAAAGCTAGTCCACTACAGCCAAACAGGATACTTGCTGAGTATGTTGATGTGTACTCACCCTTGCTCTACACACCAAACCCCCCCCCCCCCAGGTTGTCAGCATTGCAACCACTGCTCAGGCGAAGACGAAGCTGTGGAAGGAGACTTCCAGGAGTTCCAAGATTACGACGAGTTCTAGGTGTGGGTTAGCGGCAACCCCCAGTCGGCTGCCTGTGAAGGCCGCGTTATCTACGTTTCTTTTCCGCACTTTGATTTATTGTAAGAACTATATGGACGTCTCAGACGTATGATGTAATCGACTATTTCCCTTATTAATACTATTTTGAGCACTGTGTGATGATGTCCATATTATGTAACTGCTGTGTACGTGAATAACTGATCCTGGCACGTACATGGTTCGCATTCGGTTTGCCTTCTAAAACCGGGTGTGACATAAGTGGTATCAAAGCCGTGCTGACTGTAGGACCGCTAACCTAGAGTAGAATGGTCGTTCTAAGGATTATAGACCTCTGTCTCTTCCTTGACTTTGATATCCCTTCAAAAGTTGGTCCTACTGACCAAACCTATGTTCTACTATATATTATACCTTGCTGAAAACCATGTTTTATTCTAATCCTTCATCTATTTATGATTCATTACTTGCTGGTCATATTAATTCTGTTCTCACCCTTTTGCTTGCGATGTCTTTTGTAGATGGCTCAACTTAGACACACTGCACGAAAGTCAGTCATCCCCTTCTTACCCTCCCGCCTTGCTGAGCGTCCGCTTCGCCGTCCCGTGGCAGGACAGTCCAGCCACTTGGAGAGACTACACCACCGCCTGCGTGAGGAGCAGGAACGTCGACGACAGGAGCAGCAGAGCTCTTCCCTCTCGCTCCACCAGGAGATAGAGTCTGTGAGGAGCTGCTCCCCTGTGCTTCCTCTGGAGCCGCCCCCTGCACCACCACTGGGCGCCCCAGCCTCTGGAGTAGCTGCTGGAGGAGACCCAGACGACGGAGATGGCGACGACAGCTCGAGCCACGACACCGACTTCTCTGCTAACCCTGAGCCGGAAGGATGGGTTGCTCGACCCATCACTCGCGACGCTGCTCGCGGGTGTCACTTCCATGATGCGCTCGACACCCTGCTACGTCGGGCATTTGACCGGCATACTTGGTCCGTCGAGTATCGCTGTGTGGTCTACCAGCATAGTCGCGGGGTCTACCCGGACCGCTGGGAGGCAACTTGCTTGGTGCGCTGCCCGGAGGACAGTCTCCAGGGTGCGGAGGCTTGCTCAGAGCACTATTCTATCTCTGAGCGGGACTCAGCTGAGGCAGCCATGCAAGATGCTGCACGGCGTGCGCTTTCGCACTACTGCTCGGTTTTCGGTGGGGCAGCTGACGGTCTTGACCTGAAGTATTACCCCCGCCGTTCATCTGGCAGCACAGGAGGCGTGATTGTCTCACCTGTCGGTGAGGGCAATCCTAGGTTGAGCAGCACAGTCAACCTAGCCGCCGTGCTAAACACGGAGCTGGACCATGCATTAGACGAGCTGAGTAGGGCTCGTGCTGAGATCGCCCTGCTGCGGGCTGAGCGCGCGGAACGTCGTTATCTGGACGGTGGTTCCCCCGCTCCCGTTGGGACTCAGCACCCGTACCGCTCACCTCAGCGTGGACACCAGTCTTATGGCAATCCCGCCTGCAAGACCAAGATAAACCTAGAACCATAGATCGTTAGAGTTGGATCTTGTAATTAATACGAAATAAATATATACATGGAAGCTTCAGTCTTAGCGTTAGTCTCGGTCTTAGTTAGTTCTAGTTAGACAGGGTAGTTTGCTATATCCTGTGCATTTATGTTTGTCATGATGAACTATGTTTGGTTTGGATCTTTGTAATGATTGTCACCAGAGTGTGGGCATCCCCTGCATTTTGGTTTACATACTATGTCAATAAAGTTAGTTATATAGTTGGGAAACCCTTTATTCTACTTTCCTCTTTATCTGAGAAGCTGTGTGGTCTGTGTTGGAGATCAGTGAAGATGCTCATCTGTTCAGTGCTGTTGGAGAATTCTATACTCTTTTCTTATGCTGCAAGCTTTGCCAGATCAGTTCTGATGTGTGGTTGCGTTCTGCAGATGTCAGAGAACAGGCGCAGAGGAGGAAGGCGTGCTCAGCAGGAGCGAGCCGCTCCGCAGGATGAGGTGCCCCAGCAGCAGCACCTGCCGCCCCCGCCCCCGATGTCGATCGAGCAGATGTTTCTGATGCAGACTCAGGCAGTTCAAGCCATCGGTCAGACTCTGGCCGCCATTCAGCAGCAGCAGCAGCAACAGCAGCAAGCACCACCCCAGCCTCAGATGCCTCAGATGCCTAGAGACAAGCGTGCTGAATTCATGAGAGGTCATCCACCAACGTTCGCTCATTCTTCTGACCCCATGGATGCTGAAGATTGGCTGCGCACTGTGGAGCGGGAGTTGCATACCGCTCAGTGCGATGACCGGGAGAAAGTCTTGTATGGTCCCCGTCTGTTGAGAGGAGCAGCCCAGTCATGGTGGGAGTCTTACCTCGCCACCCATGCCAACCCCGACACTATCACCTGGGAAGAATTCAGAGGTAGCTTTCGTCAGTACCATGTCCCTGCAGGTCTGATGACAGTGAAGAAGGAGGAGTTCCTGGCCCTTAAGCAAGGGTCATCGTCTGTCAGTGAGTATCGGGACAGGTTTCTGCAGTTGTCTCGCTACGCTCCTGAAGATGTCAACACCGACGCCAAGCGACAGTACCGTTTCCTGAGAGGCTTGGTTGACCCTCTGCAGTATCAGCTGATGAACCACACCTTCCCGACATTCCAGCACCTGATTGACAGAGCAATCATGACAGAGAGAAAGCGCAAGGAGATGGAAGATCGTAAGCGCAAGATCAGTGGACCCCAGCCTGGAAGCAGCAGCCGTCCCCGTTTCTCAGGCAATCAACCTCAGCAGTTCAGGCAGAACCAGCGTCCACCTCAGCAGCATCAGCAGCGTCAGCAGTATCAGCAGTTCCAAAGGCAGTACCCTCAGAATCAGTACCAGAACCGTCAGAGCAATCAGTCAGGAGGTCAGTTTCAGAAGCAGAATCAGCAAGCACCTCGTCTTCCTGCCCCAGCAAATCAGCAGAACAGTCAGGCAGCACCAGCTCAGGTTGGAAATAGGGCATGTTTCCACTGTGGAGAGCAAGGCCATTGGGTGATGCAATGTCCGAAGAAGGCAGCCCAGCAGCAGTCAGGCCCCAATGCCCCAGCAAAGCAGAATGTGCCTCAGCCTGGAGCAGGCAATCGCTCTCAGCAGCGCTATAATCATGGAAGATTGAATCACTTGGAGGCTGAAGCAGTTCAGGAGACCCCCGGCATGATAGTAGGTATGTTCCCAGTCGACTCCCATATTGCAGAAGTGTTATTTGATACTGGAGCAACACATTCTTTCATTACTGCATCATGGGTAGAAGCACATAATCTTCCAACTACTACCATGTTAACCCCCATTCAAATTGACTCAGCCGGTGGTAGAATTCGAGCTGATAGCATTTGTTTAAATGTAAGTGTGGAAATAAGGGGGATAGCGTTTCCCGCCAACCTTATAGTAATGGGTACTCAGGGAATAGATGTCATCCTAGGGATGAATTGGCTAGATAAGTATCAGGCAGTTATCAGTTGTGATAAAAGGACAATCAAGTTGGTGTCCCCACTAGGAGAGGAAGTGGTGACCGAGTTAGTCCCACCTGAGCCAAAGAAAGGAAGTTGTTATCAGATGGCTGTCGATAGCAGTGAAGCAGACCCAATTGAGAGTATCAAGGTTGTGTCTGAATTCCCAGATGTGTTTCCAAAGGACTTACCGGGTATGCCACCAGAGCGGAAAGTTGAATTTGCTATAGAGCTTCTTCCTGGAACCGCCCCTATCTTCAAGAGAGCTTATAGAATATCTGGACCAGAGTTGGATGAACTTAAGAAGCAAATTGATGAGCTGTCAGAGAAAGGTTACATTCGGCCAAGCACCTCGCCTTGGGCCGCTCCTGTCTTGTTCGTAGAAAAGAAAGATGGCACCAAGAGGATGTGTATCGATTATCGAGCTTTGAATGAGGTCACGATCAAGAACAAGTATCCCTTGCCCAGAATAGAAGATCTGTTCGACCAGTTGAGAGGAGCCAGTGTGTTCTCCAAGATCGATCTGAGGTCAGGTTATCATCAGCTCAGGATCCGACCTTCGGACATTCCGAAGACGGCATTCATTACCAAGTATGGTTTATATGAGTTCACAGTGATGTCTTTTGGTTTGACCAATGCGCCAGCATTCTTCATGAACTTGATGAACAGTGTATTCATGGATTATCTTGATAAGTTCGTGGTGGTATTCATTGATGACATTCTGGTTTATTCTCAAAGTGAAGAAGAGCATGCAGATCATTTGAGGATGGTATTGCAGAGATTGCGAGAGCACCAGTTGTATGCAAAGTTGAGCAAGTGTGAGTTCTGGATCAGTGATGTCCTGTTCTTGGGTCACATAATCAACAAGGAAGGATTGGCTGTGGATCCGAAGAAAGTGGCAGACATTCTAAACTGGAAAGCGCCAACGGATGCTCGAGGAATCAAGAGCTTCATTGGAATGGCCGGATATTATCGGCGATTCATTGAAGGGTTTTCGAAGATTGCGAAGCCAATGACAGCGTTGCTAGGCAACAAGGTTGAGTTCAAGTGGACCCAGAAATGCCAAGAGGCCTTTGAAGCGCTGAAAGAGAAGTTGACTACAGCGCCTGTCCTAGTCTTGCCTGATGTGCACAAGCCCTTCTCGGTGTATTGTGATGCTTGTTACACAGGTTTGGGATGCGTGTTGATGCAAGAGGGAAGAGTTGTGGCTTACTCGTCCCGACAGCTGAAGGTTCATGAGAAGAACTACCCAATACATGATCTAGAGTTGGCAGCAGTGGTTCACGCACTGAAGACATGGAGGCACTATCTGCATGGACAGAAATGCGATGTTTACACAGACCACAAGAGTCTGAAGTACATATTCACTCAGTCAGAGTTGAACATGAGGCAACGAAGATGGTTAGAATTGATCAAAGACTATGAGTTGGAGATTCATTACCATCCAGGAAAAGCGAACGTAGTGGCAGATGCTTTGAGCAGAAAGAGTCAAGTCAATCTGATGGTCGCTCGCCCGATGCCTTATGAGTTGGCCAAGGAGTTTGACAGGTTGAGTCTCGGATTTCTGAACAATTCGCGAGGAGTCACAGTTGAATTGGAACCTACCTTGGAGCGCGAAATCAAAGAAGCGCAGAAGAATGATGAAAAGATCAGTGAGATTCGGCGATTGATTCTAGATGGCAGAGGCAAAGATTTTCGAGAAGATGCAGAAGGTGTGGTATGGTTCAAAGACCGCTTGTGTGTTCCCAATGTCCAGTCTATTCGGGAGTTGATTCTTAAGGAAGCTCATGAGACAGCTTATTCGATTCACCCTGGCAGTAAGAAGATGTATCAGGATCTGAAGAAGAAATTCTGGTGGTACGGAATGAAAAGAGAAATCGCAGAGCATGTGGCTATGTGCGATAGTTGTCGAAGAATTAAGGCAGAACACCAGAGACCAGCTGGATTGTTGCAACCGTTGCAGATCCCTCAGTGGAAATGGGATGAAATTGGTATGGATTTCATAGTCGGATTGCCTCGCACTCGAGCCGGCTACGATTCCATCTGGGTAGTAGTGGACCGTTTGACCAAGTCAGCCCACTTCATACCTGTCAAGACCAATTACAACAGTGCAGTATTGGCAGAGTTGTACATGTCTCGGATCGTTTGTCTTCATGGTGTGCCAAAGAAGATAGTGTCAGACAGAGGAACGCAGTTCACCTCTCATTTCTGGCAGCAGTTGCATGAAGCCTTGGGCACGCATCTGAATTTCAGTTCAGCTTATCACCCGCAGACAGATGGTCAGACTGAAAGAACCAATCAAATTCTTGAAGATATGTTGAGAGCCTGTGCGTTGCAAGATCAGTCCGGATGGGACAAGAGATTGCCTTATGCGGAGTTTTCCTATAACAACAGTTATCAGGCCAGTTTGAAGATGTCACCATTTCAGGCGCTTTATGGAAGGAGTTGCAGAACTCCGTTGCAATGGGATCAGCCTGGAGAGAAGCAAGTGTTTGGGCCAGACATTCTGCTTGAAGCCGAAGAGAACATCAAGATGGTCCGAGAGAATCTGAAGATAGCGCAATCGAGGCAGCGAAGCTATGCAGACACAAGAAGAAGAGAGCTGAGTTTCGAAGTCGGAGACTTTGTTTATCTGAAGGTGTCACCGATCAGAGGAGTCAGAAGGTTCGGAGTGAAAGGCAAGCTAGCACCCCGCTACATTGGTCCGTATCAGGTTCTTGCAAGACGAGGAGAAGTGGCTTATCAGCTCAGTTTGCCAGAGAATTTGTCTGCTGTGCATAATGTCTTTCATGTGTCTCAGTTGAAGAAGTGCTTGCGTGTGCCGGAAGAGCAGTTGCCAGTGGAAGGTCTTGAGGTCCAGGAGGACTTGACCTATGTTGAGAAGCCAGCTCAGATCCTTGAGGTTGCAGATAGAGTCACCCGAAGGAAGACCGTCAGAATGTGCAAAGTCAGATGGAGTCACCACTCTGAAGAAGAAGCAACCTGGGAGCGTGAAGATGATCTGATGGCCAAGTACCCGGAGCTCTTTGCTAGCCAGCCCTGAATCTCGAGGGCGAGATTCTTTTAAGGGGGATAGGTTTGTAACGCCCCGAATTTTGCAGTTGAATTTTTTTTCTTTTCTTTACTCGCCAAAATTCGGGCGTTACCTTTTCCTTTTCTTTTTCCCTTCGCTAAACCTTGACCTTTTCCAAAGTTCTAAGCGGGATTCGGTTTGGAATTCCCGTACGTATAAAAACCCTAAATACTTTATGTTGTTTGATGCACCATGCCGCCCTTGCATTTCTTTTGATTGCTTTGAAAGCGCAATTGCATTCATGTAGAAAGATCGGATTTCGAAAATGTGGAGAAGATCTTTTCTTTCTTTTTTTTCTCCCTCTCTTTTTCTCTCCTCTTTTCCTCTCTCTCCCGCGCCGTGGGCCGACCCCGGCCGGCCCAGGCCCCTGCGCGCCCCCCCCTTGGGCCCAATAGGCCCAGCCGCCCCCCCCTCTTTCCCTTATTCCCTAATCCTCTCCCTCTCCCCCCTCATTTTCTCCCTCCCCACCTAAGCCGCCGCCCCTACCCCCTACCCGCCCCCTGCCCTAGGTCGCCGCGCCGCCCCCTGCCGCCGGCCGCCCCTCGCCGTCGATCCCCGACACCGGTGAGCCCCCCCCCTCCTCCCTCTCTCCCTCCTCCCCCTCTCCTCCCTCCCCTTCCCCTCGCCGCTCGGCCCCATGGCCGGTTCGGCCGCCCGCCCCACCCCGCCGGCTCGGCCGCTCGGCCGCCCCGCCCCCCTGCTCGGCCGGCTCGGCCGCCCCCTGCGCCGCCCGCCCTCGCCAGCCCGGCCGCCCGCCGCCGGCTCAGCCGCCCCGGCTCGGCCGCCCCTGCGCGCCCCGCCTAGGGCCGGTTCAACCGCCCCCCCCCTTCTGTTTTTTTTATTTTTTTTTATTTTATTTTATTTACTTTCTGTGATCATAATTACTGTATTTTAAGTAGGCTAATCACTGTTCATGCTATGGGAAAATAGGAAGTTTAGTTTAAAATTCCGTTATGTTATTGATTCACGTAGTTAATTGTTTACCCTGTGCAATGTTGATCAACTAAAAGTGATTAGGTTTCCATCAGTATATATAAATATATATAACAGAATTATTTTGTTAAAAACCAATTGTGTCATTAGTGCATAAGATTTAACCCCCTGCGAGACCTTTCCCGTTTCTTTCTAACCATAACAAATGCGTTATCGAATGTCATACTTGATGCATATTCGCTTTATTTGTTATCTTGTATGGTGTACTGTTCTTTTGTATTAAATATGTGGATGTATGTATGTATGTTTGCGCTCGCATAGAGAACGATCCGGTCGAAGAGCCCGAGGAATTCGCAGGAGAAGCCCCTGAGCAGCAGTCGGTTGGTGGAGGCAAGTGTCCTTTGACCTATCTATGTCCTATTCATTCTTTAATTCACCTCCCGCATTACACATTTATACCTAAGGATTGACTAGCTTTTGTTATCCATGTCCTTGTTTACCTATTTGGGTCGGATTATTACTACTTAGTCTGATGCTATTGCTCAACTCTAATCAATGAACATGATGTGGTTATCTATGATACGCTGTTTTCCCGTTCTTCTTTATGATTATACTTGTGGTTTTCAAGGGGGCTCGAGCGGTTTCTCGAGTGCCTCTCCGTAAGGACCTGTTCTATGGATGACCGCCCGGGAAAACAGTGCAACCATGAGGGTGGAATGGGGTGCCCTTAGCTGAATAATTAGAGGATCCGGGGTGTAGTTCACTTAGCCGTCGTGCCGTCAATGGGGCTCGGTGTATGCGGCTCGCTCTGCCAAGTTTGGGTTCGCCCCTTGGGGAGGAGTGCGGTGCATTTAGGAAACCTAACGGGTGGCTACAGCCCCGGGGAATCTTTGTAAAGGCTACGTAGTGATGCCCTGCTAGGCCACCTAGGTAGTGGTCAATGGGGAGTAGCTCTCTCCGGGCAGAAAGGGAATCACGGCTTGTGGGTAAAGTGCACAACCTCTGCAGAGTGTTATGAAACTGATATATCAGCCGTGCTCGCGGTTATGAGCGGCCAAGGGAGCTCCAGTGATTAGTGGTACTTGATCAGAGACATTGTGGTACAGGTGGTTATGAGGAGGATGGTTTTGATTATGATTATGGTATTGGTAAGTGGTATTCTTTCCGTTTGGAAAGGATACATCGGGTTAATAACTTGGGTAATGCTAAAACTTGGCTTTCTACTAGTAAATAATAATCTGACCAACTAAAAGCAACCGCTTGACTTATCCCCACATAAAGCTAGTCCACTACAGCCAAACAGGATACTTGCTGAGTATGTTGATGTGTACTCACCCTTGCTCTACACACCAAACCCCCCCCCCCCCCAGGTTGTCAGCATTGCAACCACTGCTCAGGCGAAGACGAAGCTGTGGAAGGAGACTTCCAGGAGTTCCAAGATTACGACGAGTTCTAGGTGTGGGTTAGCGGCAACCCCCAGTCGGCTGCCTGTGAAGGCCGCGTTATCTACGTTTCTTTTCCGCACTTTGATTTATTGTAAGAACTATATGGACGTCTCAGACGTATGATGTAATCGACTATTTCCCTTATTAATACTATTTTGAGCACTGTGTGATGATGTCCATATTATGTAACTGCTGTGTACGTGAATAACTGATCCTGGCACGTACATGGTTCGCATTCGGTTTGCCTTCTAAAACCGGGTGTGACAGACACGGTGGCGCCCACCACCCTTTGGTTATCTTAGCGATGAGGAGTCCAGGTCTGAGATATTGGAAAACCAAGCCCCGTAGCGCGGCAGTAGCCGACATATGCTACGGAGTTGGTGGTGGTGTTGTGTCGCCTCGGTGGGTCCAGGGCTAGGAACGCACTCGCATTCTCTCGCCCTTTTCGAACTGACGCCTGGTGCGGGTGCCTCTTGGTTTGGAGCTGCTCCGGCGAGAATTCTTTCTCCACTTGCGTGCTCTCTCCCTATATGTATCTAGCGGTATACTACCTATGTCGCCTCCAGATGCCCAGATCTTCGTTGTGTCCTTCTCTAGCAATGAACATGTATGCCTGCCTCTTCTGTTTCCTTCCTGCTCTACGAAACCTTGGAAGTGGGGAGGTGAGGGATGGGGTCCCTGATTTGTTGTCTATGGTACCCATTCGATGGCTCGACATGGCCTATCTATATGGCCTTTCCCTTACCACGATGTCGACTCGGTATTCTTCTACCACTTCTATGTACCTGTCACCCATCCTTATGTCATTGAAAAAATTATTGTGTTGTTCCTCTATTGTTTTGGTTTTTAATTTTTTGTTGTGCTAGGGACTGAACATAATTTGGGTGCGTTAATACTTTATTTATTGTCTACGCATGGTTTGTGTTCTTCTGGTGATGGCTCATGGATCATGCAAAATATGTGTTAGGGTTTGGAGATCCATACGGGCACTACCACAGGGTGCTTGTCCCTTGTGTGTTTTTTGCTCTTGCATGCATTAGGTCGATTCTGATACCATATTGGCGCAATGAACTCCATGGTGTTTGAGGTTGCTGAATTGGATGGAGCAGCAATGGTTTGTCATGCTAGCAGTAAAAGGAAATGTTATTTATTGATTTTAAATGTTAGTAATTGCTATGAAGTACCATAATTTGTATGGAGCGCATCCAGTTTTTATTGATGCCTGACTTTAGCAACCACTCCATATTTTTTATCTATCTTTTTTATAAGTTTGAATTCATGTGACTTATTTTAGAAACTTGACCTCACAAACTTGCTCTTATTTGGTCTCTGTGCGGTTGAATTATGTCATTCTATAATCTCTGTTCGTTCAGTCATTGTGAACTCTGTTGTAATTGCTCCCTTCATTGGTTGTGTTGTACCAAGACATATTAGATGGAGTAAACAACAACATCAGTTTGTCAAATAAAAAAATTATACAGGGAGTGGAGACAATCAATAAAACATCAGTTTACGTGGGTATTGTTGTGAGCCATAGCAACGCATGGTCAACCCACTAGTGCTATTTAATGCGGCTATCTGCTGTTATTTTCACACCGTCTGCCGGGAACTATGCGTCAAGGCCTCAAGGGTCTACCGGCTTGATTGATGGGTAGCGTACAGGTAGACTGGTACCGCATGGCCACCGTCGACTAGAGATGGCAATTTGGACCCGATCTCCGATTCCCATGGGGAATTCCTTTATTAGGGGACGAGGATGGGAAAATTTCTTCCCCCCAGGGATGTAAACGGGGAAAATTCTCCCCCGACGGGTAAATGGGGACTGGGAAGCATTCCCCATCCCCGTTCCCCGCGGGAACCCGTTAAACTTACATGTGACAATGTTTTCATATAATAGTTAATGACAAAAATAAATAATTATCTTGCCAAGAGATCACTCGTTGTACAAATGTGTTCATTTTAATGTACACATAATGATTTTTACATCTAGCAATGCATATAAGTGACACTGTTTTATATTAATAACAAATTAAGTACTATCTAATTATAATTTAAGCGGGGATAGAGATCCCGACGGGAATTTATCCCCGCGGGTAACAGGCATGGGGAAGAAATGTCCCACGTAATCGTTCGTGGGGATCCTCGTGGGGAATTTTTTTCGTCGCGCGGACGGGGAGCTAAAACCCGACAAGAAATTCCTCGTTACCATCTCTATTGTTGACTCTAAACCCTCATCTTTTTACTATACTGTAATGTACATGCATGTACAGACTACAACCATGTGGCCACTGTACAGTACATTATAGACGGCACTATAGACTGTAGTACTGTGCACAGTGCGCGTAGGGTCGTCGCGCGCGTCGGTGGTACGCAGCGGTGTTACTGTATCGATCAGAGATCAAGGGTCGTAGGCTTGTAGTGCACGTTTCTCATGCACGCGCGCCGGCCAGTGCATCTGGTTTGTTACAATATTTGTGATCAATCCCCTCCATGGGGTGTGATAGTTTCTCCCCAAGGGACACACCCCTTGGGGAGGCACTGATTCGACTGTATATAAGCACTGTCTTCCCTGCAATAAAGTGACCGCTGTCATTCTATCTCTATTATTCGTTGTCATTCGTCATTACTCTGTACTCATTACCACTGAGATTCCAACACGTTATCAGCACGACTCTTGAGATCAGAGAAGAAGATTTCTGCTGAAATTCCTTGTTCGTACGAACAAGAAGACCAGGCGTAACACTACCATCAACGGGCGGTTGCAAATGCTTTGAAATGGTGATCCAAGGTGAGTCTGCTCTTGTTCCACTAAATTGGGGATGGCTTTGCTGCTTTGTCCGGGTTCTTGCCATCCACGAGATTCTCTTGCTTCAAGAGAAGACAACAATTTGATTCTCGCAAAGTCTGCGTACACCAAAGAACACTAACAATGGTATGCATTTAATATGTTATGTGTTCTTTTGGCATTACCGTTCTTTGAATTCTTGCACAAAGTGCTGGTGGATCCGCCCGCCGCCGGGGCATGATCGCGCGGCCATAGCCAAAGCCGTGCTCGCTGGTGCCCTGGTCGGGGCCACGCGAACATGCGCTCAAGATGTGCCATGGCTGTTGCGCGCTCGCCGGGGTCCACGCTAGGGCCGCCGCGCCTAGGATGGATGGGCCACCGTTGGAGGTCGCTCCGGGATCTGCGGGCTCAGTCGCGCGCATCGCCTGGGCCGCACCTGCGCGCCACGCCGTAGCCGTATACCCGCGCTGCTGCCGCATGCTTGGGCCGCGCGCCCGCGCTGCCGATCGCGGGGCCGCATGTTGCCGGTCACAGGGCCGCGCGCCAGGTCGTGTGCCCACATCGGGGCGCACTTTCTCTGGCCAGGGGCCGCGCGCTCCATGGCGGAGATGCGACCGAGCCATCGAGGCTAGGGGCCGCCACGCGCGTCGGGGCCCACTCGCGCGCCGGGAAGCCAAGCCCGAGTAGGGGCTACGCCCGCGCCCGTGCCACTGTGCGGGGCTGCGCCCGCTCTGCCGTGCGAGGCCGCGCCGAGCGCCGGGCACCGGGCGCGCGCATCGTGCTGGCCTCGCTTGAGCCGGGACATGGGTCGCCTGCCCGCGGGGTAGCGCATCGGGGCCATGAGCCCGCACGCCTGGGCCGCCTGCCCGCGCCGCCGGACGCCCGCGTGCTGCCGCACCATCAGCTGTGGCCGCCATGACTTGGCCGGACGAGATGCCATGGCGGCGGTGGCTGGAACCGCCCCTGGCGGCGGCGGCGCTAGATGTGAGCGGTTAGGGTTCATATCCTAATTGGCTCCCTAGATACCGGCGCGTGGGTCGTCCTGACCGGTTGGCTTGCTGCACGGGCCACCGCGGCCTGATGGGCCAACCTGCATAGGCCGCTACGACCTTCTGTCTGACCGGCATGGGCCGGCTGGCCTAATGGCGCGCTTGGGCCGCCCCGACCTAGAGGCTGGCCGCGTGGGCTGCCTCGGTCTGGTAGCGGCTGGGCTGCCCCCATGGACTAGAAAAGGCTTGTTTACCATGTTAAAATTCTGAGTTTCCATATCAGGCTCAGTTTTTATATGTACATTCAGTTCTAACTGGTGTTATGCATCTAAAATCATTATTTAGACTGCAGATTGCTACATATAGTATACAGACCTGTCTGTTTTATTGTGTAAACAATAGATTTTAGTCCCTGAATTATTTTTGTTTTTACATTTATAATTCACATATTTTTGACTTGCTTTTGTTTTTGCATTCTTTTATGTTTGCACGGAAAACATAGCACATAATTATGTCGAACTAATGGTCCTCATGCAAAATGATATTGCATTTTTGGAAGAGCATAGGGTGATGGAGTCCTAAGCACTGGCTGCGCTAAATTCTTTGTAGAGTTTAGTAGCCCAGAGACCGTGCTTTAGGCCACATTTGAAATGCCTATCACTATGAGGTCTACATCTTTCGAGATGATTACATATACGTGCTACCCAAAAAGATCACGGACCACGCAGGCGTCGCGGGCTATGGAGCCAGGCTAGACGCTGCAGTCATGATGACAACTAAAATAATTCTTTTAATTAAGTACTACTTAATTAAATGATGAATTCTTGCAAAATATGATGCATATATATTCAACTTGGGATTATTCAACACATGATGGAGATCTAGGCTTTGGCTGCAATAAGTTCTTCGAATTTATTTGCCCTGAGACCAAGCTTTTAGACAACAATATGTTATTTACCCATCAGTAAGAGGTCTACATCATATGATCATAATGATTACCTATGTGTTGTCCAAAGTAGATACTTTAGAGATGTGATGTTGGTTATTCACCTTTATGGTGATTTCCATTTTATTTTTGAAATTTTGGTCAAGCACAGGGTAGTGGAGTCCTAAGCATTGGCTGCAGTATGTTCTTTGAATATATCAGCCCAGAGACCATGCTTTTAGGCAGCAAAAGTTTTGCACACTACTGGAAGATCTACTCCATTATTTCATTACATGGAGATTATCTACGTTGTGTCCACCAATTTTCAAAAATCTTTTGGTACACTTTATGTGATAACTGGAATTCTCCAACATATAAAGATATGATATATTTTGCGACATATTACAACATCAGAAAATGGTTAAGCCATTTGGAGGATAATTATTTAATAGAGTTTGATGAACTCACCTAATGGGCTTAATTATCCTCAATGTTCATTGGATATGTTTGTTGGGGCGAAGGTGAAGACGCTACCCTTCGCTTGATGCCTTCGTCGCCTCTCTACACTAACGAAGACCACGCCCGAGCGAGCCGAGGGCACCGGCCGGATGAGGACTGGCGTGGTTGCCCTTTGTCCTCTCCATTGCAAGACGAAGGCAAGGCTTCGTCGAAGTCTGCTAGTCCCACATCCTCATCGCGTCCGGAGGCCCATGTGGGATTCGGCCCACTGTAACGGGCCCCGCGCGGATAAGCGTGTTATGGGCCTCATATATAATAACCTTTTCTGTAATGATGGTCTGTAACCTCCCCTTGTGGGAATATTCTGAGGATAGTCCGGGTACCCGAGGGCATAAACGTCCTTGCTAGAGGATGGTGGACACTCGGGTGCCTATAAATACCCCGTACAGTGCCCTTGAGAGGCCAGATTAACAGAGCTATTGTCATTCCCCGTTGAACTTAGCAAACACCCTTTCCACTCTCCCGTTGGATCTACTTGCCCAGAAACGCAAGTTCCAACATTTGGTGCCCACCATTCGTGCTACGAAAAAACAACCCACGATGGCACCCAAGCGAGCTAGTTTGATGGCAGCCCCATCCATCGACGAAGCAGCGAAGGCAGCGCTACTGGCTCAGAAAAAAGGCAAGGCCCTCACGGACAACACCCCCCAAGAAGCCTCCGAAGATGAAGCTGTCAGCAAAAGACAGCGTCAAGAGCACCCCAACCTTGAAGGCACCCTACGCACTTGTAGCTCCGGAGGACTTCCGCAAGCACCACCTCTAGGCTTCGCTCCACCAGAGGGCGAAGACGCAATAGATGACGGCAAAGTCATCGGCATCTCAGTCGAGGAACAACTACAGCTGCGGGCCCTGCGCCTCAAGAACCACAACCTCCAAAAGCAGAAAGACATCCTCGAGGCCAAGCGCTAACGTGTCACCGCGCAGGCCAAAGTGCGCCAGATGATACGAGACGAGGAGCAGAGAGCTCGGGAGCTCAAGCAAGAAATCACACTCATGCAGAGTGAAGGCTAGCATGATTTGCAGCACAGACCGCCCCTCCAACAGTGTGTCCCAGCCGGAGACCTATTCATACCTCAGCGCGGGCCCTTCATTCCGCATGTCACAACTTTCCAAGGGATCAACTACCTTGATGAGCGAAGCCCCCTGGCTCCGCAACTCCAAGTGTCACCTTGGCCCGCCAACTTCAGGGCAGGCACCTACCCCAAGTACAACGGCAGCACTGACCCAGCACAATACATCATGAGCTACCAAGTCGCCGTCGCATAAACCGGAGGGGATTATGCCACAACGGCCAAATCTTTTATCATCGCACTCGAGGGTCCAGCCTTGACCTGGTACACCAGGTTGCCACCACTGTCCATCGACTCCTAGAAAGGACTCCGGGACAAGTTCCTGCTCAACTTCCAAGGGTACCGACCCGATACTGATGCCTTGGCTGAGCTATCACTCTGCAAACAGCAAGAGAAGGAAACCCTTCGGGAGTACTAACGAAAGTTCCTGACTCTCAAGTCACAACTACCATCGATCGATGACCACATCGCGATCCATTACACCATTAGTGGCCTTTGGGCTGGCGTCCTATACAGTCACTGCATCAGGGACCCACCCAAAAACCTCCAAGAGCTATATCAGCTATTCGAGAAGTATGCCAGATTCGAAGAGCTACATCAACGAAAGGTCGAATCTCAGAGAAAGCCTAAGGACCCTCCGCAGTCCTGCAGAACCCTGGCGCAGGTGGAGTTAATGTTGTTAGATCAATCAAGTATTGCTTCTGCTCTTCAAAGGCTTTCTGTTGAGCTGGGCCCCATTGAAAGACTTCGGCTGACTTTACTATTTCAAAGAATGGCAAGTTTCTTTCTGCTGATCTAGATATAAATCTATTCAATGAAGCCAGTCTTCTTGCCAACCGTTGGCCCCCTTCTTTGTGCTTGGCGGTTCCATTCGAAGGATAGCTTCGATCTTGCTTGGGTTAGCTTCAATACCCTTCATTGAAACTAGCACAACCAAGGAACTTACCCTTCTTCACTCCAAAGACACATTTTTCAAGATTTAATTTCAGGCCAGCTTGCCTGAAATTAGCAAATGTTTCTTGCAGATCAGTGATATGATTTTCTTGCTTCGTGCTTTTTACTATGATATCATCAACGTATGTTAGCACATTTCTGCCTATCTGGGAATGAAGGACCTTGGCTGTCATTCTGCTGAAACTTCCTCCAACATTCTTGAGCCCCTCAGGCATCCGAAGATAACAATAAGTGACACTTGGAGTTATGAAGCTAGTCTTCGGCTCATCCTCCTTCTTCATCCATATTTGATGATATCCTGAGTAGCAATCCAGCAGACTCATAAGTTCTGAAGAAGCTACTGCATCTACAAGAGAGTCTATCCTTGGTAATGGAAACTCGTCCTTCGGACAGGCCTTGTTGAGATCCGTGAAATCAATACACATTCTCGCCATTGGCCTTCTTCACCATAACAGTATTGGCTAGCCACTCTGGATATTTTACCTCTCTGATAACACCAGCACTGAGAAGTCTTTTTACTTCATTCCGGGCACCTTCGGCTTTGTCATCAGACATTTTCCAAAGCCTTTGCTTTCTTGGTCTGAAGGATGGGTCGACATTGAGTGAATGTTCAATGACGTATCTGTTGACACCACAGAGATCATTGGCCGACCAAGCAAAAACGTCTTTGTTGTTAAATAAAAACCTTATCAAAGTTCTTTCCTGCTCTTCAGATAACTGAGACCCCAGCAGTACCTTCTATTCTGCTATGTCTTCACATAGAAGCATAGGTTTCGACTGATCAGCCGAAGCAGCCTTCTTTCTTCTATAGTTGTACTATTCACAAGCTTCGGCTCCATCTATATTGTGGATCGCTTTTGAGTCTGTCCAGTTTCCTTCGGCTTTTCTAGCAGCTTCCTGACTACCATGAACAGCAACGGGCCCTTGTTCCGAAGGTTTCTTCATGCATAGATATGCTGGATGAAGTATTGCTTCGAAAGCATTGAGTGTCCCACGACCAATGATTGCATTGTAGGGATATTCCATATCAACGATGTCAAACACAACCTGTTCAGTCCTTGTGTTGTGGACGAAGCCGAAGGTTACTGACATCGTGATTTTGCCGAGTGCTGCAATTTGCCTTCCTCTGAAGCCACAAAGAGGGTGTGTAACATCATGAATCTTGTCCTCTGGCTCTTGCATCTATCTGAAGACCTTAGCAAATATGATATCCATTGCACTGCATGTATCAACCAGAACATTGTGGACCAGAAATCCCTTGATGACACAAGATATGACCATAGCATCATTATGAGGGTAATCCTTGAGCTGAAGGTCCTCTTGGGAGAAGGTGATTGGGATGTGGGACCATTTTGACTTGATGAAGGGTCCCTGCACCCCCAACATGTTGCACCCTTCTCTGAGCCTCCATCTTCTGCTTCTTGTTGGCCTGTTCTGAGCATGAACTGCCTGTTATCGGGAACACCAGCTTCGTAGCCGAAGCAGCTTCAGCTTGATTGTTGAACAAAGCCATCAGCTCAACAGTGGAAGTGAGTTCACCGATGGTGGGTGCCAATGTTGGGGACTTGTTCTCAAATGCTATGAATTAAGAACAAGGCAACACAAGAATAAGTTAATGGTTAATGTCCTTCGTCCTTCGAAGCATTATTTCCCCAAGGATATAACAATCTTCGGACGAAGGTTATGAAGGACGTACCTTCATCATCATAGTTTATATCAATAAAAGACGAAGCATATGAAACATGGGAAATAACATGGATAATTAAATGACATTGTTCATATATCTTCATTATATAAACCTGAATGGATAAAGACAATATTTAATTACATTTGTACCTTTGGCTTGACAGAAGGTAAAAATTCGAGCGTTGCGCACAAGCGAATGTCAGATAGCGTGAACAATATAGGGGTATTGTTCATCTATTTATAGGCACAGGATGCAACCTATGAGAAATTACATTCATGTCCTTTACAAATGATTATAATCATAATACAAGCTATCATGGTCCGATTGGTCATTTTATATTTAAGTCGGTGCATCTGGAAATATACTCTGAAGCTCTCTGATTGATAGCTTCGGCTTTGTGTCAATCTTCCGAAGGTGTTTCTTCTTATGGGACCTTCGGCGACGAAGGAGACCCCTAACAGTAAATATAAGAGACAATATAAACAATCATATAACATTATTAATTCATTTTCATTATATTATCATAGAGAGACAGTAACAATACTGAATTATAAATGTACCTTCGGCTCGAAAGAAGGTAAAAGTACAAGCGTGACGCACAAGTGAATACAAGTCAGCGTGAACAGTACGAGAGTACTGTTCATCTATTTATAGGCACAGGACGCAGCCTGTGTGAAATTACATTCATGCCCTTCATATTCACTATTGACTTAAGAACAAACTATCGAGGACTAGATAGCCTTTTCCTCCTTAAGTCGGTTCCTCTTTCTGTTACTGAGCCGAAGCTTTCTCGCGCGCACCTTCGGCGTTGGTTCAATCCTTCGTTCCAATCCTGCTTTCCATTCCGTATATGCTTTTAACCCAAGACCGAAGGTACCTATTCATATGTTACACTTGGAAAACATTGTTAAATCATGTTTTTGAGGACCTTCGGAGGACGAAGGCCCCCAACAGTAGCCCTTCGCAGTATTAATTTGTTTAAGATGACGAATTCAGACTGCGACATGGACGAAGGCCTTAAGCCGAAGGTCCGAAAAAACACCTTCCCTTTGCTAGAATAGCAACAGTCAATGACGGACGGGACCCCCCAATTTGGGACGTGCTGAGCGTATAAATAAGAACTCACACCAGCCACATTTGATACGCTGCCTGTGCCATTTGCTTTATTTTCTCAATTTCATAGCTCTTGCTCACTAACGCTTGCTAGTTTTTCAAGCTTTCTGAGCTTCAGTTAAAAAGACGCATTTTCATCATTTCTGAAGGAGTAATGTCTCAAGACAAAAAGGTTGCTGCTGAGACGAAGCTAACTGAAGAGGAGAAGCTTTTTGAGGAGAAGAAGGCTGTGAATCCTTACATTGCTGGATTTATCGAGTCAATGGCAAAAACAAATATAGAGAAGATTACTGAGGAGATACTGGAAGGCTTGTCTGAATATACTGGTGATAGTGATAGTTATGATGCGGAAAGCGGGGGCGAAGATTCTGAGGATCGGCCATGGAGGCCAAGTCATTCGATTTTCGGAAAATCGACCATCAAACAAAGTCACCTTGAGAACATGAGAGGAAGATACTTTCAGGATATGTCTATTGTAAGGGCTGGTGGAGACAACAACGTCCCTGCCCCCGAGGAAAACGAAGTTATGATTTACCGAAGCTTCTTCAAAGCTGGGCTTCAGTTCCCACTGAGCAGGTTTGTAGTTGAAGTGCTGAAAACCTACCAAATCTTCCTTCATCAGATGACCCCCGAAGCCATATTGAGAATGGGAGTCTTCGTCTGGGCAGTAAGAAGCCAAGGGATAGAGCCAAGCGCGGAGTGTTTCTGCAGCATGCACGAACTTCTGTATGAGACAAAGGCCATGGGTAAAGAACAGTATCACAACAACTTCTGTTGTTATGGATTTAGCGCCCATCCCAACGCAAGCTACCCAGTGCCAACATTTCGGAAGAGATGGCCCGGAACTTGGATGGAAGAATGGTTTTACGTGAAGAACGACTTGACAGTGAGGGAGGACATCAAGGAGGTTATCATGCGCCCCATATGGTCCCGCTTCGGTCTTCAAAAGCCGAAGGTTGAAATTGATGACCCCGCTGAAGCGTGTCAGAAGGCGTTTGGTAATGTCTGCTTCTTCATTGGTGCCAGAGATTTAATTCAAGAGCATATAGCATTCAGAGTATGGCCGCTTGTAGAGAGCTGGGAAATGCCGAAGGAGACCATCACCAAGTCTAGCGAAGGTGAACTGGTTCGACTGAAGTATACATTCAGGTATGGGGATAAGTTTGATGAGCCAAACGATGACTG
Organism: Zea mays; assembly: GCF_902167145.1. Taxonomy (NCBI): domain Eukaryota; kingdom Viridiplantae; phylum Streptophyta; class Magnoliopsida; order Poales; family Poaceae; genus Zea; species Zea mays. The sequence goes on along the minus strand of NC_050099.1, from coordinate 157,366,035 downwards.
GCCAAAAATGCATCGAGGCTACAAGTGATGAACTGCTTGGATCATATTCCAAGGCAGAAGGTAATGCATTATCCATAGCCTTCGGAAGTCGGGGAAAGAAGAGATTGAACAGAGTTTTTGATGCCATTGGCTTTGTCTACCCCGACTACCGCTACCCGCTGCGGGGACAGAGGAAGAAGAGAAAAGCTGCTGCTTTGGCCGCCCCAGCTGAGCCTATGCTGAAGGCTGCGGGCAAAAAGATGAAGGTACTTACCCACCGGCCGCGTTACATTGAACCGGTTGTGATACCTGAACTTGGCGAAAGGACCTCCTCATCTGCCAAGACAAAGGAAACCGTTCCTCCCGTGCAGTGGACTGAAGAGTCTGCTATAATGCCGAAGGTACCTTTGGTTAAGCTAGCTGAACCGAAGGCTGACAAAGATAAAACTAAAGGGCGAAAAATTGTAGAGATGCCGAGAATGCCAGAAGTTTTAAGCCCTTCAACAGAGGCAACAGTGCCGAAGATGCAAAAAGGCTCCACCGCAACTCCTAAAAGGAGAAGGATGGCGAACGTGCTAGATGTTGTACTAGAAACAGCGAGAACCTTGAATCCTTCTCCTACCAGAAAAATCGCCGAAACTTCCAAGGCGCAACCCGAAGCTGAAACGAAACAGTCAGAAATCGAAGCTATAATAATTCAAACTGAAGCCAAAGCTGGGCCTTCAGAGCCCACTGAGATAAAGCCTGCCGGAATTGAATAAAATACAACAGAAGAAAAGGCCACAGATCAAATTTCGTGTGAAAATGTTGCAACTCCTGCTCCCGAAGCTTTAAAAGAGAGCATTGATTACATCATCCGCCATGCTTCGGGAAAGGGACTTTCTCAGGAAGAAAAACGAGAAGCACAACATTATGCCCAAAAATTGAAATACCCGAAGGGGGCATTAGTGTTCGGGGAAGAAGATTTTTTGTACTGTCTCCCGGATAATAAAGAGATATCCGTCTGCCGGGAGATAGGTAGAAGCTTCGGATTTCCGAAGCTGGAAGATGGCCTTTCAATATTATCAAAGGATGAACTGGCTGACAGTTTAGCGTATAATAGCATAAAGGTATAAAAGTCAATTTTGTATTTTGAAAACAAAATATTTCATTTGTTTATACTTAATCTTGTCCTCCTCTTGCAGGGCTTAATCCTTAGCAATGCCCTTAGAGCACAGAAAAACATTGAAGATGAAGGGTATACAATGGCTCTGAACAACCTTCGTTCAGAGGTGATTGAGTTAAGGAACGAAGGCCTTGAAAAAGACAAAATATTGATTTCATTGGTAAACAAAATGAAAGAAGATGAAGCTAGTTCCCAGGCTCAAGCTGAGATTCAAAAGAATGACATTGAAGATCTTCTGAAACAATTGGCAGAGGCCAAAGAAAAATGCGCTCTCGCAGAAGCTAACCGAGAGGCCAGCGAATATTGGAAAAACTATTTAGAGAAAACAGTTGAAGAACTTCGCGCATCCAAGGAAAGATGTTTTGAAAAATCTTTGGGCTGCATGGAGAAGATAAAGGCTAGCTTTGCCAACGTGGGCGCCTATTCAAACGAAGATAACTTTATACGAGGTGACCCTAAAGGTGTTATTGAGTGGATAAGCGGAGAGACCGAAGCTTTTGATCGCGGGGATGTCTGCGTGTTCTCCGGTGCAAGAGGAATTTCAGCCATCCTAGAGAAGGCGGGTTGCGACCATGTCAAAACCTTGGGCCAAGCCGAAGCTGCCTTCTCCATGGATGACACAAAGGATCCCTCAGCTGAAGCAAGCTTAATGGGCAGAAAATTTTACACTGACATCTAGGCAAATGGTGGCCGAGAAATGGCTCACGAAATTATGAAGAAGAGTGAAAAAGATATTCATGACGCCCGAGTGGAAGCGAAACAAGCTGAGGAGGCTGCAGAATGTGAAAGACGTATAGGTATTGTTTCACGGCATCTAGCTTCGGCATTTGTTTTTGTGACTTCGAATTGATTAATTTTTTCTACTGTAGCTGAACTATATCCTCCACCGGAACAGTTCGACCCCCTGGCCGACCCAGAAACGAAGAAAGCAATAGAGATCATCAATATGGCTAAATCTATTGTTGACGAAGTTGTTAACAAGTTGTTAAATGAAGTTGCGGAGAAGGTCCTGAAAGAGGATTAATACTTATTGTAAAAACATTTTTAGATGATCAATGTAGCCTTGCTGTAACAAGACTGTAATATTCGATGTGCATATTTTTGAATCTAATATGTAAATTATTTGTAATTCAGTTCTTTGCGATGCATGAAACTTTATATACATACCGTTTTTGAGCCTTCGGCGAAAAAACATCTTCCCTTCTTGTCGGCGTTTCGACCCCGGGGTGTCCCTGGACCGACGAGTAAATTGTCGCCGCGTGCCCCAACCCAGATGGGTCGGCGCGAGACGGAGCGCGAAGGGGGGAAAGCCGGAGGGAGACAGGCGTGAAAGGGGAAACCCACAGCCTTCGTGTTTGTCCCGTGCCCAGGTCGGGTGCGCTTGCAGTAGGGGGTTACAAGCGTCCGCGCGGGAGGGAGCGAGAGGCTTACGCGCGCGCCGTCCCGTCCTTCCCCGCGCGGCCAACCCTCTGTAAGAGGGCCTTGTACCTTCCTTTTATAGACGTAAGGAGAGGGTCCAGGTGTACAATGGGAGGTGTAGCAGTGTGCTAACGTGTCTAGCAGAGAAGAGCTAGTGCCCTAAGTACATGCCGTCGTGGCAGCCGGAGAAGTTTTGGCACCCTGTTCGTGTGATGTCGTGGCCGTCGGAGGAGCGCTGGAGCCTTGCGGAAGGACAGCTGTTGGGGCTATCGAGTCCTTGCTGACGTCTCCTTGCTTCCGTAAGGGGGCTGAGAGCCGCCGTCGTCATGGAGCACGCGGGGCGCCATCATTATTTGTTTTACCAGGGCGAGCCAGATGGGACGTTGGTTTTTTTCCCGTAGCCAGGGGTAGGGTAATGATGGCCCCTCCTATGACATGGTCGGTCCGAGCCCTGGGTAGGGCGAGACGGAGGCTCCTCCGAGGTCGAGGTCGAGTCTGTCTTCCAAGGTCGAGGTCGAGTTCGAGCCCTTGGGTTGGGCGAGACGGAGACCGTTGGCTGGGGCCGAGCCCGAGTCCGAGCCCTGGGGTCGGGTGAGGCGGAGTTCGTCGTCTTCCGGGGCCGAGCCCGAGTCCGAGCCCTGGGTCGGGCGAGGCGGAGTTCGTCGTCTTCCGGGGCCGAGCCCAAGTCCGAGCCCTGGGTCGGGCGAGGCGGAGTTCGTCGTCTTCCGGGGCCGAGCCCGAGTTCGAGCCTTGAGTCGGGCGAAACGGAGCTTCCTATGGCGCCCGAGGCCGGACTTGGCCGCTGTCAGCCTCACTCTGTCGGGTGGCGCAGCAGTCGGAGCGATGCGGGCGGCGCTGTCTTCTTGTCAGCCTGGTCAGTGGAGCGGCGAAGTGACTGCGGTCACTTAGGCTCAGTCGACTGAAGGGCGTGCGTCAGGATAAGGTGTCAGGCCACCTTTGCATTAAATGCTCCTGCGATACGGTCGGTTGTCGTGGCGATCTGGTCAAGGTTGCTTCTCGGTGAAGACTGGGCCTCGGGTGAGCCGAAGGTGTGTCCGTCGCTTGAGGGGGCCCTCGGGCGAGACGTGAATCCTCCGGGGTCGGCTGCCCTTGCCCGAGGCTAGGCTCGGGCGAGGCGAGATCGTGTCCCTCGAGTGGACCGAGCCTTGGCTTAATCGTACCCATCAGGCCTTTGCAGCTTTGTGCTGATGTGGGTTACCAGCTGAGATTTAGAAGTCTTGGGGGTACCCCTAATTATGGTCCCCGACAGTAGCCCCTGAGCCTTGAAGGGAGTGTTAATACTCGCTTGGAGGCTTTTGTCGCACTTTTTTGCAAGGGGACCGGCCTTTCTCGGTTGCGTTTCGTTTCGGTGGGTGCGCGCGAGCGCACTCGCCGGGTGTAGCCCCCGAGGCCTCGGAGGAGTAGTTTGACTCCTTCGAGGTCTTAATGCGTTTCGTGATGCTTTGGCCGGTCTGATAGTTCCCTCATGCGAGCTGGCCATAGCCCGGGTGCTTAGTCGAGTTCCAAGTTCTCGGGCTGGTATGTTGACGCTATCAACGGTTTGGCCGGAGCCGAGTTTGCGAGAGCAGCCCCCGAGCCTCCGCACGGAGCGAGAGGACGGTCAAGGACAGACTCGACTTTTTTACATACGCCCCTGCGTCGCCTTTCCGCAAGGAGGAGGGAAGGAAAAGCGCCATGTTGCCCTTGGAGGGCGCCGAACATGGTGTCTCCAGTGAGCTGCTAACGGGTAATCCGAGTGGACGCCCGTGCCCCATTTGTTAGGGGTCAGCTAGTGGCCCGGAGGCGCGCTCCAAAAGTACCTGCGTGTGATTTGCCGGACCCGGTCCCCTTTTGACGGGGTCCGAGGGCTCGATGCCTCCCTCTGATGGGATTCCGTTACAAAAATTGTTCCCGTTGGTCTCGGAAATGTCCTAGGGTACCTCGGGAGCATAGCCCGAGCCTTGGTTATGTATCGAACGTACCCAGGGTCATCCCTCGCTCTGTGTCTGAGGCGGCTGTCGAACCCTTTCGAGGGCCAGCCTACGAATCCCTGATCAGTAGTGGGCGCAGAGCCCGAGTGGCCTGAGGCGGCCATTGAACCCTTCCGAGGGGCCGGCCTTCGAACCTCTGACCAGTAGTGGGCGCGGAGCCCGTGCGCTTTGAGGCGGCTATTGAACCCCTCCAAGGGGCCAGCCTTCGAACCTCTGATCAGTAGGGGGGCTCGGGGCTCGTTTCCTTCGCGGAGAAGGATCCCTTTCGGGGCATCCCCTTTCCCGGTCCCTGTTGTAAGAGAGAGAAAGAGGAAGAGGAAAAGGATGCGAAATCGAATGACGTGGCACACCTTTTTTGACGCGGTCATTATGGCGGATGTGAAGCGTCGCCGGCTTCGCCCGCCAAAGGTGCTGCCCGTCCTGCCACAGAGTTAATGCGACGGGACGAGTGGTTCATGGGGCGGTCGTTGCGCGTGCGCGAGCCGTTCGAGGAACGGGCGTTTCGCTTTGAGTTTTGAATCCCGCGGCGGGTTCGGGCGAAGTGTTGAATGGGTCTCGCCTGGGCCTTTATATATTCGGGAGAGGGACCGGTGACGGTTCTTTGCTCTGCTACTTGCCTCCTTCTTAGGTTTTCGCAACCCGAGGGAATAGCCAGAGAAAGGAAACCGCTCACCCAGTCCTTTCCGCCGCCACCTCCTCTGCTTGGTGATGGCCGACCGGGTGACCATGGTTCCGCCGCGTGACCCGTGGCCTTTCTCCACCGTCACGGCGGATGACCTGGAGGCCCTCGTTGCTGAGGGTTTACTTCGCCCTCTCTCCGGTGACCCACAGCCGGAGTGGATGCCCCCCCGAGCGGAGCCGCCCCGTCCCCGCCGCCGGGGTATGTCGTGAGCTTCGTCTCCTTTCACGAGCGAGGGTTCAGAGTGCCGGCAAGCCGTTTTATGCGGGCGATTCTGCACGTCTACGGGGTGGAGCTGCACAACCTCAGTCCTAACTCCATCTCGCAAGCCGCCATCTTCGCGGCGGTTTGTGAAGGATACTTGGGAATTGACCCTCACTGGGACCTGTGGACTCATCTCTTCTCCGCGAAGCTTTTTGCCTTGCCGACGGGGGAGAGAAGGGTCCGCATGGCAGTGCAGGCTGGTGGCTATATCCTCCAGCTGAGGCAGTCGCGGGCGCCGCAGTATATCCCCGCCATCCTTACGTCCTCGAACAAAGGGTGGCAGCGCCGGTGGTTCTATCTCCGAAACGACGACGGGAGGCTCCCGTCGTTTTCTCAGCGAGTGGTGACCGCCGCCGCCGATAACTGGCGCTACGGGACCCCACACGACAGACAGAAGAATCTCCAGCCCCTTCTGAAGGCCTTGGGAGAGTTGCGGAAAGGAGGGCTCACCGCTGCGGGAGTGGTTGCCGCCATTCATCGCCGGAGGGTGCTTCCCTTGACGGAGCGGCGACTGCCGCTTTGGGAGATGACGCCGGAGGCCGACTTGGAAGGTTTGCGGATGTCCTCGGATCCCCTTCCCGTCGACGACCTCCACAGGCGGGTAGCCGTCACGTTGGGGAAGCCGGACGCCGGCGCCCTTTCCCAGCCCTTGATGCGTCCTGACCGCGGGTGTGTGTCCCTGGTGAGTGTCCGCTCCTTCTTTCTCCTTGCGTCGGATTGCCCTTGGTTCTCGTAGCCGAGACTTCTCGTCTGTCTCCAGGAGGTAGAGCATCACAAGCCTTTCCCGCCACCGGTCCCGGAGGACGCGGTGGACCGAGCTGCGCGGAGGGTTGCCGCGGAGAAGAGGAAGGAGAAAAAGGACGCGAAGAAGGCTCGGGCCCGCGAGCGGATGCGGGCTCGGGGCGCCTTGGAAAAGCTCCATCGTCGGCAGGAGAGGGATGGGCTCCCGAGGGAGCCGTCGCCGGAGACGCCTGACGACGACGACGACGATGAAGACGACGATATGGCTGCCCGCCTTGGCCTCAGCCCGGATCTGAGGCTGGGCCAGGGGTCGTCAAGCCAGCCCCCGAGCGGGCCGGTGCCGTCGGTATCCGGGGCTAGGACGTCGGGGTCCTAGTCCGAAGAGCGGGGGCAGACCGAGGGGGTACTTGACCCCTCGGCTGGGGAAGTTGAGGTGACCCCGGGGAGTCAGACCGGGCTGCCTGTTCCCCGAGAACCGTCGCCCGTGCCGGCTGCGCAGGAGGGCGATCCTCAGGTCGTCGTGGCTGCTTCTGAGCAGTCCGTCCCTCGGGTGCCTCGGGCGCCCAAGGCGAGGATGGTACCGAAGCTGGCAGCGAGGCAGACCTCGGTGGTACCTTCGGGGGTCGAGGTTCGAGAGACCTCCCCACAGGCATGGTCGATTATGGCCCGGAGTGGGTAAGTATCTGAGGATATCTGCGTCCTGGCTCCTCCTTCATATGTCCCGTCCCTGATTTTCCTTTTCTCCTTAGCAAGCGGAGTCACGGTCCGACCGATCTGGCTCCCCGGAAGGTCCTCAAGACGGCGTCGGCTTCCGCCGCTAGTGCCGCGCCAGCTGACCTCCTCGCAAGACGCCCCACAGCGGGGGGCTCAGGCGGCACCAGTTGCCGTGGAGCGAGCTCCCGAGGCTGGCTCTTCTGTCAAGGCGGCCGTCGCGCCGGGGGAGGCTGCCGGCGCGGCCATGGCCTCGGGCCCACCAGACATGCTGCCGGCGCTGGCGCCGGCTGCTGCCGAGGTGAAAGGGAAATGTGCCCTTGGGCCATTTCTAAGTATTTTGGTGATTGAGTGCCAACACAAGTGCTTAAATGTGAATCTATACCCATGGATGGACAAAGTGCAAATCAAGAGTAAAGGTATGTTTCTAAGCCTTAGTACATTGTTTTGAGGACTAATGTATTGTGTCTAAGTGCTTGAAACAGGAGAAATCGAGTCAGAGAAAAGTTGGCTGTGTACAGCCAAAAGGCTGTTCGGTCTGGAGCACCGGACAGTGTCCGGTGCGCCAGGCTGACTCGGCGTGAAGTGGCCGCTCTCGGGAATTCGCCGACAGCGTACGGCTAAAATTCACCGGACTGTCCGGTGTGCACCGGACTGTCCGGTGAGCCAACGATCGGCCGGGCCAACGGTCGGCCACGCGATCTGCGCGGGACACGTGGCCGAGCCAACGGCTAGAAGGGGGCACCGGACTGTCCGGTGTGCACCGGACATGTCCGGTGCGCCAACGGCTCCAAGTCTGCCAACGGTCGGCTTCGCCAATTAAGGAAGGAAATCGGGCACCGGACACTGTCCGGTGTGCACCGGACTGTCCGGTGCGCCCGACGACAGAAGGCAAGGATGGCCTTCCAGATTTGTTCTCAACGGCTCCTAGCTGCCTTGGGGCTATAAAAGGGACCCCTAGGCGCATGGAGGAGAACACCAAGCAACCTTAGAGCATTCTCGATCATCCACACTCAATCTTTGCGCATTCGTTTGTCATTTTCAGTGATTCGAGCTCCGTTCTAGTGAGAACTTTGAGATAGTCTTTAGAGCTCGATTCTTGGCCGTGTGTGTGCGCATTTTGCTGTGGATTTTTGTGTGTTGCTTCCCTCCCTTACTCCGTGCTTCTTTGTGAACTTTAAGTGTAAGGGCGAGAGACTCCAATTTGTGGAGATTCCTCGCAAGTGGGATAAAGATAAGCAAAGCAAAACATCGTGGTATTCAAGTGGGTCTTTGGACCGCTTGAGAGGGGTTGATTGCAACCCTCGTCCGCTGGGACGCCACAACGTGGAGTAGGCAAGCGTTGGTCTTGGCCGAACCACGGGATAACCACCGTGTCATCTCTGTGATTGATCCTTGTTAGTTATTGTGTTTTGTTGAGGATTCCGATCTAGCCACTTGGCAATTATTGTGCTAACAATTAACCAAGTTTTGTGGCTTAAGATTTTGAAGTGTTACAGGATCACCTATTCACACCCCCTCTAGGTGCTCTCAATTGGTATCGGAGCCGTTCTCTTCAAGAAAGGGACTAACCGCCCGAAGAGATGGATCCTAAGGGCAAGGGGATGGTGATCAACGACAAGGAGAAGGAGACCTTCGTCAACGAGCCAAGGGATGACAAGTCCAACGACTCGGGCTCGGGCCACAGACGCAAAGATGGGAAGAAGAAGAAGACAAGACGCATCAAGGAGATCGTCTACTACGACAGCGATGAGTCTACTTCCTCCCAAAAGGACGACGACCACAACGAATACGAGAGAAAGAAACCGGTCAATTCGAACTTTTCTTTTGATTACTCTCGTATTCCTCAAAGTACTAATGCTCATTTATTATCTATTCCACTTGGTAAACCTCCTCATTTTGATGGAGAGGACTACGGATTTTGGAGTCACAAAATGCGTAGTCACTTGTTCTCTCTCCATCCTAGCATATGGGAGATTGTAGAAAGTGGAATGCACTTTGATAGTACGGATAGTCCCATGTTTATTAATGAACAGATTCATAAAAATGCACAAGCTACTACTGTGTTGCTAGCCTCTTTGTGCAGGGACGAGTACCATAAGGTGAGCGGCTTGGACAATGCCAAGCAGATCTGGGACACCCTCAAGATCTCTCATGAGGGGAATGATGTCACCTTGCTCACCAAGATGGAGTTGGTGGAGGGCGAGCTTGGACGGTTCGCAATGATAAGGGGCGAGGAGCCAACTCAAACATACAACCGGCTCAAGACCCTTATCAACAAAATAAGGAGCTACGGAAGCACGCGATGGACGGATCACGACGTCGTCCGCCTAATGCTAAGGTCCTTTACCGTTCTTGATCCTCATTTGGTGAACAATATTCGTGAAAATCCTAGGTACACCAAGATGTCGCCCGAAGAAGTTCTGGGGAAGTTCGTAAGCGGGCGAATGATGATCAAGGAGGCAAGATATGTGGACGACGCGTTGAACGGTCCTATTCATGAGCCTCAACCCATTGCTCTCAAGGCAACGAGGAGCAAGGAGGCGCTACCGAGCAAGGTGGCGCAAGTTGAGGCGGCCGGACTAAATAATGAGGAGATGGCCCTCATCATTAAGCGCTTCAAGACGGCGCTTAAAGGTCGCAAGGGACAGCCAAGCAAGACCAAGACAAAGGAGAAGCGCTCGTGCTTCAAATGTGGTAAGATTGGTCATTTCATTGCTAACTGTCCCGATAATGAAAGTGACCAGGAAAAGGGGAACAAAAGGGAGAAGAAGAAGCATTACAAGAAGGCCAAGGGCGAGGCACATATCGGAAAGGAGTGGGATTCGGATTGCTCCTCCTCCGACTCCGACAATGAAGGACTCGCCGCCACCGCCTTCAACAAGTCATCCCTCTTCCCCAACGAGCGTCACACTTGCCTCATGGCAAGGGAGAAGAAAGTAAGCACTCATGATACTAGTACTTATGCTTCTTCAAGTGAGGATGAGTCTAGTGATGATGATGAGATAGATTACTCATGCTTATTCAAGGGATTAGATAGATCTAAAATTAATAAGATTAATGAGTTGATTGATGCTTTGAATGACAAGAATAGATTACTAGAAAAACAAGAGGATCTTTTATATGAGGAGCATGATAAATTTGTTAGTGCACAAAATTCTCTTGCTCTAGAAATTAAAAGGAATGAAATGCTCTCTAGTGAATTATCTACTTGTCATGAATCCATCTCTAAATTAAAAAGTGTTAATGATGATTTGAATGCTAAGTTAGAAATAGCTAGTAAATCAACATCTTGTGTAGAAATTGTTGAAACTTGCAATAGGTGTAAAAATTTTGACATTGATGCTTGTAATGATCATTTAGTCTCAATTTCTAAATTAAATGAGGAATTAGCTAGTCTTAATGCCCAACTTAAGACTAGCAAGAATGAATTTGACAAGCTAAAATTTGCAAGGGATGCCTACACGATTGGTAGACACCCCTCAATTAAGGATGGACTTGGCTACAAGAGGGAAGCCAAGAACTTGACAAGCCATAAGGCCCCCATCTCCGCCAAGGAGAAAGGAAAGGCCCCTACGGCTAGTAGTGTGCAAAAGAACCATGCTTTTATGTACCATGATAGGAGTTGTAATGCATATAATGTCTTTGACTCTCATGCCATGTTTGCTTCTAGTTCTTCTTATGTGCATGATAGAAATGTTGGTAGGAGAAATGCTGTTCATAATTTGCCTAGGAGAAATGTTGTTAATGTTCCTAGGAAAGTAAATGAACCTTCTACAATATATCATGCTTTAAATGATTCTTTTGCTATTTGTAGAAAGGATAGGAAGATAGTTGCTAGAAAATTAGGGGCAAGATGCAAGGGAGACAAAACTTGCATTTGGGTCCCTAAGAATATTTGTGCTAACCTTGCAGGACCCAACATGAGTTGGGTACCTAAGACCCAAGCCTAAATTTGCCTTCCAGGTTTATGCATCCGGGGGTTCAAGCTGGATTATTGACAGCGGATGCACAAACCATATGACGGGGGAGAAGAAGATGTTCACCTCCTACGTCAAAAACAAAGATTCACAAGATTCAATAATATTCGGTGATGGGAATCAAGGCAAGGTAAAAGGGTTAGGTAAAATTGCAATCTCAAATGAGCACTCTATCTCTAATGTGTTTTTAGTAGAGTCTCTTGGATATAATTTGCTATCTGTTAGTCAATTATGCAATATGGGATATAACTGTTTGTTTACAAATGTAGATGTGTCTGTCTTTAGAAGATGTGATGGTTCACTAGCCTTTAAGGGTGTATTAGACGGCAAGCTTTACTTAGTTGATTTTGCAAAAGAAGAGGCCAGTCTAGATGCATGCTTAATTGCTAAGACTAGCATGGGCTGGTTGGCATCGCCGCTTAGCACATGTGGGAATGAAGAACCTTCACAAGCTTCTAAAGGGAGAACACGTGATAGGTTTGACTAACGTACAATTCGAAAAAGATAGACCTTGTGCAGCTTGTCAGGCAGGTAAACAGGTGGGAGGAGCGCATCACAGCAAGAATGTGATGACCGCATCAAGACCACTCGAGCTGCTACATATGGACCTCTTCGGACCCGTCGCCTATCTAAGCATAGGAGGAAGTAAGTATGGTTTAGTTATTGTTGATGACTTTTCCCGCTTCACTTGGGTGTTCTTTTTGCAGGATAAGTCTGAAACCCAAGGGACCCTCAAGCGCTTCCTCAGGAGAGCTCAAAATGAGTTTGAGCTCAAGGTGAAGAAGATAAGGAGTGATAACGGGTCCGAGTTCAAGAACTTTCAAGTGGAAGAGTTCCTTGAGGAGGAAGGGATCAAGCATGAGTTCTCCGCTCCCTACACACCACAGCAAAATGGTGTGGTAGAGAGGAAGAACAGGACGCTAATCGACATGGCGAGGACGATGCTTGGAGGATTCAAGACCCCCGAGCGTTTTTGGTCGGAAGCCGTGAACACGGCTTGCCACGCCATCAACAGGGTCTACCTTCATCGCCTCCTCAAGAAGACTTTGTATGAGCTACTAACCGGTAACAAACCCAATGTATCTTACTTTCGTGTATTTGGGAGCAAGTGCTACATTCTAGTGAAGAAGGGTAGAAATTCTAAATTTGCTCCCAAAGCTGTAGAAGGGTTTTTGTTAGGTTATGACTCAAATACAAAGGCGTATAGAGTCTTCAACAAATCATCGGGTTTGGTTGAAGTCTCTAGCGATGTTGTATTTGATGAGACTAATGGCTCTCCAAGAGAGCAAGTTGTTGATTGTGATGATGTAGATGAAGAAGATGTTCCGACAGCCGCTATACGAACCATGGCGATTGGAGAAGTGCGGCCACAGGAACAAGATGAACGAGATCAACCTTCTTCCTCAACTATGGTGCATCCCCCAACCGAAGATGACGAACAGGTACCTCAAGTGGAGGCGCTTGATCAAGGGGGAGCACAAGATGATCAAGTGATGGAGGAAGAAGCGCAACTGGCACCTCCGACCCAAGTTCGAGCGATGATTCAAAGGGATCATCTCGTCGACCAAATTCTGGGTGATATTAGCAAGGGAGTAACTACTCGATCTCGATTAGTTAATTTTTGTGAGCATTACTCCTTTGTCTCTTCTATTGAGCCTTTCAGGGTAGAAGAGGCCTTGCTAGATCCGGACTGGGTGTTGGCCATGCAGGAGGAACTCAACAACTTCAAGCGCAATGAAGTTTGGACACTGGTGCCTCGTCCTAAGCAAAATGTTGTGGGAACCAAGTGGGTGTTTTGCAACAAACAAGACGAGCACGGAGTGGTGACAAGGAACAAGGCTCGACTTGTGGCAAAAGGTTATGCCCAAGTCGCAGGTTTGGACTTTGAGGAGACTTTTGCTCCTGTGGCTAGGCTAGAGTCCATTCGTATCTTGCTAGCATATGCCGCTCACCATTCTTTCAGGTTGTACCAAATGGATGTGAAGAGCGCTTTCCTCAATGGGCCGATCAAGGAGGAGGTGTACGTGGAGCAACCCCCTGGCTTCGAGGATGAACGGTACCCCGACCACGTGTGTAAGCTCTCTAAGGCGCTCTATGGACTTAAGCAAGCCCCAAGAGCATGGTATGAATGCCTTAGAGACTTTTTAATTGCTAATGCTTTCAAGGTTGGGAAAGCCGATCCAACTCTTTTCACTAAGACTTGCGATGGTGATCTCTTTGTGTGCCAAATTTATGTCGATGACATAATATTTGGTTCTACTAACCAAAAGTCTTGTGAAGAGTTTAGCAGGGTGATGACGCAAAAATTCGAGATGTCGATGATGGGCGAGTTGAACTACTTCCTTGGGTTCCAAGTGAAGCAACTCAAGGACGGCACCTTCATCTCCCAAATGAAGTACACGCAAGACTTGCTGAAGCGGTTTGGGATGAAGGACGCCAAGCCCGCAAAGACTCCGATGGGGACCGACGGACACACCGACCTCAACAAAGGAGGTAAGTCCGTTGATCAAAAAGCATACCGGTCAATGATAGGGTCTTTACTTTATTTATGTGCTAGTAGACCGGATATTATGCTTAGCGTATGCATGTGTGCTAGATTTCAATCCGATCCTAAGGAGTGTCACTTAGTGGCGGTGAAGCGAATTCTTAGATATTTGGTTGCTACGCCTTGCTTCGGGCTCTGGTATCCAAAGGGGTCTACCTTTGACTTGGTTGGATACTCAGATTCCGACTATGCTGGATGTAAGGTCGATAGGAAGAGTACATCGGGGACGTGCAAATTCTTAGGAAGGTCCCTGGTGTCGTGGAACTCTAAGAAACAAACTTCCGTTGCCCTATCCACCGCTGAGGCTGAGTATGTTGCCGCAGGACAGTGTTGCGCGCAACTACTTTGGATGAGGCAAACCCTCCGGGACTTTGGCTACAATCTGAGCAAAGTCCCACTCCTATGTGACAATGAGAGTGCTATCCGCATGGCGGAAAATCCTGTTGAACACAGCCGCACAAAGCACATTGACATCCGGCATCACTTTTTGAGAGACCAGCAGCAAAAGGGAGATATCGAAGTGTTTCATGTTAGCACCGAGAACCAGCTAGCCGATATCTTTACCAAGCCTCTAGATGAGAAGACCTTTTGCAGGTTGAGTAGTGAGCTAAATGTCTTAGATTCGCGGAACTTGGATTGAATTGTAGCATACATGTGTTTATGCCTTTGATCATGTTCATTCTGCATTTTGTTGCTTATTGTGGTGCTCAAGTTGTACAAACATTCCCCGGACCTCACAAGTCCTTGTGTAAGTGATGCACATATTTAGGGGGAGTTCTGCTACAACTTGACCCTTTGAGACTAACCATATGCTTGAGTTTGGTTGTTTTAGCCTCAAAGGAGGATTGAAAGGAAAAGGTGGACTTGGACCATACAAGACTTCCACTGCGCTCCGATGAAAAGAGTAACTATTCCAAGTTCATCTTTAAACTCTTATTGCCTATTTGCTCTTAATTGAAGAATTTGGTGAGGCAATGGGGTTAAAGGGCCAAGATTGATCCCGTTTTGGTGCTTGATGCCAAAGGGGGAGAAAATAAAGGCCAAAGCAATAGATGGATCAGCTACCACTTGAGAAACTTTGAAAATAGTAGAATAGAGCTTTTGGTTTGTCAAAACTCTTGCATTGTCTCTTTTGTCAAAAGTTGGCCTCTTGTGGGGAGAAGTGTTGATTATGGGAAATAGGGGGAGTTTTTGAAATCTTTGATCAATCTCTTTTGGAATGACTCTCTTTATGCTTCAACATGTGTGTTTGACTTAGAGATAGAGATTTGAGTTTGATTTGCAAAAACAAACCAAGTGGTGGCAAAGGATGATCCATATATGCCAAAATTAAATCAAAATAAATTTGAGTTTTATTTGAAGTGATATTGCACTTGTTCTAGTTGCTTTATGTTGTGTTGGCATAAATCACCAAAAAGGGGGAGATTGAAAGGGAAATGTGCCCTTGGGCCATTTCTAAGTATTTTGGTGATTGAGTGCCAACACAAGTGCTTAAATGTGAATCTATACCCATGGATGGACAAAGTGCAAATCAAGAGTAAAGGTATGTTTCTAAGCCTTAGTACATTGTTTTGAGGACTAATGTATTGTGTCTAAGTGCTTGAAACAGGAGAAATCGAGTCAGAGAAAAGTTGGCTGTGTACAGCCAAAAGGCTGTTCGGTCTGGAGCACCGGACTGTCCGGTGGTGCACCGGACAGTGTCCGGTGGTGCACCGGACAGTGTCCGGTGCGCCAGGCTGACTCGGCGTGAAGTGGCCGCTCTCGGGAATTCGCCGACAGCGTACGGCTAAAATTCACCGGACTGTCCGGTGTGCACCGGACTGTCTGGTGAGCCAACGGTCGGCCGGGCCAACGGTCGGCCGCGCGATCTGCGCGGGACACGTGGCCGAGCCAACGACTAGAAGGGGGCACCGGACTGTCCGGTGTGCACCGGACTGTCCGGTGTGCACCGGACATGTCCGGTGTGCCAACGGCTCCAAGTCTGCCAACGGTCGGCTTCGCCAATTAAGGAAGGAAATCGGGCACCGGACACTGTCTGGTGTGCACCGGACTGTCCGGTGCGCCCGACGACAGAAGGCAAGGATGGCCTTCCAGATTTGTTCTCAACGGCTCCTAGCTGCCTTGGGGCTATAAAAGGGACCCCTAGGCGCATGGAGGAGAACACCAAGCAACCTTAGAGCATTCTCGATCATCCACACTCAATCTTTGCGCATTCGTTTGTCATTTTCAGTGATTCGAGCTCCGTTCTAGTGAGAACTTTGAGATAGTCTTTAGAGCTCGATTCTTGGCCGTGTGTGTGCGCATTTTGCTGTGGATTTGTGTGTGTTGCTTCCCTCCCTTACTCCGTGCTTCTTTGTGAACTTTAAGTGTAAGGGCGAGAGACTCCAATTTGTGGAGATTCCTCGCAAGTGGGATAAAGATAAGCAAAGCAAAACATCGTGGTATTCAAGTGGGTCTTTGGACCGCTTGAGAGGGGTTGATTGCAACCCTCGTCCGCTGGGACGCCACAACGTGGAGTAGGCAAGCGTTGGTCTTGGCCGAACCACGGGATAACCACCGTGTCATCTCTGTGATTGATCCTTGTTAGTTATTGTGTTTTGTTGAGGATTCCGATCTAGCCACTTGGCAATTATTGTGCTAACGATTAACCAAGTTTTGTGGCTTAAGATTTTGAAGTGTTACAGGATCACCTATTCACCCCCCCCCCTCTAGGTGCTCTCACGAGGCCGCTGCCGTTCTGGCCGTGGAGCCACCCATCGCCGCCGATGCTGAGATGGCCGAGGCGTCGCTACTTGGTGCCTCGAAGGAGGGGGGCGCGGGACCGCGACCTGTCCCGTCGAGCGGCAGCCTTGTCCCCGCGCGGCGCAGTCCCGAGGGGCGGCGCCAGTTGCTTCGGTTCCAGACTCGTGGGGCCTCGGATCCCCTCTTCGTTCTCGACGATGAGCGGGAAGAGCAGTCTTGGGACGGGCTTCGCGAGTGTGCCGAGGCAACGGTGGGGTCGCTCCGGTCGACCTTGGAGGTCCTTTGCAGGGACGTTCCCAAGTTCCTCCAGGTAATAATTTCAGGCATACCTTTCTCGTGATCGAGGCGTTCTTTGTGACGCCCCGCTTCCTTCCCTCAGGATCTGACGGATCTGAGCGCTGCCAAGTCGTCGTTCATCCGCCGCGAGGTCGATGTCTGGGATTCGCTGCGGTCCCTGAGGACCACGCTTGCCAGGGCTACGGTGCGCCTCTCCCAACAGAGCGCCGAGGTGGCGGACCTTCGGTTGCTCTGTGTCGATCTGGGAGCAGAGGCAGCAGCGGCACGCGCAGAGGCGCAGCGGCGGCAGTCGGAGCTTGACCAGGTCACCGGCGAGCGGGACCAATCTCGGGGTCGGGCCGCCGAGGCTGAAAGCCGGGCTGAGGCTCTTGGAGTCCAGTTAGCCGAGGCGTCTGCTCGGGCCGGAGCCCTTGCAGCAGACCTAGCCGTGGCCTAAGCCGCATCCTCGGAGCAGCGTGCCCGAGCCGGAGGTATGTCTTGGTTGTTTTAAGTTTTTGTTTCAGCTCGGTTCCTCAACTTGTGTTTGAGGTCTTCCGCTTTGGCTGTTCGCAGAGCTCGAGTCTGCCCTTGGTAAGTCTACCAAGGTGCTTGCTCAGGCGGCCGAGCAGAGGGAGGCCGACCACGCGGCCATGTCTGAGGCCATCTCGGCCTTCTGCCGAGCCTTTGGCTTTGATGACGTCCCCTTGGGAAGCTCCCCTCAAAGTCTCCTGCAGGCCTTGGACGACCATGCGCGTGGCAGACTCCGCGAGGCTCTGCATCACGGCGTCAGGCGGGCCTTCGCCGTGCTTGCTTACCACTATGTCATGGATCTGGAGCGAGTCAGCGAGGGGTATTGCCTCCCCGATGAAGATGAAGTCGCCCTGGCCGAAGTCTAGAGGCTCGACGTGGCCGCCGCAGGCCCAAGCGCGGTGCTGGCATCCATCTTCGAGGCAGAGGTCCTCCTTCCTACGCCGTCATCCGAGGCTAGGGCGGACCTTGCCGAAGGTGGGGACGAAGCCGAGGGCGCGACTCCTTCTCTGGGCGACGCCTAACTCTGCCGGAGTAGTCTTCTTTGAATGCATATGTGTCTTTTGCGGCCGCCGAGGCCCGAACACTTTATTATCGTAATATAAGGTTGTGCTCCTTTTCCTTCCGTTTTGCGTATCTGGACCTGTTTGTCAGTAGTAGGGTAGCTTGCCCAAGTAAGAGTCATTTTTCGTGGTAGGTGACGAGTGAGGTATCCGTATCCCAGAGGCGTAGGAGCCCCTCGGCTCGGTCGGCCTTGCCACTTACATGCGCCCTTATTCGTTTCTTGGGGTCCTGTTACTGATATAGCCGGGAGACGCGGAAACCTTTTTGATGGAAGAATTTTTTCGAGGAAAATTTTATCGAGAGGGGGTTCCCCCCTTCTAGCCCCAGAGGGAGGGTCGGGCTTTGCCGAGGCAAGGCTGACCCTTCCTTGATGATTAGACTTTGTGTGTGAATGAGGTGTACGAACGACTTGAAAGCATCTTAAGGGTAGAAGCGACGTAGCTGTCGGATGTTCCAAGCGTTGCTGTAGACCTCGCCTTGTCTGTTGGCCAGCTTGTACGTCCCGGGCTTCAGAACTTTGGCGATGACGAACGGCCCTTCCCAGGGAGGCGTGAGCTTGTGCCACCCTCGGGCGTCTTGTCGCAGCCGAAGCACCAAGTCGCCCACCTGGAGGTCTCGGGACTGAACCCCTCGGGCGTGGTAGCGTCGCAGGGACTGCTGGTACCGCGCCGAGTGTAGTAAGGCCATGTCCCGAGCCTCTTCCAGCTGGTCCAGTGAGTCTTCTCGGTTGGCTCAATTGCTTTGGTCGTCGTAGGCCCTCTCCTCGGGGAACCGTATTCTAAGACTATGGGCAAGATGGCCTCGGCCCCATAGACTAGAAAGAACGGTGTGAAGCCCATGGCTCGACTTGGCGTTGTCCTCAGACTCCAGACCACCGAGGGGAGCTCCTTCATCCATCGCTCGCTGAACTTGTTGAGGTCGTTGTAGATCCGAGGCTTGAGTCCTTGCAGAATCATGCCGTTGGCACGCTCTACTTGCCCATTCGTCATGGGGTGAGCCACGACGGCCCAGTCCACCCGGATGTGGTGATCCTCGAAGAAGTCCAGGAACTTTCTGCCGGTGAACTGGGTGTCGTTGTCGGTGATGATGGAGTTCGGGACCCCAAAGCGATGGATGATGTTGGTGAAGAACGCCACCGCCTGTTCGGACCTGATGCTGTTTAGGGGTCAGACCTCGATCCACTTGGAGAATTTGTCGATGGCGACCAGCAGGTGCGTGTAGCCCCCGGGTGCCTTCTGCAAGGGGCCGACGAGGTCTAGACCCCACACAGCAAACAACCAGGTGATGGGTATCGTCTGCAGGGCCTGAGCTGGCAAGTGTGTCTGCCTCGCATAGAATTGACACCCTTGGCAGGTGCGGACAATTCTAGTGGCGTCGGCCACCGCAGTCGGCCAGTAGAAGCCTTGTCGGAAGGCGTTTCAAACAAGGGCTTGAGGCGCTGCGTGATGACCGCAAGCCCCCGAGTGTATTTCTTGTAAGAGCTCCTGGCCTTCGGCGATGGATATGCATCGCTGGAGGATGCCCGAGGGGCTGCGGTGGTAGAGCTCCTTCCCGTCCCCCAGCAAGACGAACGACTTGGCGCGCCGCGCCGACCGCCGAGCTTCGGCTCGGTCGAGGGGTAGCTCTCCTCGGTGGAGATATTGCAGGTACGGGGTCTGCCAGTTTCGATTAGGCGTGACCCCGTTCCGCTCCTCCTCGACGCGCAGTGCCTCACCCTCGGGGGCCGAGGGTGCCTCGGGCCGAGCCGACGGTGCCTCGGGCTGAGACGAGGGTGCCTCAGGCTAAGCCGAGGCCTTCTCGGGCTCGGGCGCATTGTCGGTCTTGACGGAGGGTTGATGCAGGTCTCGGGAGAAGACGTCCGGGGGAACCGTTGTCCGCCCCGAGGATATCTTAGCTAGCTCGTCAGCAGTCACGTTGTATCGTCGGGCGATGTGGTTGAGCTTGAGCCCGTAGAACTTGTCTTCCAGGCGCCGAACCTCATCGCAGTAGGCTTCCATCCTCGGGTCGTGGCAGTGAGAGTTCTTCATGACTTGGTCGATGACAAGCTGCGAGTCACCAAGAGCGTCGAGGCATCGGACCCCTAGCTTGATGGCGATGTGCAACCCGTTGACCAGAGCCTCGTACTCAGCCACATTGTTGGACGCCGGGAAGTGAAGGCGTAGCACGTAGCGTAGGTGCTTCCCGAGGGGTGAGATGAAGAGCAGGCCCGCGCCTGCCCCTGTCTTCATCAGCGACCCGTCGAAAAACATGGTCCAGAGTTCCGGTTGGATCGGAGCTGTTGGGAGTTGGGTATCGACCCATTCAGCCACAAAGTCCACCAAGACTTGGGACTTGATGGCCTTCCGAGGGGCGAACGAGATTGTCTCGCCCATGATTTCCACTACCCACTTTGCAATCCTACCCGAGGCTTCTCGGCACTGGATGATCTCCCCCAGGGGGAAGGATGACACCATAGTTACCGGATGAGACTCGAAGTAGGGTCGCAACTTCTGCCGCGTCAGGATCACCGCGTACAGCAGCTTCTGAATTTGTGCGTAGCGGATCTTGGTCTCGGACAGTACCTCACTGATGAAGTAGACTGGCCTCTGGATGGGCAATACATGCCTCGCTTCTCGTCTCTCAACCACGACCGCGGCGCTGACCACCTGAGTGTTAGCGGCGACGTAGATCAAGAGGGCTTCTCCGGCTGCCGGAGCACCAAGATGGGCACGTTCGTGAGGAGCGCCTTCAAGTTCCCGAGGGCTTTCTCGGCCTCAGGGGTCCAAGTGAAGCACTCGGCCTTTCTTAAGAGGCGGTACAGAGGCAGGCCTCTTTTGCCGAGGCGCGAGATGAAACGGCTCAGAGCCGCAAGGCATCCCGTGACCCTCTGTACGCCTTTCAAGTCCTTGATGGACCCCATGTTGGTGATAGCCGCGATTTTCTCCGGGTTGGCCTCGATGCCCCGCTCGGAGACGATAAACCCCAAGAGCATGCCTCGGGGGACCCCGAAGACGCACTTCTCGGGATTGAGCTTTACGCCTGTAACACCCTGAATTTGGGGGTAAAAATTTTCTTTTCTAATATCCACCAAATTCAGGTGTTACCCTCTCATTTCTTTGCTTTTTTTTCTCTTACTAAAAGTGGAGAATTATTTCATTTTATATCTAGGTGTAAGCCTAGTAAAGTAAAATCTTAGAGGAGCTTGAGTGTTGCATTTGTGCCGATGCATAGTGTTTATGAGTGCAAAATGTTATCGAAAACATGGTGAAAAATATCTCGAAGATGTTCCCAAGAGTGGATGGAATCTTTGGAACGTTTCTTCAGATATTAAATATGAATCTCAGTTTTTTTAATATTATCTAAATACTTAAAAATTTAGCATTTGCGAAAAACTATAAAAATCTAGAATTTCAATAATACATATATATTTCTTCTTCCTCTCGTCGAGCCTGTTCTAGATCTCGTGCCTTTTTCGCGAAATCACCGAACTGCTTCTTCTCGCGAACGGCATGCTGCTCGCGGCGGCTATCCTCGTCTATCCCTGTCTATCCCTCCGACGTCTATCTCATCGTCTTGGACCCACGGGCCAGCTCTGACCGTCTTCCTCTAATTTTATCTAACCCTGTCTACCACTCGTCCGACTCAGTCTCTGTCTGACACTGTCTCGCGTAATTCGTCGCGCTCGCAACCGCCTCTCTCACTCGGTCGCGACACAATTGATGACAAATTTGGCAACCACCTCTCACGTTCTCTTCTATATACCCACCCCGACATCGCATAACCTCTCGTCTCCCTCTCCAGATCCAAATCGCGTAGAAGCAGACGTCCCTGCACATGGCGGTTCCAGGTGAGTCCTCTCCCTTCTCTCGCCTTCCCCATCCTATCTCCCCCTCGACGCACCCTCTTGGCCAAGCCTTCCCATGGCCGTGCCCATGGACGGCTCGCCCCCTGGTTGTGGATCCCGGCGCGCCCTACAGCCAGCATGTAGTGACTGCCGAGGAGCGCCCCTGGTGGCCATGGCCGAGCCCGAGCAGTCGTGCACTCGTGCTTCCCTGCACGTCCTGTGTGCGCGTGTGCCGCCGGCTGGTGGGTCGTCGGCGAGCGGCCAGCAGCCTCACACAGCTTCCAGCCCTGGCCGTGGCCAGCCCCCAGTGCACCGGCTCCGCCTCTTCCCATGGCCGTGCTGCCTCCTTCTCCCTTCCCTTGCTGTTAATTCCATGGAGAAAGATGAATGAATTAAAAGGGACTCATGCGATTAGAAAACGAGAGAAGAAAAGTGTCGTGCACATCAGAGAGAAAGAAAAGAAATCTGCTCATGGTCTAGGCTCACGTTAGATTTTCTATGATTTGCTTCTTTAATCCTCCGCTCTTTAGTCCTCCGTGTGCCATTTCTTGACTAGTCAGTTTGCGCCACATCGCCAGATTCATTAAACATTCATATCTTTCGTGTTAGATGTCCGATTTAATTCATTCGAGTTGCGTTAGCTTCGTTATAACTCTGCCCACATATAAATAACATTGTTTCATTATGTCATAGGTTTTAAATAAATTATTAAATGTTGGTTTGGCTAACGTTTATTAAATTAGTGTTCCAATTAAATCTAATTATTAGTTTTCAACTTGCTCTTTTGTAAATAAATATCAACAGGGTTAATATTAACTTAAATAATCTTTCATTAATAATTGTTCAGTATAAACGCAATGTTTATTTATTAGTCCTCGCGTATTGTGTCGGCCGCGTGCCGCACGCGTATTGTGCGCGTGCTGCCGTGCTGTTTCGCGCGTTGCGTTTTTTTTGTCTCGCGCCGTCATTTTGTCTTGTTTGTAGTCGCTAATATTATTTAAATTACTTATTTAACTAAGAGTTGTTAGCGTAGTAGATTAATTAAAATTAGACGATAGTTCTAGGTTACATTTAAGAAATGTCGAATAAAGCGAGTATATCGACCTAAATATTCTAATTAATACTTGTTTAGTATAAACGCATCCTCTATTTAGTATGTTCCCGCCTGTCTCGCGTGCTGTTCCGCACGTTGTGGCGTGCCAGTTCACGCTGGTCGCGCGCACTGTTTCGTGTGTCGTCAGCGTGCTATGTCGCGCGTGCCCACACGTCGTTTGCACGCTTTCGTGCTGTTTCGCGCATCGTAATTTCGCCTCGCTTGGTATCTCTCATGTTATATAAATTACTTATTTAATTGATAGTTGTTACTGTAGCAGATTAATCGAAACTAAATAGTAGATATAATTTATATTTTATAACGTTGAATCAAATGTTTTAACTAGTACTTGTGTAGCGTAAACACGATAACTTCTCGACCGTAGCTTCGACCGTCGCGTTTCTTATCCTCACGTAACCGTAGAGGCGCTCTCTATTTTATATTGCTCGCTTTTATAACATTTTATCTTGTATGGTGTAATGTTCATATGCATATGTATATGTTTGTTTGCTTGTGCCTGTTCGTCTTCGCTTCGCGTCGTGATTAGATCGCGATTCGTTTCTGAGCTTCGGAGAATCGACGGTCAAGCTTCGGCGACCAAATGATCCAGTTCTTCGAGTTCTACGAGATCGAAGACCCTGAGCATCTGTTTGGTGAAGGCAAGTGTCCTCTGACCATTATGTCCTATTCACTTATAATTCACTTTCCCGCAGTATTTAATTGAAATCTAAGGATTGACTAGCTTTATACTTTACCTTATCCTTGATGACCTTTTGGGTGATTATGGTTAGCATTTTGCTATTGCCTTAACTTAATCAATGAACATGATGTGACTATTTATGATACGATACTGTTATCCTGATTATATTGTTGATCTTGTGATACTCTAGGGGGCTCAGGCTGTTTCCTGAGTACCTCTCCGTAAGGACCTGTTCGTTGAGAGACCAACCGGGATAACAGTGCAACCATGAGGGTGGAATGGGGTGCCCTTAGCTAATTAATTAGAGGAACTAGAAGTGTAGTTGCTTCGCCGTCGTGCCGTCAATGGGGTCCAGGCACAGTGCTTGCTCTGCCGAGGCGGAGTGCCGAGGTTCTTTCGTTTTGTTTTTAGTCACCCTCCTGCGGGGAGAGGTACTGTGTTTATCAAACTGGAGAAACCTAACGGGCAGCTATGACCTCTAGGGAATATTTGTAAAGGCTTCGTAGTGAATCCCTGGCCATTCACCTTGGGAGTGAATAAGGGTCTTGCAAGCCCGGGCTAGAGAGGGAATCACGGCTCATGGGTAAAGTGTGCGACCTCTGCAGAGGGTAGTGAAACTGATATATCAGCCGTGCTCACGGTTAAGAGCAGCCATGGGATCCTCTTTGATTAGAGATACAAATGGTTCGAGATACAATGGTTCTATTTATGATTTTGGTTCGATGATGATAATGATGTTCCTCGATGAGGAAATGATTCACGGGTTAGTTATTGCTAAAACCTGGCTTCACTAATAATAAATACCTGACCAACTAAAAGCAACTGCTTGAGCCTAACCCCACATAAAGCTAGTCCACTTCAGCCAAACGGGGCATTTGCTGAGTACGTTGATGTGTACTCATCCTTGCTTTACCACAAAACACCAGGTTGTCCACATTGCAACCACTGCTCAGGAGAAGACGAAGTCGTGGAAGGAGACTTCCAGGAGTTCCAAGACTACGACGAATTCTAGGTGTGGGTTGGCGGCAACCCCCAGTCAGCTGCCTGTGAAGGCCTTATCTTTACTGCGTTTCGCTAGCACTTTGATTTATCAGTTAAGTTGATGACTATGTGGATGTCTATGACTCAGTGATGTAATAAGTTAACACTCTTTTATGTTATTATTCGAGCAATGTGCGTTGATGTTCATTTATGTAACCGCTGTGTACGTGAGTTCTGATCCTGGCACGTACATAGTTCGCATTCGGTTTACTTTCCAAAACCGGGTGTGACATAAGTGGTATCAAAGCCGTGCTGACTGTAGGACCGTTAACCTAGAGTAGCATTGGCCGTTTTAAGAGCTTATTGACTATTACTTCACCTCATCCTTGATGTTGCTTCAAAATATTAGTCATATTGACTAATTCTATGTTGTGCTCCTATATGTCTCCTTGCTAAAAAGTATTTTATTCTAGTATGGTCTTCTCTCAATCTATTAGATCTGACCTCACTCTTGTGCTTGTGACATATTTGTAGGTGCCCCTGACCATAACTTTCTTGTCTTTTGGGATTCTTTCCTTTTCTATCGTTAAATTCCCAACCTTTGACAATATTTATTACATTGGTATTGACATGCTACATCTTTTAGATTCTTCCATATCCCTTAATTCAAATACTTAACTCTGAAAAACTCTGTTGCCTATTTAAACATTCCAGTTTATATTTTCATGACCTTCCCGTCTTTTGAGACCCCTTCCTATTCCGTTGTGAAGCCGTCACCTGTTGGCTTTTTCCATTCTCTTGGTCTTGGTACGCTCGTACCGTTTGAATCTTGCATACTATTATTTTTATACATGCTTACCTTTATATCTCAATGCTTGTTTAAGACATTCCGGTTAACATGCTTTTGACCACCCTTATTTCTTGGTGATCCATGAACGTCCATTCTATTTCGCACATCGTTGATGATCTCATCATTTCTTTATAACTTCCCTCGGTAATAATTTCGGTTACTTCAACCATTTTGTTGGAATCTTACCTATATTACCATTGCTTGTTTTCTTCACTTCGTCAGTCTTGCCTTAACTCTGTCCATGGTTATGCTTTTCATCATTATCACCTTTATCCTTTTCACCTCTATATCTTACCTTGATGTTTATCTTATACCGGTCTTTAGAATATTCTCTTTTCCATCTCAATCTGATCATTGTACTGTACCTACTCTTCCCTTGGTCGTACCCTCTTCTTTGTTACCTGCAAGTTTTTTTAACTCTATCCTTTGTTGTGTTTTGTTTGTCATCTCCCTTACTCTTCTCATCACTCTATCCTACCTTGTGATTACATTATGTCTATTATCTAAAATCTCTAATTTCACGTCTCAGTTCGAGAGTGGTGTTTTACTTATTCCGCCCTTATTCGTAGCCTCATCTTTGCCATGTGCAAGTCTTGCCATGGCCCCATTCTTGGTTGTACTTGTTGTAGGAAACGGGTGACGCCTAAGAGGGGGGGTGAATTAGGACTTCTAAAACTTTTACTAAACTAGGCCACAATTAAATCCCTAGAGCAAAACCTATGCAAATAATCAAAACTAGAATGTGCAAACTCGGTTTTGTCTAAGTGTTGTTGTCTCTACCGCAAAGGCTAAGTTTCAATCTACACTAAATAAGTATGACAATAAGATTGAAACTTAAATGCTTAATATAAATGCGGAATGTAAAGAGCTAAGTAGAGAAGCAAACTCTCGTGGAAGACGCCGGTATTTTTACCGAGGTATCCGGAACCACGCAAGGTCCCGACTAATCCTCGTTGGTGCCCCTACGCAAAGGGAAGCCCACGCGAGGGCCAAGCACCACGGTCGAGTAACTCCGTAGAGAGCCGCGGGCCTTCTCCACGCGCCAGTGGTGCTCCGCTTCCGGCTCCTCTCGGACGCTCCCCGCCGTCTCCACTATCGAGCTTCCGGCCGAAACGCCGCGGGCCTCGTTCCCTCCGGTACACAGTGGCAGCCGTGACACAAACGCGGTTGTCACGGTCTCGCAAGACTCTCGCCCCACTCGGTACAATTACAATGGCCCACTCAAGAGCCGAGGGGTTGTGTGGTTTGTCTAAACTCACTCAACAAACTAGGATTCACCTAGAGCAAGCGCTAATGCGGTCTAACTAACCTAAGCACTTCGCAAAGCACCTACGCTAATCACCGAGTGATTCTATTAAGCACTTGGGTGTTTGAGCACTTGGAAATGTCTACAATATGCCTTGGTATGTTGCTTGGGCTCCCACACCTTCAAATGGCTGATTGGGTGAAGTATATATAGGCCCCAACTCAACTAGTCGTTGGAAAGCAGACTGTTGTAAGGGTGGCACACCGGACAGTCCTGTCAACCAACGGTGCGCCAACTGTGTGCCAACGGTGCGCCAACGGTGAGCCAACGGTGCGCCAACGGTGCGCCAACGCTGTGCAGCCAACGGCTAGTTCTGACACACCGGACAGTCCTGTCAGCCAACGGTGCGCCAACTGTGTGCCAACAGTGCGCCAACAGTGAGCCAACGGTGCGCCAACAGTGTGCCAATGCTGTGCAGCCAACGGCTAGTTTTGACACACCGGACAGTCCGGTGCACCAACAGTGTGCCAACGGTGAGCCAACTGTGTGCCACCGGTGAGCCAACTGTGTGCCAACGGTGTGCAGCCAACGGCTAGTTCTGACAGCTAGCCGTTACGTGCACCGGACAGTGAAGTGCATGTCCGGTGCACACCGGACAGTCCGGTGCCTCCTCTCAGAAAACTCTGTTGGCTGTCCTGTGCGCCAACTGTGTGCCACCGGTGAGCCAACTGTGTGCCACCGGTGCGCCAACTGTGCGCCACCGGTGAGCCAACTGTGTGCCACCGGTGCGCCAACTGTGTGCCACTGGTGAGCCAACTGTGTGCCACCGGTGCGCCAGCTGACAGCCCATCTTCTAGGTCTTCGCTGATTTCTTCGGGCTTCTTTTGTTCTTGAGTATTGGACTCCTATGCATCTTTTTATGTCTTCTTTTGAGGTGTTGCATCCTCATTGCCTTGGTCCAATTCTCTTCGCATCCTGTGAACTATAATTATAAACACTAGCAAACATATTAGTCCACAAGTTGTGTTAATCATCAAACACCAAAACTCAATTAGCCAAATGGCCCGGGGTCCATTTTCCTTACAATCTCCCCCTTTTTGGTGATTGATGACAACACAACCAAAGCAAGCAAATAATACAAGTATTTAAATTAAAATGTGCAATCTACTTGCTAAGATGCATGATTGTCCCCACAATGTGATATTATGGACTTAAGCCTCCCCCTAACTCCATAATTCACTTACTTCCTATTTTTGGACCAAATAACCAAAACCACTTGAAAAGCCATTTGTAGATATAAAATTTTAAATTGGTGGTGTTTGGTGTTTGATAAAGTTTTCATTGCTTTGGTCCCTAAACTTCTCCCCCTTTGGCATCAACCACCGAAAAGGAAGACATTAAAAGCATGTAGGAAGTAAATAAAAGCTTGCCCTCAACAAGAATTGTATCAAATGATATCACTAGAAGGATATTAAAATAAACCATATGAATGATACCAGTTGAAAGGAACTCCCCCTAAATGAGTGTTCTCTTTAGAAAGAAGTTTCTCCCCCCTTTTTAGAGATGAAGAAATACTCCCCCTGACAGAGATCCTCTACTTAGGAAAAAGCATGTGAAAAATTAGAGGTGCAAGACATGGTTTGAAAAGACTAACTTCCCTTATGCATAGGTAACAGAATATGAGTTAACTACTTATGCATTTTTAGCAACATGGAAGCATATGATATGAAATATAGTCTAATCAAATATTGGAGAAGACATGTAAATGATACTGAATGTAGTCTCAAAAGATACCAATTGAAGATCAATGGCGAGCTTGAGAGACATGAGAGTTCTTGGAGATTTCACAGTGGAAGATTGTTGTCTTTCTCCGGGGACTTCATTTTCCTTACAATGAGACTATCACATGAAATAGACTTGAAAAGGTGTTAGTCTCAAAGTGTTAGATTATAGATTAACCTCCCCCTAAAGGTGTGCATATAAGTTTTGAATACTTGTAGGAGACATGCACTTTGATTTGATATCAAGAGGGGCAAATTATCCATAATCCAAACTTTGGCACATATAAGTTAAATGATACACTTTGTAGAAATCAAAATTTTCAATTGATGCATCATTTACTATGGAGTGATATAAAAGCTATGTGCCGTGCTTTAACTAAACATTTTAAGCCATGTAGGTTTGCTTAAGTATATGAATTTAAAAACTAGCAATCCTACCATATGATTTACCTAGTATGCATGATTTTGAACAAAAGTACATAACAAATGTAATACTAGGCAAGAAAGGTAAACTAGATAAAAGATAAATAGATACGCATATCTAAAAACGAGAAATACAATAAAACTAGTTACCTTAGTCATGGGTGGGAAATTTGGGTCCAAAATTTTCACTAACCCACTTGGCAATAAACTTGATCCAATATGATGTATCCCATGATATACATCCCAATTTAGCCAAGTCTCCAAATTTCCCGAGGACCTTCGGTCCACTCACTTCCCTTTCGGGATCCAAACCTTCTTGATGCTTTTCATGGTTGAAATTATCTCCTTTGGCACCCAGATACGTTTGGCCCCCTTTCCTTTGTTGGCTTGCTTGTTGGCCTTGATTGCTATCACCTTTTCGTTATTTTTCTTTTTGATCAAATATGGTGTAGCGTCCTTTTTGTTCACCTTTTTGATGTAGGTGTTTGAGATTTTGCTTGATGGCTTTTGCTTGAGCTTTTGTCTTTGTTTATCCCCGGTCATCGCCTTGCATTGGAAAGACTTGTGGCCTTCCTTGTGGCATAGCCTACAAATCACAGTTTCTCCCTCCATAGGCTTGTTCACTCCCGCAGTGGTGTTATCCTGTGGAGGTTGGATTTGTTTGGCTTTGCCTTTCTTGTCATACAAAGCCTTGCCAAGGCGAGCCACTTCTTGCTTTAATTGTTCATTTTCCTTTGCAACCTCATCCGTACATGTCTCTACAACAATATTCTCAACAACGACTTGGTTGCAGGGGTTAGAATCATCAATTAAATCAAAGCAGGAAGTAGAAGCATCTTTCTTAATTATTTCAGGTATTTCAACTAAAGATGCTGCTGGGGTGCTACCAATGTTTTCTAGCTTAGTAGTTAGCTCATTGTTGTGTATGCTAAGAATTTCCATTTTCTCTAGCAAATTTTCAATAGCTTCTTGGGAGCTAGCTAACTTAGCCTTAAGTTTTTCATTCTTTTTAATAAGGCTATCATCGGTAGCAGTGGATGGAGCACTAGATTCTAATAGCTCAATTTTAGTTGATAGCTCACTATTTAAGTTTGCAAAAGTTTCAAATTTTTCTAGCAAACCTTTGTAATCATTTTGAGAGCTAACCAACTTATTTTTCAAAGTTTTAAGTTGAGCTTTTTGCTTAGTGCAAACATCCTGGAAAAATTCTACGGCTTCCGCAAGCTCATCTAGAGAGGGCTTTCCCTCACCTTCATCATCACTACTACTTTCATCACTAGAGGATGGAATGCTTTTGTTACCTCTTGCCATAAGGCATTTGTGTGATGACCGTGATGATCGTGACGAGGACCGGTGGCTGCGCGTCCTTGGAGGTTCATCTTCACTTGAAGAATCATCCCAAGTTCTAACACTTGTTAGCGCCTTGCCTTTGCTCCTCTCCTTTTTGGGCTTGGCCATATTTGGACAGTTGTCCCTGAAGTGGCCCTTCTCCCCACATGCGAAGCATCCTCTCTTCCTTTGCTTTTTCCTGTCAATGTTAAAGAGAAGATCCTCGACCTGCAGGGGCACACCCATTAGATTAATCTTGCGGATCATCCTCATTACCTTTCCGACGCGTCGGATTGTTTCTTCGTCCTCGGAGGATGATGTGCATGGTTGATTATCTTCATCATCATCACTTTCTTCTTCTTCCTCTTCTTCACTTGAGGAACTTGGAGTAGGAGCCTTCTTTTTGCCCTTCCTTTCATCACATGCAAAAGCATATGGCCTTGAGGAAGTTGGCTCCTCTCCCCGACTCATTTTTCGCGACATCTCAAAGGCCGCGATTTTCCCAATCACAATGGTCGGGGTCATGTTGCTTAAGTCCTCCATGTTGTGAAGGATGGTGATGATGCTCCCATATCTTTGTTGTGGTAGCAGGGAGATAATCTTCCTCACAATGTCCGCATCACCTAGCTTATTAATGCCAATAGAATTGAGCTCATTGATAATTAGATTCAAGCGAGAATACATGTCTCTAACAAGCTCATCATCTTTCATAGCAAAAGAATTATACTCATTTAAGACTAGGCAATGTTTTTGCTCACGGACATTGGATGTGCCGTCATGGAGCTCATGCAATTTTAGCCAAATCTCATTAGCAGTTTTCAGGGTAAATACTTGATTGAAAATATCCATGCTAAGAGATTCATACAAGCAATTTTTGGCTCTAGCATTTAAATGAATTTCTTTTTCTTCACTCGTGGTGGGTTTCTCGGGATTCTTGAGGGGTTTCATCCCGTCACGAGTGACTCTCCAAACACCTAGATCAACGGCCTCTAGGTAACAAGCCATTCTAGCACTATAATATGGGAAGTTAGTGCCGTCGAAGTGTGGTGGCCTATGGGTATCCATCCCTTCCTCTAAAAAGCGTCGGCTCTTTTTAGCGGTGAAGCTAAAGCGTTTCAAATGAGCCAAACCGGGCTCTGATACCACTTGTAGGAAACGGGTGACGCCTAAGAGGGGGGTGAATTAGGACTTCTAAAACTTTTACTAAACTAGGCCACAATTAAATCCCTAGAGCAAAACCTATGCAAATAATCAAAACTAGAATGTGCAAACTCGGTTTTGTCTAAGTGTTGTTGTCTCTACCGCAAAGGCTAAGTTTCAATCTACACTAAATAAGTATGACAATAAGATTGAAACTTAAATGCTTAATATAAATGCGGAATGTAAAGAGCTAAGTAGAGAAGCAAACTCTCGTGGAAGACGCCGGTATTTTTACCGAGGTATCCGGAACCGCGCAAGGTCCCGACTAATCCTCGTTGGTGCCCCTACGCAAAGGGAAGCCCACGCGAGGGCCAAGCACCACGGTCGAGTAACTCCGTAGAGAGCCGCGGGCCTTCTCCACGCGCCAGTGGTGCTCCACTTCCGGCTCCTCTCGGACGCTCCCCGCCGTCTCCACTATCGAGCTTCCGGCCGAAACGCCGCGGGCCTCGTTCCCTCCGGTACACGGTGGCGGCCGTGACACAAACGCGGTTGTCACGGTCTCGCAAGACTCTCGCCCCACTCGGTACAATTACAATGGCCCACGCAAGAGCCGAGGGGTTGTGTGGTTTGTCTAAACTCACTCAACAAACTAGGATTCACCTAGAGCAAGCGCTAATGCGGTCTAACTAACCTAAGCACTTCGCAAAGCACCTACGCTAATCACCGAGTGATTCTATTAAGCACTTGGGTGTTTGAGCACTTGGAAATGTCTACAATATGCCTTGGTATGTTGCTTGGGCTCCCACACCTTCAAATGGCTGATTGGGTGAAGTATATATAGGCCCCAACTCAACTAGTCGTTGGAAAGCAGACTGTTGTAAGGGTGGCACACCGGACAGTCCTGTCAGCCAACGGTGCGCCAACTGTGTGCCAACGGTGCGCCAACGGTGAGCCAACGGTGCGCCAACGGTGCGCCAACGCTGTGCAGCCAACGGCTAGTTCTGACACACCGGACAGTCCTGTCAGCCAACGGTGCGCCAACTGTGTGCCAACAGTGCGCCAACAGTGAGCCAACGGTGCGCCAACAGTGTGCCAATGTTGTGCAGCCAACGGCTAGTTTTGACACACCGGACAGTCCGGTGCACCAACAGTGTGCCAACGGTGAGCCAACTGTGTGCCACCGGTGAGCCAACTGTGTGCCAACGGTGTGCAGCCAACGGCTAGTTCTGACAGCTAGTCGTTACGTGCACCGGACAGTGAAGTGCATGTCCGGTGCACACCGGACAGTCCGGTGCCTCCTCTCAGAAAACTCTGTTGGCTGTCCTGTGCGCCAACTGTGTGCCACCGGTGAGCCAACTGTGTGCCACCGGTGCGCCAACTGTGCGCCACCGGTGAGCCAACTGTGTGCCACCGGTGCGCCAACTGTGTGCCACCGGTGAGCCAACTGTGTGCCACCGGTGCGCCAGCTGACAGCCCATCTTCTAGGTCTTCGCTGATTTCTTCGGGCTTCTTTTGTTCTTGAGTATTGGACTCCTATGCATCTTTTTATGTCTTCTTTTGAGGTGTTGCATCCTCATTGCCTTGGTCCAATTCTCTTCGCATCCTGTGAACTATAATTATAAACACTAGCAAACATATTAGTCCACAAGTTGTGTTAATCATCAAACACCAAAACTCAATTAGCCAAATGGCCCGGGGTCCATTTTCCTTACACTTGTACCGCTGGCTCTTCAATGCCTTCATCTTTTCTCCTATACCCTTGTCTGTTGTCGCCTTTGACCCTTGCGATATTGAGGCCTTCTAACTAAATGTTTACCTTGAACTTATCCTTTAAAAGTCTCCCCTTTCTTTCAACTTAGTTTGAGAGTTGTGAGTTACCTATCTCTCCCTTGATTTCTTTTCACTTCTTGTCACCTTAAAAGTTTTGTGTTAATTTCATCCCTTGTTGTGTTTTTATTTGCTATCACCCTCACCTTGTCGTCCATCGATCTTACCCTTGATACTCATCTTTATTCCTAGTTCTTAAAAAACACTCTCTTCTACCTCAATTTGAGAGTGGCCATTTACCTATCTGACCCTTGGACGCACCCTCTCCTTTTCCATTTGCAGGTCCCATCTTAACTCCATCCTTATGGTACTTATATCCTTGGTTCCTATGTGCATTTACCTCCTCTCTTACATTCTTGTCCGGTATCACCTTTAACCCTTGTAATATTCATACCCTTACCTTCGTGCTGACCTTGAACCTACCTTTTGAAGCCTTCTCTTTTCCATCCCTGTACGAGGATAACACCTCACCTACTTCACCATTGATTGCTTCCCCTTCTTTGATGCCTCGCAAGTTTTGTCTAAAATACATTCTGGGTTGTGTTTGTCTGTTATCACCTTACCCCTTGTCATCCCTCGATCCTTACCTTGATGCTTATCCCGTACCTGTATTTTAAAGCCTCCTTTCTCGTTCTAGTTCAAGAGTGTTGTCTTATCCATCCCACTCTTGGTTGTTCCCTTTTCCTCTGTCGCATTGCAAGTCTTAACTTTCGTTGAATATCACCCTTACCTTTGTAATCACTATATCTTGTTGTGATGCTTATTAGGTCTTCTTTTTGGGATCTCCTCTTTTCTATCTCAACTCGAGAGTGACGTTCTACCCCTTATGCCTTTGTCGTGACCTTTTCTAGGTCGCTCACAATGCTTGCTTTAACTCCATCCTTTATTGTGCTTGTGTCCCTATCCCACACGTCTTGTTCTTCTCCTCGTCATTCGACAACCTTAGAGAGTAGTTATTCCCTTTTTAAGAAAGACCACCATTTAATTAAAAGGAACGTATAGCAACGAGATGTTTGTTGTTGTATGCTTGTGATGTTTGTCTTTGTGTGATGACTGATTTGCCTCTTTGTGATGAGTGTTGATGTGTTGTGGCCCTTAGTCCACAATGACATCAGTTTACTAGCTGAGTGCCATAGAGTTAGGTAGCTGGGTGCTCTCCATTTTCTCTCTTTAATCCATCTATGCTTACCTTTTCTATCTATACCCTTTCCTCTTGCACCTGTCTGGTTGGCAACCTCTAACTCTTCCAAATCAATCAAGATCAGTGTCGATAACATCTTCACCAAATGCATGTCAACGCTCCTATGAAGGGGGTTAGCCGCTAACCCCAATGAAGACCATGCGATCAACATCAACCAACAGGATCAGAGTGGCGCAGTGGAAGCATGTGTGGGTCCTAACCCACAGGTCCAAGAGATCCTCAAGAATTGCATCAATTGGTCTCGAGCATCCGAAAGTCAAAGCAACTAGTCCGCAAGTAAGCTGGTAGAGTTAAAGTTGAATCGAAGAAGCTATGAAAGACCGATGAACCAATCTCATTTTCTTGCTAGCCTCTTCTTGAATCTCGAGGGCGAGATTCTGTTAAGGGGGTTAGATTTGTAACACCCTGAATTTGGGGGTAAAAATTTTCTTTTCTAATATCCACCAAATTCAGGTGTTACCCTCTCATTTCTTTGCTTTTTTTTTTCTCTTACTAAAAGTGGAGAATTATTTCATTTTATATCTAGGTGTAAGCCTAGTAAAGTAAAATCTTAGAGGAGCTTGAGTGTTGCATTTGTGCCGATGCATAGTGTTTATGAGTGCAAAATGTTATCGAAAACATGGTGAAAAATATCTCGAAGATGTTCCCATGAGTGGATGGAATCTTTGGAACGTTTCTTCAGATATTAAATATGAATCTCAGTTTTTTTAATATTATCTAAATACTTAAAAATTTAGCATTTGCGAAAAACTATAAAAATCTAGAATTTCAATAATACATATATATTTCTTCTTCCTCTCGTCGAGCCTGTTCTAGATCTCGTGCCTTTTTCGCGAAATCACCGAACTGCTTCTTCTCGCGAACGGCATGTTGCTCGCGGCGGCTATCCTCGTCTATCCCTGTCTATCCCTCCGACGTCTATCTCATCGTCTTGGACCCACGGGCCAGCTCTGACCGTCTTCCTCTAATTTTATCTAACCCTGTCTACCACTCGTCCGACTCAGTCTCTGTCTGACACTGTCTCGCGTAATTCGTCGCGCTCGCAACCGCCTCTCTCACTCGGTCGCGACACAATTGATGACAAATTTGGCAACCACCTCTCACGTTCTCTTCTATATACCCACCCCGCCATCGCATAACCTCTCGTCTCCCTCTCCAGATCCAAATCGCGCAGAAGCAGACGTCCCTGCACATGGCGGTTCCAGGTGAGTCCTCTCCCTTCTCTCGCCTTCCCCATCCTATCTCCCCCTCGACGCACCCTCTTGGCCGAGCCTTCCCATGGCCGTGCCCATGGACGGCTCGCCCCCTGGTTGTGGATCCCGGCGCGCCCTACAGCCAGCAAGTAGTGACTGCCGAGGAGCGCCCCTGGTGGCCATGGCCGAGCCCGAGCAGTCGTGCACTCGTGCCTCCCTGCACGTCCTGTGTGCGCGTGTGCCGCCGGCTGGTGGGTCGTCGGCGAGCGGCCAGCAGCCTCACACAGCTTCCAGCCCTGGCCGTGGCCAGCCCCCAGTGCATCGGCTCCGCCTCTTCCCATGGCCGTGCTGCCTCCTTCTCCCTTCCCTTGCTGTTAATTCCATGGAGAAAGATGAATGAATTAAAAGGGACTCATGCGATTAGAAAACGAGAGAAGAAAAGTGTCGTGCACATCAGAGAGAAAGAAAAGAAATCTGCTCATGGTCTAGGCTCACGTTAGATTTTCTATGATTTGCTTCTTTAATCCTCCGCTCTTTAGTCCTCCGTGTGCCATTTCTTGACTAGTCAGTTTGCGCCACATCGCCAGATTCATTAAACATTCATATCTTTCGCGTTAGATGTCCGATTTAATTCATTCGAGTTGCGTTAGCTTCGTTATAACTCTGCCCACATATAAATAACATTGTTTCATTATGTCATAGGTTTTAAATAAATTATTAAATGTTGGTTTGGCTAACGTTTATTAAATTAGTGTTCCAATTAAATCTAATTATTAGTTTTCAACTTGCTCTTTTGTAAATAAATATCAACAGGGTTAATATTAACTTAAATAATCTTTCATTAATAATTGTTCAGTATAAACGCAATGTTTATTTATTAGTCCTCGCGTATTGTGTCGGCCGCGTGCCGCACGCGTATTGTGCGCGTGCTGCCGTGCTGTTTCGCGCGTTGCGTTTTTTGTCTCGCGCCGTCATTTTGTCTTGTTTGTAGTCGCTAATATTATTTAAATTACTTATTTAACTAAGAGTTGTTAGCGTAGTAGATTAATTAAAATTAGACGATAGTTCTAGGTTACATTTAAGAAATGTCGAATAAAGCAAGTATATCGACCTAAATATTCTAATTAATACTTGTTTAGTATAAACGCATCCTCTATTTAGTATGTTCCCGCCTGTCTCGCGTGCTGTTCCGCACGTTGTGGCGTGCCAGTTCGCGCTGGTCGCGCGCACTGTTTCGTGTGTCGTCAGCGTGCTATGTCGCGCGTGCCCACACGTCGTTTGCACGCTTTCGTGCTGTTTCGCGCATCGTAATTTCGCCTCGCTTAGTATCTCTCATGTTATATAAATTACTTATTTAATTGATAGTTGTTACTGTAGCAGATTAATCGAAACTAAATAGTAGATATAATTTATATTTTATAACGTTGAATCAAATGTTTTAACTAGTACTTGTGTAGCGTAAACACGATAACTTCTCGACCGTAGCTTCGACTGTCGCGTTTCTTATCCTCGCGTAACCGTAGAGGCGCTCTCTATTTTATATTGCTCGCTTTTATAACATTTTATCTTGTATGGTGTAATGTTCTTATGCATATGTATATGTTTGTTTGCTTGTGCCTGTCCGGACCGAGGACAAATCGATCCGCAAGAGCCCGAGGGTCTCGGCGTAGATGATGTTGAGGCTGCTGCCTCCGTCCATGAGGACCTTGGTGAGCCTGACGTTGCCGATGACGGGGTCGACGACGAGCGAGTATTTCCCCGGGCTTGGCACGTGGTCGGGATGGTCGCCCTGGTCGAAGGTGATGGGCTTGTCGGACCAGTCTAGGTAGACTGGCGCCGCCACCTTTACCGAGCAGACCTCCCGACGCTCTTGCTTGCGGTGCCAAGCCGAGGTGTTCGCCACTTGCCCACCGTAGATCATGAAGCAGTCGTGGACCTCGGGGAACTCTCCTGCCTTGTGATCCTCCTTCTTATCGTCGTTGTGGGCCCTGCCACCTTCCGCAGGTGGCCCGGCCTTGTGAAAGTGGTGCCGAAGCATGGCGCACTCCTCAAGGGTGTGCTTGACGGGCCCCTTATGATAGGGGCACGGCTTTCTTGAGCATCTTGTCGAAGAGATTGGTGCCTCCGGGAGGTTTCCGAGGGTTCTTGTACTCAGCGGCGGCGACAAGGTCCGCGTCGGCGGCGTCGCGTTTTGCGTGCGACTTCTTCTTGCCTTTCTTCTTGGTGCCGCGCTGAGTGGACGCCTCGGGGACATCTTCCGGCTGGCGGCCCTGGGGCTGCTTGTCCTTCCGGAAGATCGCCTCAACCGCCTCCTGGCCAGAGGTGAACTTGGTGGCGATGTCCATCAGCTCGCTCGCCCTGGTGGGGGTCTTGCGACCCAGCTTGCTCACCAAGTCGCGGCAGGTGGTGCCGGCGAGGAACGCGCTGATGACATCCGAGTCGGTGACGTTGGGCAGCTCGGTGCGCTGCTTCGAGAATCGCCGGATGTAGTCCTGTAGAGACTCTCCCTGCTGCTAGCGGCAGCTTCAGATATCCCAGGAGTTCCCATGGCGCACGTACATGCCCTGGAAGTTGCCGGCGAAGGCTTGGACCAGGTCGTCCCAGTTGGAGATCTGCCCCGGAGGCAAATGCTCCAGCCAGGCTCGAGCAATGTCGGAGAAGAACAGGGGGAGGTTGCGGATGATGAGGTTGTCATCGTCCGTTCCACCCAGGTGGCAGGCCAGTCGGTAGTCCGCGAGCCACAGTTCCGGCCTCGTCTCCCCCGAGTACTTTGCGATAGTAGTCGGGGTTCGGAACCGGGTCGGGAACGACGCCCGTCGTATGGCCCGGCTGAAAGCCTGCGGACCGGGTGGTTTGGGCGAGGGACTCCGATCCTCCCCGTTGTCGTAGCGTCCCCCACGCCTGGGGTGGTAGCCTCGGCGCACCTTCTCGTCGAGGTGGGCTCGGCGGTTGCGGTGATGGTGCTCGTTGCCAAGGCAACCCGGGGCCGCAGGCGCTGTGTTGCGCGTGCGCCCGGTGTGGACCGAGGCTTCCCGCATGAATCGGGGAGTCGCAGCGCGATGCTCCGAGGGGTACCCCTGCCTTCGGGAGGCAGAGCTTTCGGCCCGTCGGACCGCGGCATCCTCCAGGAGATTCTTGAGCTCTCCCTGGATACGCCGCCCCTCGGTGGTTGATGGTTCCAGCATCGCGCGAAGAAGTATTGCCGCTGCAGCCAGGTTCTGGCCGACCCTGCTGGAAGCCGGTGGCGGCCTTGCCCTGACATCGTCGGTGATGTGGTGCTGGATGCCCTGGGGTAGATGATGCGCTTCTCCGGTCGGAGGTTGGCCTGCCCATTCCTGCCCGATGTCCCAGCGGAACGGCTCAAGTGTTCCTGCTCCCTCGTCGAGCCTGGCCTGCATCTCGCGGATTTGCTCGAGCTGTGAGTCCTGACCCCCCGCAAGGACTGGGACCACAGCTAGCTCCCGTAGGATGTCAACGCAAGGCGCAGGCCTATGGGGATCACCGTTCTCCGGTATACCAAGATGGTTACCTTCGCCGGGACCCCCTAGATCGACGTGGAAACATTCACGACTTAGGCCGCAGTCCTTGTCGCGGAGGCTGCGGCTACCGTCGGAACAGTCGGAAAGGCAGTAGTCGCATGCGGTCATGAAGTCCCGCATGGCACTGGGGTTACCAAGTCCGGAGAAATCCCAACAAAAGTCGGGCTCGTCATCTTCCTCGGAACCCGAGGGCCCATAGGTTGAGACGGCTGTCAGCCGGTCCCAGGGTGACCGCATACGATACCCCGGAGGGTTTGGACTCGCCTCTATGAAAGCGTCCACCAAAGCGAGGTCGCTTGGTGGGTCGAGGCTGAATCCAAAAGGCACGAGATTGGAATCGGTCGGTACCTCTTGGTCGACGGGCGGTGACGAAGTCACGTCAGGGGTAGACTGCACCGTCGTCTCAGGTACGAGGGTGACGCCCAGCAAGTCCTTTGCGAGCGTGCTAGCGTCGTCCGTCCGCTTGGAGTTGGCGTGTTGCGGGGAAACGACGCTCATCTTCGTCTCAGACGCGAAGTCGATGCCCGACGTGTCCCCCGTTGGGGCGCCGGCGCCGTCGACTCGCTCGACAGCCGACGAGGTGCCGCCTCCTGCTTGGCCTTGGTTGCCCCGCCTCCTCCTCCATCGGCGGGGGAGGCAACGGGACAAACCCGAATGTTGTTCTTCCGCCCCGTGGGGAAGACGTCGTCGATTCCGCCGCCGGGGGGCGGGTTGTCGGTCGCCATTGTCGCTGTCGCGCGGCGAGGGAAGGAGTATCATGTCGTAGCTGCCGTCGAGGGACATGAACTCAAGACTCCCGAAACGGAGCACCGTCCTGGGTTGGAATGGTTGCTGGAGACTACCCATCTGGAGCTTGACGGGAAGCTGTTCGTCAACACGCAGCAGGCCCCTACCTGGCGCGCTAACTGTCGGCGTTTCGACCCCGGGGGGTCCCTTGACCGACGAGTAAATTGTCGCCGCGTGCCCCAGCCCAGATGGGTCGGCGCGAGACAGAGCGCGAAGGGGGGAAAAGTCGGAGGGAGACAGGCGTGAAAGGGGAAACCCACGGCCTTCGTGTTTGTCCCGCACCCAGGTCGGGTGCGCTTGCAGTAGGGGGTTACAAGCGTCCGCGCGGGAGGGAGCGAGAGGGTTACGCGCGCGCCATCTCGTCCTTCCCCGCGCGGCCAACCCTCTGTAAGAGGGCCCTGGACCATCCTTTTATAGACGTAAGGAGAGGGTCCAGCTGTACAATGGGAGGTGTAGCAGTGTGCTAACGTGTCTAGCATAGAAGAGCTAGTGCCCTAAGTACATGCCGTCGTGGCAGCCGGAGAGGTTTTGGCACCCTGTTCGTGTGATGTCGTGGCCGTCGGAGGAGCGCTGGAGCCTTGCGGAAGGACAGCTGCCGGGGCTGTCGAGTCCTTGCTGACGTCTCCTTGCTTTCGTAAGGGGGCTGAGAGCCGCCGTCGTCATGGAGCACGCGGGGCGCCATCATTATTTGTTTTACCGGGGTGAGCCAGATGGGACGCCGGTCTTGTTCCCCGTAGCCAGAGCTAGCTAGGGGTAAGGTAATGATGGCCCCTCCTGTGACGTGGTCGGTCCGAGCCCTGGGTAGGGCGAGACGGAGGCTCCTTCGAGGTCGAGGTCGAGTCCGTCTTCCGAGGTCGAGGTCGAGTCCGAGCCCTTGGGTCGGGCAAGACAGAGACCGTTGGCTAGGGCCGAGCCCGAGTCCGAGCCCTGGGGTCGGGTGAGGCGGAGTTCGTCGTCTTCCGGGGCTGAGCCCGAGTCCGAGCCCTGGGTCGGGCGAGGCGGAGTTCGTCGTCTTCCGGGGCCGAGCCTGAGTCCGAGCCCTGGGTCGGGCGAGGCGGAGTTCGTCGTCTTCCGGGGTCGAGCCCGAGTCCGAGCCTTGGGTCGGGCGAGGCGGAGTTCGTCGTCTTCCGGGGCCGAGCCCGAGTCCGAGCCTTGAGTCGGGCGAAGCGGACCTTCCTATGGCGCCCGAGGCCGGACTTGGCCGCTGTCAGCCTCACTCTGTCGGGTGGCGCAGCAGTCAGAGCGATGCGGGCGGCGCTGTCTTCTTGTCAGACTGGTCAGTGGAGCGGCGAAGTGACTGCGGTCACTTCGGCTCAGTCGACTGAAGGGCGTGCGTCAGGATAAGGTGTCAGGCCACCATTGCATTAAATGCTTCTGCGATACGGTCGGTTGTCGTGGCGATCTGGTCAAGGTTGCTTCTCGGTGAAGACTGGGCCTCGGGCGAGCCGAAGGTGTGTCCGTCTCTTGAGGGGGCCCTCGGGCGAGACGTGAATCCTCCAGGGTCGGCTGCCCTTGCCCGAGGCTGGGCTCGGGCGAGGCGAGATCGTGTCCCTCGAGTGGACCGAGCCTTGGCTTAATCGTACCCATCAGGCCTTTACAGCTTTGTGCTGATGGGGGTTACCAGCTGAGATTTAGGAGTCTTGGGGGTACCCCTAATTATGGTCCCCGACACTTCTTTTCATGCTTCGTAAAGAAAAAGATCTGTGCTTCGTGAAAATATCCATGCTTCGTAAAAAACATCCCAACTTCGTAAACAAAGGATCCCTTCTTTTGCAATAGAGCTGATGAATTTGTATTTCTCAGCTTACTTTGTGCCTTAGCACATTTTCATTTTTTATAAAGCAGTCTCCGAAGGTCGACTTCGTATTCAATTCGTGTCATCGGTGCAATATGATGTATGATGTGATGCTATGCGGGATGATGTGATGATATGATGCGAAGGATGATGCTAATGCCGAAGATACACACCCACACGCCCACATTGGAACACACCATCTCTGCGTCCCCTTAGGAACGATCGGAATCTCTTTGCCGTTTATTTTTCGGCTTCACCGCTTATTTTTTGGTGTAAGTTCTGCATTCCGTTAGGAACGTCTTTTGAACTTCGCCTTCTATTTCGGCGGTATCACCGTTGACTTTTCAGTGTAAGTTCTGCATTCCCTTAGGAACGTCTTTTGAACTTCTTTGCCTTATATTTCGGTGGTATTTGGCTCTGCATTCCCTTTGGAACGACTTTTGAGCAGAAAACTTACACTGTGCTCCCTTAGGAGCGACTTTTTTGTAGCTTCGTCAAAACTTACGCTGTGCTCCCTTAGGAACGTCTTTTTTTATAGCTTCGGTATTTATCTAGCTCTATATTCCCTTAGGAACGACTTTTGAGCTTCGACAATTTTTTAGCTTCGTAAATCTATGAAGAAGATATATTTCATTTTAATAGAAACGAAACTATTACAAGGAATTAAAACTAAATTTACATTGAATGTTCCTTATTGAAAACAAGAATGACATAGAATGTAAGAAATTTTTCAGAGGTAGGATATCTCTCAATAAATGTGTTTTGATTCCGGCACAGTACTGTTGACTGAGCGAGCTTCGGATTCCTCCCTGAATTCCCGTTGTTGTTGAGAGTGCTGGTGCCCTTCTGGCTGCTGGCTTCGGGAATAGGTCGGTTGTAGTGGTGGTGGGGGTGGGAGTTGTGGCCAGGAAGCCTGTGAATGGCTAGTCGAAGCAATAGAAGTTGCAGGATGATTGCCCACATACTCTGGTATATAGGGAGAATGGCACGAAGTAGTGTGCAAGACCTGCTTCGGCTGATTCTGCCGAGCTTCGGCTTCTGCTATCTCCTTTTGCTTCTGAATGGTGATTTGGCACATTCTTGTAGTATGGCCCTTGTCCTCACCACAGAATAAGCAGTAGATCTTTCTAGGCTGATCCCCAAATCTTCCCCTGAAGCCCCTGGCGCCTCTGCCCCTTGGAGCTGGTGGCCTGAAAGAGCTTTGTTGTTCCCCGAAGATTGTGAGGTGTATTGCAACCTCTGAGGTTGACTCCCTTTGTCATCACTCCGAGTGGAATTATGGATTGACCTGACATGCCTTGGGTGGATTCTTCCCCTGAAGCCCCTGGTCATTTCCGAGAAATTGTAAGCTTCCTCCCTTCTTTGGCGAAAGTCGTTGTCAGCCCGGATGTACTCATCCATTTTCTGGAGCATCTTCTCCAGAGTTTGTGGGGGCTACCTGGCGAAGTACTGAGTCGTAGGTCCTGGTCGAAGGCCCTTAATCATGGCCTCAATGACAATTTCATTGGGCACTGTGGGCGCTTGTGCCCTCAATCGCAATAACCTTCGGACATATGCCTGGAGGTATTCCTCATGGTCTTGCGTACATTGGAACAGGGCCTGAGCTGTGACTGGCTTCATCTAAAAACCTTGAAAACTGATCACCGGCATGTCCTTAAGCTTCTGCCATGATGTGATAGTCCCTGGCCGAAGAGAAGAATACCATGTTTGGGCTACATTCCGGACTGCCATGAGGAAGGACTTCGCCATGACTGCAGTATTGCCCCCATACAAAGATATAGTTGCTTCGTAGCTCATCAGAAACTGCTTTGGGTCTGAGTGCTCATCATACATGGGAAGGTGAGGTGGTTTGTATGACGAGGGCCATGGGGTAGCCTGCAGTTCTGCTACCAAGGGAGAAGCATCATAAAAAAAGGTATCATAATTAAAATCATCATACCATCCATCTTCGTTTAATAAGCCTTCTTGACGAAGCTCCCTGTGTTGGGGCCTTCGGTCTTGTTCATCTTGAACAAGACGGCGCACTTCTTTAGTAGCTTCGTCTATCTTCCTTTGAAGATCAGCCAGCCGCGCCATCTTCTCCTTCTTCCTTTGTACTTGCTGGTGGATGATTTCCATGTCCCTGATCTCTTGGTCCAATTCCTCCTCCTGGAGTGTTGGACTAGTGGCCTTCCTCTTCTGGCTTCGAGCTTCTCGAAGAGAAAGAGTTTCCTGGTTTGGGTCCAGTGGCTGCAGTGCAGCAGCCCCTGTCGCTGAAGCTTTCTTCGGCGGTATGACAAAGGTTAGTGCTTGCCGAAGGTGGTCAAAAGAGTTCACCGGAGGTGGGCGCTAATGTTGGGGACTTGTTCTCAAATGCTATGAATTA
Source organism: Zea mays (assembly GCF_902167145.1). NCBI lineage: Eukaryota > Viridiplantae > Streptophyta > Magnoliopsida > Poales > Poaceae > Zea > Zea mays. The sequence continues at coordinate 157,322,379 of NC_050099.1, read as the reverse complement.
AGAACAAGGCAACACAGAATGTTAAATATTAATGCCCTTCGTCCTATGAAGCATTATTTTCCTTAGGATATAATGATCTTTAGACGGAGGTCATGAAGGACATACCTTCATGATCGCAGTATACGTTAATAAAAGAAGAAGCATATGAAATATAAGAGACAATATAAACAATCATATAACATTATTAATTCGTTTTCATTATATTATCATAGAGAGACAGAAACAATACTGAATTATAAATGTACCTTCGGCTCGACAGAAGGTAAAAGTACAAGCATGACGCACAAGTGAATACAAGTCAGCGTGAACAGTACGGGAGTATTGTTCATCTATTTATAGGCACAGGACGCAGCCTGTGTGAAATTACATTCATGCCCTTCATATTCACTATTGACTTAAGAACAAACTGTCGAGGACTAGATAGCCTTTTCCTCCTTAAGTCGGTTCCTCTTCTGTTACTGAGCCGAAGCTTTCTCGCGCGTACCTTTGGCGTTGGTTCAATCCTTCATTCCAATCTTGCTTTCCATTCCGTATATGCTTTTAACCCAAGACCGAAGGTACCTGTTCATATGTTACACTTGGAAAACATTGTTAAATCATGTTTTTGAGGACCTTCGGAGGACGAAGGCCCCCAACAGGGCCCACACGCCCTTGTAATTCAGCAAACAATGTTATTCTGGCCCGCACTCTTTTCCTCCGAGGGGGTGAGGTTTTTAACGATGCGAAGCCATGTAATATACCAGCAAAAGCCCCCGCAAAAACAAAAACTCAGGTGCAACATGTCGAAAAAGACCACTTCGACGGTCTTCGGCATTCGACCAATTCGAAGTCACCGCGACAGGTAGTGTAGACTACCCTCGCATGCGACACTCTCCGCGCAAAAGTCGCCTAAGGGTGCAGCCGGAATAGCACAACAAGTGCACGACACGAAGTCTCACTCCGTGCAAAAGTTGCCTAAGGGTGCAGCCGGATAAGCACAACAAGTGCGTCAATTGAAGTGTTTTACTAAAAAGACACTCCGTGCAAAAGTCGCCTAAGGGTGCAGCCGGATAAGCACAACAAGTGCGTCAATCGAAGTCTTTTACTAAAAAGACACTACATGCAAAAGTCGCCCAAGGGTGCAGCCGGATAAGCACAACAAGTGCGTCAATCGAAGTCTTGTACTAAAAAGACACTCCGTGTAAAAGTCGCCTAAGGGTACAACCGGATAAGCACAACAAGTGCGTCAATCGAAGTCTTTACTAAAAAGACACTCCGTGCAAAAGTCACCCAAGGGTGCAGCCGGATAAGCGCAATAAGTGCGTCAATCAAAGTCTTTTATTAAAAAGACACTCCACGCAAAAGTCGCCTAAAGGTGCAGCCGGATTAGCACAACAAGTGCGCGACAACCAGACTCTCACTCAAAGACGGCCAACAGGCCACATTACAATACAAGTTGCAGTTACATACACTTAGCGAGGGCACCACATACTACATCCGCTCAACCTTCGGGATGATGCCCGCCTCCCTATAATTGAAAAACATTATTTTCAATTCCTCACCCTCAAAAAGATTCCGCAGATCCCCCTCACCAATGCTCGTCCCAATCGGTGAAGACAATAGCTCTCGTTTACCAAACCGATCTACTCGAAGACGGTCCCGCTCCATCCCCATCCGACGGTGCCTACCACTTCGCGAAACCTCATCCACGGTATGCTTCGACACCACCCTTCGTCGCCGGCACTTGGTCCTCGCACTAGGAAGATCAGACACCTCACCAACCTCCACCCGTGGCGAGGACTCCACCGCGGCCACATCTAACGCAGGAAAATAATCCAAGTCTTCATCCGAAGACTCTTCGGTCCAGGAAAACGGACTCCCAAACTCACCATCAGACAAAAAAGACCTAGATCCAGAACCAGATAATTTATCATTGGCAGGCACTGCGGTTGGGGCCACCACAAAATTAGTATCGTCAGCAGCGGTTGCTTGCGCAGGCCCATACGTCGGATCCTACGCAGCATCCGAGTTTCAGTATCACAAAAACAAAATCCTACATCCGATAGCCCTAGCCCCTACCCCGCCACCTACGAAGGGCTGACCGACGCTGCAGGGTCTTCGGCAGCTGGTTCGCCCACCACCACCGAAGTGTCCTCACCAGTCGGTGCAGCGGCCGGCACAAGGTCCTCGCCAGCACAGGTCAGCGTGGGGGTCATCACGGGGCCTTCGCCAACATCGGACGGCGGCGCCAGCTCCCCCTCAGTCCCTTCCTTCGCACCCGACGCCTTGGGCAGCGTGCTCTCCAGGTCTCCGAGGTCTTCGACCTCCTCATCACGCGCCATCTACAGAAATAGCATACTCATTCAACAAAAACCACATAAAAATACACATATACCCATATATATACAATCACAAAAACAACTCCATACCTGCTCCATCGCTCGATCGGACCTCTCCCGGACAGTATCGCGGCCGTGAGGGCCCCACATCCTATCATAAAGTGCCTCGGTCGATCGCTTCAGCACCGGGTCCTCAACCTGGAAGATTCCGCGTTCGAAGTCTTTGCCCGATCGGTCAAAGACTTCGAAGTGCCTGCATCCCTCGTGGGACAAGGCATTCACGTCCCCTTCATAGGTGATGAGCGAGGCAAAGGACATGAGGCCCGTCACAATCGTTGGGAGCACCTACAACTCTTCCTGCAGCCATCCGAGGAAGTGGAGGCCCACCTCCTTACCGGATGCGTCAAAGGGAGCGGTCCGCGCACCAAGCTGCCGGTACGCGTCCGCGAGCTGTGCATGCGTCCGGTCGACCTCTGCGTGGGTAGAGGCCTCCGTTTTGTCCAGGTAGTCGCGTAGGCTGTTGTGGCTCGTTTCCGCCTCAGCGCGTTGGCAAGAGAGATTGGCCTCAGCACGAGCAAGTTTGGCCTCGGCACGTGCAGCCTGCGCCTCAGCGCAGGCCCTGTTGGCATCCTTCTTCTCCGCCGCCAGCTGACGGTTGAGGTCCTCCTTCTCGAGCTCTGCAACCGCCAACTTCTCCATCAACCTGCGGCTCTTGTTTTCCGCAGCTGACTTGTCCCGCACAGCTTCCGTATGCTGCGTCCGGAGGCGCTCAATCCTACCCTCGAGTCATTGCCTCTCGACAGCAAACTTCGAGGTCAGAGCGCCTGACGCAACATGATCGGCAAAGGGAGCCACCTGCCATGAAAAGTTCATCAAATTCACAATCAATTAAACACAACAAATTGACGAAGTCCAAGACGACTTACATGCTTCAGCTACTGCGTTGCATGCTTCAGCTGCTGCGCAACAGAACCCGCCACGTCTTTAGCGGTGGCAGCCGAAGTAATCTTGCCGCTGGCGCAAAACTTGGACCATGGGTCCTGCGAAGCACCCTTCGCCTCGGCCGCCGCCGCGGCCGGCGCGGTCGCCACCAGAGCCAGGACAACAGCCAGTTGCCCGGCATCCGACCCTGCATCACAATCTTGTCCAAGACCCAGACTCCATTGAACATCATGACACCACCCACGCGGTAATCATCCACATAGATGTCCATGGAGAGGTCGGCTCCACTAGCCGCCACCTCGGCAGTACGCAGAGGAGACGGTGGCCCTCGCTCCTTCATGGTTTCAGCAGAAGGCGGTTTGCTTAGGCCAGGAGCGACGACCCTTGCACCCGATGAAGGTTTGCTGGGGCCGGGGGCGGCAGGCTTCGCAGCCGGCGGTGGTTTGCTGCTGCCGGGGGCGGCGGACTTCGCGACCCCCCGCGCCTTCTTGACCTCACGGCTAGGTTCCCCGACCCTAGTGAACGCTCGGCGCTTCCGAGTCGCATCTTGGCGATCCTTATCCATCACTACCGATACAACAGCAGCAATATTCCGTCCATAAGGAAAAATCTCCATCTCATGGGCTAAGCGAGACGTAAACATGTCCTCGCCGGCCGCTCGGGGGGTCGGAACATTCCTCGGCCAGCGACCCCCGGTAACCTCCAGCATTCGCGCCGAAGATTCCCGGAGCTCAAGCGAAGACATCCTTCCCCCAGGGGCCGCACAAGTTCCCATTAAATCCACAGCAAAATGATTGGAGACCCCCAACCCCTCAGTTGAAGTACCTAGTTTTCTCCGTTTAGTGGCCGGCACAGCTCCCCGTGAAGGGCCTTCCTCAACCGCAGCCGCTGCCTTTTTTCCCCGGCGATCGACAGTAGTAGCAGCGTCGTCTCCTAGGTAACCGCCATACGGCAGACGGTTCAACTCGAAAACACGGTTCAAACGAACATTGGAACTGTGAATATCCCAACTCCACAAAGCCTCCATCCTTGGCACATATCGCCTCACAATTCTCACTGCTCCATCCTCTACTTCACGCACAAACGCGGCTGGGTTCCGGCCGCGCAAATCCAAAGCGAAGGTTGGACTTCGCACCAACTGCTCGCCCAAGGTAGGCATCTGGCGAGGGAACACTTCGCCAAGTACCCAGCCATGCGCCAAGGGCCATACTCCATAACCAATGAACTCCTCAACCAGATCATGCCCACTACTCATGCGAGCAGCATACCGGAGGGCCCCTTCGTCCTCATCGTCCTCCGCCACCTCAAACGGTGGGAATGCCACATAACAGTGGGAGCACATGACGGCCACGGGGAGCCCTGGGAGATATTCGACTTCCCCTCCCGAGACATAAAACCAATAGTCCCACCAGTTGCCCCACTTGTTCCGAGCGCAGGGGACTATTTCCACGACTTTCGTCGAAGTCTTTCTGGTCCTCGGCGTGAAGGTGCACGATCCAAATTGTGCAATCTTATTTCCAATTTTCCTCTTTTGTCAGTGCAGACAATAGTTCTTGGTGAAGACCTCCACGGATGGCTGACAGCCGTATGAAGTCACCGCCCAGACATAATTCACCAGGGCAACCACGGCGTTAGGTGTCAACTGGTGGACCAGGACGTCGAACCTCTGCAAGACCTTCGCCACGAAACGATGCGCCAGTAGGCGAAGGCCAGCGATGAAGAATGCCTCGAACACAACTAATTCGCCCTCAGGCTCAGGAATCTCCCCAGTGCCCGGGACGCGCCCAACACCGTCACCAAAGTATCCCAGCTGCTGCATCTCCTGCACACGAACCGAAGAAATCCTTGAGGTGCCGAATTCCACCGTGTGGCCCGGCTGCAACTCCATCGCCGCTAAATCACTCAGGGTATCCTCGGACGACGGGTCGGCTGATGACGCACTCGCAACAGATGAGGAAGAAGACATTGTTACATACCATCGGTGGCGGCGCGCGGTCTGCTTGACGCAGGCTAGATCTCCAAAGCAGAAGAACAAGGAGGGCAGGCGAGCGGGCGAGCGGTTTGAAAAAGTTAGGGCTTTCCGGCGCACACAAGGGTAAGAAACAGCCCCGGCCGCGCCGCCTGTTTATAGACAGGATGCAGCGCTTTGGGAAACACGCAGTCCAACAGTGCCACGTCCATCAACGGTCACCTCAAAAACCCCCGCGGGACCACTTCGAGCGAGGGCAGCGTCTCCACCATCTAGCGACGTCTTCAGCACCAGATGACTTAGTTGAACTGGTCCCTCGGAGGGCAAATGTTGGGGCGAAGGAGAAGACACTACCCTTCGCTCGATGCCTTTGTCGCCTCGCTACACCAACGAAGACCACGCCCGAGCTAGCCGAGGGCACCGACCGGATGAGGACCGGTGTGGTCGCCCTTCGTCCTCTCCATTGCAAGACGAACGCAAGGCTCCTTCGAAGTCTGCTAGTCCCACGTCCTCATCGCGTCCGGAGGCCCATGTGGGATTCGGCCCACTATAACGGGCCCCGCGTGGATAAGCGTGTTACGAGCCTCATCTGTAATAGCCTTTTCTGTAATGACGGTCTGTAACCTCTCCTTGTGGGAATATTCTGAGGATAGTCTGGGTACCCGAGGGCATAAACGTCCTTGCTAGAGGACGGTGGATACTCGGGTGCCTATAAATACCCCCGTACAGTGCCCTTGAGAGGCCAGATTAACAGAGCTATTGCCATTCCCCGTTGAACTTAGCAAACACCCTTTCCACTCTCCCGTTGGATCTACTTGCCCAGAAACGCAAGTTCCAACAATGTTCATTTGATATCAAGATCATTTTTGCATAATATGGGGATTCACTTCTTTACTTTGCAGGAAGTGTGATGCTCTCTTTATCTTATAGTTCTTATGAAAAGAACTTATGTGCTTTTGTGGCTTGATGTGCAAGCCCAAAATGAATAGCAAAGAAAATCATAAGACTTGTGAACTTATGAGTATGTGTCTACATTATGTTGTAGACTAACACTTTGTATTCATATATTTTGCTTGAAAGCAAATATATAAGCACATTAAAAAGGGAAGGGCAATGAGTATGACAAACTCTTTTGTCATTACACTATACGTGATATAGTGTTGTATGCCCATGCATCTAATCTTGTATATGAACTCCCAATAGATGCATACTACTCATGAAAGCTAAGATATGAAGTGTACTTCAATCTTCCATCTGACATGATAACAGTGGTTAGTTGTGTAATCATGATTTGGACTAATCATGTAACAACACTTCTTTTTCTAAGAGAATACCACTTTGTTAGATGATTTGCTTTTGAGTACTATTTAAATGATGCATGAGATTTGGTATAATCTCATAATTGATGATGTGATAGGTTCAACTCATGTGATGTGAGTTGAACACACTCATGTGATTTGAGTGTAAAAACTCATATGAATTTGAGTTAAACAAACTCATCGATTGGAGTTGATCACTCATGTGATTTGAGTTGAACCAACTCATCAAGGGAGTTGAACACTCATTGATTTGAGTTGTGCAAACTTGTACGGGGATTCTTCTAATTGAGGAAGAAACATGCAATGTGGAGAATTGAACCACAAACTCTATATATGGGGAAACAAAATATTCTCATGTTCCTTTGGAAAGAGGAAAGAATATTTTGGCAATCGCTTCATGTGATATCATGATATGTTATTATCATATCCCCTTGGTATTGGATGTATCAAGGATGTGTTGATACATCCTAATTGTTATCTTACCATATTATAGAGATATCCATATAATTTCTATCATATGGAAATAAAGGTGATAGTGATGGATATTGCATGTGTTTCTTGGAAACATTTCTTATGGATTGTATTCGAAATACATCCTCCCGTACAATGTGTTGCATTTGTTATAATTTTTCATGTGATGATACTTACCATGTTGGGTGAGATTGAATTGGTCATCCCATTGTTGGGATGAAATGAAAAGTTATGAACAATTCTAATGGTCATATTCTTCCCATAAGATGGATACTTGATGAGTATCATCAGAAATAAGATTTTAAGTCCCTCTTATCTTAAAATTCGATCTGGATTAATTAAGTTCTTTGAATTGTTTCAAAAGAACGAGTGTGGTCCATTACAGAGATGGTATGGACATTGAAGGCTTTATATGGTTCTATGGTGCATCTATATGATGACCTAAAGTGTGTCCTTCGGACAACACGTGACCATTAAGTAATAATGTCTCAAGCTTGAGCACATTAGCCTCCACACTAAATTGAATTTACCAAATGTGGTTACAATGATGATTGTTTGTCTTGGTATTAAAATGATATCCATAAATGGATATGATGAATCTATGATAGATTCGAAAATTTCAGATCGTTGATGACCATCAGTAATGAATTGTCACTTGCAACTAGTTATGGTTGGCGTCAGGAAGTTTTGCATGCTCCTGACTTGTGATTAACTGCACGTACTGCATGTACAAATTCCCCTATGGTTTTAGTACATGGGAATCCATGAAATATTTCCCATGCGTACATTGGGTATGTTTTCCCAATCTCACCACCGCAGCGTAAATGTATGGGCACACAGAAAGCTGGGGATCTATGTGAGAATTCATTCTCCGTCGATCATTAAGTATTTAGAATCTCATAATGAGAATCTATTTACGGCTCGTACACTTGCTTGAATCATGAGCTTTTCCAGGCATTAGGGGGAGATTTTGAGTACCAAAATGAATGCCAGGAAATTATAATGAGTGCAGTAAGCATTCAGGCTCAGGATCACGTACTAAAACTGAACCTTTGGGATCGAATGATTTGCAAGAAGTTGCAAATTGGCTTCCATGTGCATTTACTATGAGGTGTCACTCAAATTAATCCTATGAGGAAGTGCCAGAAAGAGTGGTTATATGGAAAACCACTTAACTCCTGATTGCAACGTTGTTGTAAATAAGAGGGGGAGAAGTATGGTCACAAATTGGGATTAAGATGCTTGCAAGCAGCTGAAGGCTAGACCTTCTGAGATAGTAAATGCAGACCATCTATTCATTGGTAACCAACCTAGTGTTGGTGGACACCTAAAGGATATTGATTATCCTGTGAATGGAAGACATTCACAACCTAGCTCAGTGCGCACTGATGAGGCTAGGTTATCGGAAGCCCTTGATTCTCGTTTTGGGATTTCACGAGGAATCATAAGGGTACATAAAAAATGACTTTATGTCAACTAGAGAATTGTGTTATTTAAAAGCTACAAGTGTCGACACATACATATCAGGAATTGTATATGCGCTCCAAGTGATCCAAAAGACTATGGCCATAGCAGAGCACGAGTATGCTCAAACTGGATCTTGTTGAGTAATACAATGTTGCAGAGATAGCCTTGCTCACTGGAAAGAAGTGTTAACTTATTTTCACTTCAAGGTATCTTACTGTGGATACAAGTTTGTTTTCATGGACTAGGAAATAATGAGGTGGTGAGAAAGCATGGCTAGTAGCAACTGGGTTTTTTTACGCAACCCAAACATTATTTTAATGCTATAAATTCTCTTCTACCGTGAGTAGTAAAATTCCGATACAATAATATGGGCAGTAAATCATCTATCTGTGCAGTTGATAGATGTAGTGACAACATATGCATATTTGGTCACTGAATTATGGTATTTATGGAGTCTTGAAGGATTCCAAATACATAATAACCAATCCCAAATTTACAATGCTTGGAAAGTCTTTGTGACTTAGAGCATCCATGTCAAATATGGTACATTTGACCTAGTGAATCCTTCCTTCTGAAGGGATACACGAAGAATAGTATGTTCAATATAAATATGTGCAGCATATTTTGAACATACATTACTTATCGACGGAGTTCGAGATAGAGGATATGAATTGAAAGAGATTTTCAATTCAAAGTAAACTATCTTGAGTATCTTGGATATAAAGTTGTCTATATCCAAAGTATATTGAAGAAATTCAATATAATGGAATCATAATTATTTGATTCTTTCAAATCATAAGATATGCTATTGTATATTGCAAAAACATCTAGCCGGATATTGCTTAGCAATGATTTGCTAGCTAACAGCACATGAGATCGAATTATGTTCTCTTTGAGTACTCATGATCTGGTTACAATTGGATATACTGATCTTGGATATCTATAAAAGATCCCCATGTATAAGATCAATGACATACTTCTGGTAAGTTGGACCTATTGTTTGATAAATGTCAATCAACAGAGATTATTGGTCACTTACACTAATCATTCTGTAGCACACTTCGTGGGATTGTACAGAATGATATAATACATACAGAGTGTATGTGGTGGTCATGATTTTAATATCACTAACCTTATTATCTATGAAGATAATATTACTTTGTGTTGTTTAGATGAAAAACAAGTTACGAACTAAGTCTCTACCTTACTCCACATTTTAAATGTGTTTGAGAGCAGGTATGGGATGACTTAGTAATTTGTAAAGATCAGGGGGAGTTTCCTCTTGATCGGAAGAACTTGTTTCTACATCATGTTGTGCTCTTTTCTTTGCATGAGTTTTCCCCTGTTTTGGGTTTCTCATTCAAAGTTTTTAACGAGGCAACATCAACACAAGGCCTATGTCGTATCATCTATTTTCCCGTTGAGGTTTTTGAGGATGATACATTATGACATAGCTATTGTTGTATTTGAACTAGGTTATGAGTTTATCTCCCTAGAGTTCAAATGGATTAACAATAGAGTATGACTACTCTCCTTTTTCCCGTTGGGTTTTTAAGGAGACTCAGCTGATATGTTGATTCTCAGATTTTCTGACAAGATTGTCTTAGAGAAATATTAGCCTGAGTTATATGTCTCATCATTTATTTTCCCCACAGGGTTTTTGAGATGATGACTATAGACATATTATTGTTCTTTGGGCTAGAGGTCCATTGGAGAACTACGTACCATGATTCGATTGAATCATCGACCATTATCTACGAAGATAATTTAGCTTGAGTTGTTCAGATGGAAACAAGAAAATGGAAATATCAACATCTTGCAAACAAAGTCTTGTGATAATCTTGTTGATCTATTCACAAAATCTCTACAATACTCCACGTTTCAGAAATATGTTAAGGGGGTTGGTATGAGGAGACTTAAGTGATTGCAAGAATCAGGGGGAGTAATTCTCCGTAATATTTGACATGTTTTGTATCATCATATTACACTCTTTTCTTTGTATGAGTTTTGCCTTGCTGAGGTTTTCTCATCCAAAGTTTTTAATGAGGTAATATCAACTAAGCTATATACTTCATCATTGACTTTTCCCCACGTGGGGTTTTTATGCATGATGATTACAAGCATATTTTACTTTTGGAGTTCAAGTGAGGTTTTCTCATTATCCAAAAGATATTGTGTACTCCTTATTTTTCCCACAGGGTTTTTGAGGAGATACTATATTGGAAGACAGCTGAAAGATGATCAATGGTCTTGGATTGATCAAGGGGGAGTGTTACAATATTTGTGATTAATCCCCTCCATGAGGTGCGACAGTTTCTCCCCAAGGGACACACCCTTTGGGAGGCACTGATTCAACTGTATATAAGCACCGCACTGTCTACCCTGCAATAAAGTGACCGTTTTCATTTTGTCTCTGTTATTCATTGTCATTCGTTATTACTCTGTACTTGTTACCACTGAGATTCCAACATGGTTGTTGCATTGCATGCATGGAGCAGTGTCGTCGATGTCGATGTCGATGTAGATGATGTGGATCTCCTTTTTCTATAGGCCATACATCCACACTTTGCCTAACTTTTCTGTCTAAGGTTAGTTATTCAATTTGGACGAATAACCTTAGGCAAAGTGTGACACATTTAGCCACAAACCAAGCATGCCCTACGTGTGCCATCCTTCTTTTAGCGCGCGCACTTTGTTCTCAGACCAGAAACAAATATAAATGTGCTCTCGCTTTACATCCTGCTGTTGCTGTCCTGTGGCTAGTGCTTTTCCATACGGATTGTCATAGCTAAAGTGGAAGAAGATGAGACGGATCGGAGAGGTTCTTGCATGGACCGGCAGATAATCTTATTAATTACCAGCTAGGGACCGGCGGCGTTTGATGTAGCTAGTCATCATACATCAATCATCATTATTGAGTTCAGGTAAACATTAGGACCCCAGCAGGTCTCTCGTGAAACAAGCTCGTTAATTAAAGTTAGATAGATCTGATGCATGTCTTCTACGAGAGTGCAACCAGCTTCTTCTCCTGTCCTGTGTGTAGTAGAGCCTCGCGTACAGCTAGGATTCTATATATACGGCACAACCCTGCCTTTGACTAGCGAAAAAGTTTTTTTAAAAAAAATCTTAAACTCTACAAAGCAGCGCTACCGATGGAGCTAAAACTATTTTAAACTATCCATTTAACAAAAATACTAGTCGGTTACGCGTACGTTACGACGGCTTACAACAATACTCATGTAAATTATCTATAAAAAAAATTTCAAGATTTTTTATTGATTGTCTCCGCTCTCCGTATAATATTTTTTTGATTTAACTAACTGATGTTATTGTTTACTTCATCCAATATGTCTTGGTACACAACAGCCAATTAAGTGAGCGATTAGAAGAGATTTCACAACGACTAACTAAACGAACAGAGATTATAAAATAACATAATTCCACCATACAGAGACCAAATAAGAGAAAGTTTGTGAGCTCAAGTTTCTAAAATAAGTCACATAAACTCAAACTTATAAAAAAGATAGATCAAAATATGGAGTGATTGCTAAAGTCAGACATCAATAAAAACTGGATGCGCTCCATATATAGGGTCTGTTTGGTTCAACTTTTTTCTGACCAGCTTTTCCGATAATCTAGCTGTGGGGAGAATTTGGCTGTGTAGAGAATCTGAGTATCATTAGCATTACGTGCGGAGGAAGATAAAGTTGTCCATGGGGCCCAGGATCTATAAAGTGACGGATTACTACTATTGCGACGGCTCAACCGATTTTATGTTTATGTTGATTTTGAATGGTTTTTACCTAAACGAATTTTATAGAAGCTGGCTGAAAAACTGAGTGTTTGGCAGTCCGTAGCAGCTTTTGGTGGCCAGAAGCTGCGAAAAGCCGAAACAAACAGGGGCATATTATGCTCCTTCGTATCAATTACTAACGTTTAAAACCAACAAATAACCTTTCATTTTACTGTTAGTGTGACAAATCATTGTTCTCCATCCAATTCAGCAATCTCAAATAACATTGAGTCTATTGCGCCAATGTGGTCTTAGAAACGACCCAATGCTTGCAAGAGTCAAGAACGTCGTGTCGTGCTTGGGCTGTAGCCTCGGCCCGTAGTGCTGGCCCGTCTGGACACGATTATATATTTTTTACTTTATAAAAAATGTATATACATATATAAAATTTATATTCAATATTAAAAACATTTGAGCATAATGTTTACTGGTTAGACAGCTTCAACTAGTGTCTCCCGCCCTTCTTCCATTATTAGGGTATAGGTTCGAACCATCTTCTGTACAATTTTTTTTAACATTTTACGCTGATTTAATCAAATAGGCCGATGGGCTAACAGGCTGGCCCGACACAGTCAGCAGGTCAACATGACGTGCCTGGGCCAGAGTTGTGGCCTGTGGGTGTCTGGCCCGTGTCGAGCCGCTGTTTGGCAATTTATAGGCGTGCATCGGATTAATTTGAAATAGCTATTATGGATTATTTGTAAAAAATGACGCGGGACGACCATTAAAACTGATGTTTTAAATATAGTACGGATATAGATATAGCTTGAAAAAGGAATAAAATGATCATAAAGCTTTTCTCTTTAATTTAATTATATGTTCTTTGTTCTCTCTCATTTCTTCTTTCTCTTCCTCAGCTGTCAGTGCCTCGGTCGTGAGCCTTGAGGGCTTGGGGCCACGGTCGCATCTAGGGCGCTGGACCTCAGGGCAGCGAGCGGCTGCCGGCGACCGATCTAAAAGCGTCAGACTCGGGGGCGGTGGCCGGCGATGGAGAGCCTCATGAGGCCTCGTGGTCGTGGGAGGAGGACGGAGGACCTAAGGAAAGTTAATCGGGATGGGAGGTGTAAGGTGTTAGACTAGGAATTTTATGCATTTCTATTCACCAAAGGCGTCAACGTCAATGGTAGTGGGCTATTGGCAAATCCATTGCGCACGACTCATGTTTCCTGTGTTGGCGATTTTTCTGTGTTGAGAATAAATAATACTGCCTCCGTTCTTAAATACCCGTCGCCCGCTAGTTCATTTTTACACTAAACCGCAATAAATAAAAAAGAATGGATGGGTACTAGTCAGATGCACGTGCATGCTACGTGTTGAACACCACATTTGACACCTGAGCACGGCCGGACGGTCTGGTACTAGGACACGGACGGTCCGCGTTCTCGCGACCAGATAAGCACGAGCGAGAGTACTTATCCATGTGTGGTTATCCAAACCTATCAGTAGGGATCTATTGAATCTCGCCTACGAACAAGTCAAGACTTACTCCCCTATAAATATAAAAGTGTACGACCAATTGAGAACCGTCGAACACATTCCAATCGAACCAATCTACTTTTGAAAGGGAAATTGGGTTAACCATTTCCTATGATTAATTTTGGTGGTTGAAAGTCAACACAAACATATGGACTAACTAGTTTGCTCTAGAACTCATGTATTACAGGTGCATAAGGTTCAACACAAACCAATAAAAGAATCAAGTTAGGGACTCAATTTAAAACAGAGCAAAGAACTTGAGTGTGCTGAAAGTTGGCGCATCGGACAGTGTCCGGTGCACCAGGTCCGTACAGGTGTCAACCAGCCACTCTCCGGAAAACAAAGGCGTGCTCTGCTATAATTCACCGGACTGTCGGTGTGCCACCGAACTGTCCGGTGAGCCAGCGGAGCAACGACTATCTGCGCGCAACGGTCGAATCTGTCAAATGAACAGTGCGTCTACAGTGTCACAGCTGAGGTCAGAGCAGGAAGTCAGAGGGCACCGAACTGTCCGGTGCCGCAAGAGGACAAAGCTCCAACTGTCAACTCGGCTCCGAACCCTAACGATTGGGTGACGTGGCGGCGCACCGGACACTGAACAATGTCTGTCCGGTGGCGCACCGGACTGTCCGGTGCGCCCATTGCAAGCAGCCTCCCTAATGGCTACCAAAGTGATTGCGGCTATAAATACCCCCCAACCACCACAACCTTTGGCATCCAAGTTTTCTTAAGATCACATTCAATACAAGAGCTCTAGCATTCACTCCAAGACACAATACAAAAGATCAAATCCCCTCCAAGTCCCAAATTCATTCCAAACACCTAGTGGCTTGTGAGAGAGAGAGAGTTTTGTGTTTCTTTTGCGCTTTTGTCGCTTGGATTGCCTTTCTTCTTTTCCAATTCTTATTCTCAAGAGCTTTGTAAGCAAGGCAAGAGACACCAAGTGTGTGGTGGTCCTTACGGGGTCTTAGTGACTCGTGAGATTAAGGAAGAAGGCACACTCGGTCTAAGTGACCGTTTGAGAGAGGGAAAGGGTTGAAATAGACCCGGTCTTAGTGACCTCCTCAACAGGGACTAGTTTCTTTGGAATCGAACCTCGGTAAAACAAATCACCGTGTTCACTCGCCTTGATTCGTGTTTGATTTGTTTTCCCTCTCTTTCGGACTTGAGTTTAACTCTAACGCTAACCCCTGGCTTGTAGTGTGTGTTTAAGTTATAAATTTCAGGTTTCGCTTATTCACCCCCCTCTAGGCGACTTTCAATTGGTATCAGAACCAGTGCTTCATTAAGAGTCTAACCAACTCGAAGTGATGTCTGGAGATCACGCCAAGAGGGAGATCATGACCGACGAAAAGACCGCAAGCTCGGGGAGGACTCCTTCAAGAGAGTCCGGCAACAAATACAAGGAGGAATCCTTGTCCTCCATCAAGTCGCATCGGAAAGTTGACAAGAAGAAGAAGATGAAAAAGGTCTTCTACTACGAGACCGACTCTTCATCACTCTCCAGATCGAGCTCTGAATCATCCACCACTTCTAAGCGCCATGAGCGCAAGAAGTATAGTAAGATGCCCCTAAGTTATCCCCGTATTTCAAAGCGCGCTCCATTACTTTTTTGTTCCCCTAGGCAAACCACTATATTTTAATGGTGAAGATTATTGTATGTGGAGTGATAAAATGAGGCAACATCTAACCTCACTCTACGAAAGTATTTGGGATATTGTTGAGTATGGAGCGCAGGTACATAAGGTGGGGGATGTTACTAACCTTGATTAGCCGAGATGATCACCCCCGGGTACTGTAGCATATATATAGGCATATAGGCAGACAATATGGGCCTTATGGGCCTTAACACCCCATGTAAAACTCAAGGCGGAAGTGGAGGATTTGAAGCATTGAGTTTGATTATATGAAACCGATGTTGTGCCCTAGTTTGTGCTTTTGTGAAGAAATCCGCAAGCTGTAATTCTGAGGGCACATATTGAAGATCAATGGTCTTCTGATGACAATGAGATCTAGTGAATGAGACATCAACACCAATGTGTTTTGTGAGTTCGCGCTTCACTGGATCATGACAAATTTATATAGCTCCAGTGTTGTCACAGCGAAGAAGTGTAGGCGAGTCACAAGAAACGCCTAGATCAGCCAAGAGCCAACGAATCCAGATAATCTCAGCAGTAGTAGTAGCCAGGGCTCGAAGTTCTGCTTCTATACTAGATCTAGATATAGCAGCTTGCTTCTTGGATTTCCAAGCAATAGGGGATGATCCAAGAAGAATACAGTAACCAGTGATGGAGCGACGATCTGTAGGATCACTGGCCCAGGTAGCATCAGAGTAAGCGTGAAGCTGAAGTGGGGAATTTGAGTCATAAAATAAACATTGTGTTTTTGTCCCCCGTAAATATCTAAGCACACGAAGTAAGTGCACATAATGAACTGATGTAGGAGCAGAGACAAACTGACTCAAGATCTGAACCGCATGAGCAATATCTGGCCTGGTGACAGTAAGATAAACTAAGCTGCCAACAAGATGTCTATATCGAGATGGATCCTCCAAAGGTGTCCCATCAGTCGGACGAAGAGATAAGTGTAGATCCATAGGCGTGGCAACAGTGCGAGTATCACTAAGAATAGAACGATCAAGAAGATCTTGTATGTACTTGGCCTGAGAAAGATAAATACCATTTTGAGTCTGCAAAACCTCAATGCCCAAGAAATAACTGAGTGCCCCCAAGTCAGACTTTTGAAATTCCTTACTCAGAGACGCCTTCACAAGAGCAATATGGTCTAGATCATCGCCTGTAATCAACATGTCATCAATATATAGTAATAACAACGTGCGTCCTCGTGAAGAAACATGAATGAACAATGCAGGATCATGATCACTAGAATAGAAACCACAAGCCTTGATGACAGAAACAAATCTCTCAAACCAAGCACGAGGAGCTTGTTTGAGACCATACAAGGCTCGACGTAGACGACATACATGAACAAAGAAAATATTAGGTACTGTAAAGTGTGGATCTGAAAGAGAACCCTTATGAGTAATGTGGCATACAGTACCATCAGCTGTCTGCACTAAAGCACCATCTGTGACAGGTGTAGTAGAAGCCAACTTTGACTGATCAGATGTGACATGAAAGGAAGCTCCTGAATCAAGTACCCAGGCCAACTCTGAAGTACAAGCGGACGAAGTGGCAGCAACAGCAACTGAGCCTCTATTAGATGGTCCTGGACCACGACCACGAGCAGCACGTCGTGCACGGAAATCAGTCAACTTATCAGGGAACTTGACAAAGCAAAGCTCAGATCGATGATTGGTCTTGCCACAATGATCACAAGGCTTAAAAATATTCTTAGGTTTCTGGGCAGCAGCCAACACACTGTGAGGATTACCACCAGTAGAGGACAGAGAATTAAGACGAGTCTCTTCAGCAAGTAAAGCAGACAACGCCTTAGCCATTGTGAGAGTGTCAGAACCCTGAAGTAAACGAGCACGAAGAGAATCAAACTCAGCCCGAACGCCCATAACAAATCTGTAAGTGAAGAACTTCTCAATAAACTTATGAGCCGGACACAGATCAGCGGTACAAGCAGGCACCATTGATGTCAAAGCACTCATCAGGCGATCAAAGGCTGAGTAGTACTCATTAATACTCATATCATTTTGCTCAATAACATGTGTCTGCTGCATGAGAGTGTGTAATAGAGCACCACTGTCCTGAACAAAACGCTCCTTCAAATGAGACCAGATAGCATTAGCAGTTTTGAATTTAGACAAGCTCATAATCATCGACGTTTGACGCTGTTCACCATAGCAGCCATTACTTTACCATCATTAAGCTGCCATGTTTTGATATCAGCAGCATTGCGACGATCATCAGCAAGAACAGGTGCCGCATCAGTCAAATGGAAGAGTAATCCATGTCCTTGGAGTGCAGTCTCAACACAGAAAGCCCACTCCGGATAATTTTGACCATCAAGAGTGATATTGACCACAATAGCATTTGTCGCCATATTGAATTGAAGGAAAAATCAGGGAGAACAGGAGACCTGAGACCAAACAAACCAGGGCAGGCCGACTTGGACGAGGTGACAGAGGTCCTGGGCGCGGAAGCCGAGTTGAACAGCGGCTGGCGGCTAGCGGGAGCAGCGATGTCGCAGATCCGCGGCCCTGTCCGCAATAGCAGCAGACAGTGCAGATTTTCTGTAGAGGACGGCGAGGTCTCTGCCCCTGGCAGAGAACGGCGCCCTGCCCCAGGCAGTTGAGAGCGCGCGGATGACGAGATCTCTGCCCCTGGCAGAGAACCGGCGGACGGCAGACGGCGGCCTGCCCCAGGCGACTGAGGGCGCGTAGCTCCTGGTGGCGGATGCACTGCCCCTGGCAGCGGACGTTGAAGGAGAGAGGGAGGCGGACGACAGACGGCGGCCTGCCCCAGGCGGCTGAGGGCGCGCAGCTGCTGGCGGCGGATGCACTGCCCCTGGCGGCGGCCGTTGAAGGAGAGAGGGAGATCCGCCCCTGGCGGACGGCGGATCGGTGAAGAAGGCGGCGGCCGAGAGCCTCTGGCGGCGGATGGCGCGACAGAGATCCCGCAGGCGCAGGCCGAGATCCGGCGGAGGATGATGGCGGCCGAGATCCGGCGAACGGCGCAGGCCGGCGAGATTCCCTGGCGGCGGACGGCGGCAAAGGAGGGAAGGGGTGGCCGCGACGGCAGGCCGGAGAGCTGGCCGCGATGGCAGCACAACGACGGCGTGACAGCGCCAAAATTTTGGATCAGGGTCGGGTTTAGACGTAAACCCTAACCCTAACCTTCTCTGATACCATGTTACTAACCTTGATTAGCCGAGATGATCACCCCCGAGTACTGTAGCATATATATAGGCATATAGGCAGACAATATGGGCCTTATGGGCCTTAACAGGGGACAAAGACTATGACTCGGACGAGGCCACCCAAATTAGGCACTTTAACTCCCAAGGCACGTCTATACTCCTCGCCTCCTTGTGTCGAGAGGACTATAACAAGGTGCAAGGGTTAAAGAGCGCCAAAGAAATTCGGGACGTCCTCAAGATCGCGCACGAAGGGGACGAGCTAACCAAGATCACCAAGTGGGAGACGATCGAGGGGGAGCTCAGTTGATTCGTCCTCAACAAAGGAGAAGAGCCGCAAGTAATGTATAATCGGCTAAAGACCATGGTGAACCAAGTGCACAACCTCGGGAGCAACAAGTGGGATGACCATGAGATGGTTAAGGTTATTTTTAGATCACTTGTTTTTCGTAATCCCACTCAAGTGCAACTAATCCGTGGAGACCCTAGATATAAACATATGTATCCCGAGGAGGTTATTAGCTAGTTTGTGAGCTTTGAACTTATGATCAAAGACTCCAAACACATTGTCAACTTGGAGCAAGGCGCCACCTCTACACCCGAGGTACAACCCGTCGCATTCAAGGCGACGAAAGAAGAGAAGGAGGAGTCTACACCAAGTAGGCTTCCAATTGACGCCTCCAAGCTTGACAACGAGGAGATGACGCTCATCATCAAGAGCTTCCGTCAAATCCTCAAGCAAAGGAGAGGGAAGAACTACAAGTCCCACTCCAAGAAAGTGTGCTACCGGTGTGGTAAGTCTGGTCACTTTATTGCTAAATGTCCAATCTCTAGTGAAAGTGACAGGGACGAAGACAAGAAGGGGAAGAAAAAGGAAAAGAAGAGGTACTACAAGAAGAAGGACGACGATGCCCACATATGTCAGGAATGGGACTCCGATGAGAGCTCCACCGACTCCTCCTCCGATGAGAACGCCACCAACATCGCCATCAACAAGGGCCTCCTCTTCCCAAACGTCGGCCACAAGTGTCTCATGGCTAAGGACGGCAAGAAAAAGAAGGTACACTCTAGAGCCACCCCCAAATATACAACGTCTAGTGATGAGGGTAGCTCTAGTGATAGTGAAGACAATTTAATGTCTCTATTTGCCAACCTTAGCATGGACCAAAAGAAAAAAATTAAATGAACTAATTGAATCCATTAATGAGAAGGATGAACTCTTGGATAGCCAAGAAGACTTTCTCATTAAAGAAAACAAAAAATTTGTTAAGTTGAAAATGCTTGTGCTTAGGAAGTAGAAAAATGTGAAAACTTATCTAAGTAGCTTAGCATTTGCCATGACTCAATTTCTAGTCTTAGAACTGAAAATGCTAGTTTAATTTCTAAGATTGAAAAAAATGAATGTTTGCAATGATTCTATTTCCTGTTTTAGAAATGAGAATGCTATTTTAAATGCTAAGATTGAAGAATTAAATACTTGCAAACCCTCTACATCTACTGTCGAGCATGTTTCCATTTGCACTAGATGTAGAGATGTTAATGTTGAAGCTATTGATGATCACATTGCCATGATTAAACAACAAAATGATCACATAGCTAAATTGACTGCTAAAATTAATGAGCATGAACTTGAAAATGAAAAGTTTAAGTTTGCTAGAAGCATGCTCTATAATGGGAGACGCCCTGGCATTAAGGATGGCATTGGTTTCCAACAGGGGAGCAATGTCAAGCTTAATGCCCCTAAAAGATTGTCTAATTTTGTTAAGGGTAAGGCTCCCATGGTTCAGGATAGTGAGGGCTATATTTTATATCCTGCTAACTATCCTGAGCACAAAATTAGGAAGATTCATGCTAGGAAACCTCATAATGTTTCTCACCATGCATTCATGTATAAAAATGAGGCTTCTAGCTCTAGGCATACCACACATGTTAAAATGCCTAGAAAGAAAATTCCTGTTGCATCAAATGAGCACAATGTTTCATTTAAGACTTTTGATGCATCTTATGTGTTAACTAACAAATCAGGCAAAATAGTTGCCAAATATGTTGGGGGCAAACACAAGAGTCCAGAGACTTGTGTTTGGGTACCCAAGGTGCTTGTTTCTAATGTGAAAGGACCCAAGACCGTTTGTGTACCTAAGAATAAGGCCTAAAATTGTTTTGTAGGTTTATGCATCCGGTGCTTCAAGTTGGATAATCGGTAGCAGGTGCACAAACCACATGACAGGAGAGAAGAGAAAAATGAAGATCCCCAACGAGCTATCACATTCGAGGATGGAAATCAAGAATTGGTCAAAGGTTTGGGTAAAATTGCTATATCACCTGACCATTCTATTTCCAATGTTTTTCTTGTAGATTCTTTAGATTACAATTTGCTTTCTATTTCTCAATTATGTAAAATTGGCTACAACTGTCTCTTTATTGATATAGGTGTTACTGTCTTTAGAAGAAGTGATGATTCAATAGCATTTAAGGGAGTGCTAGAGGGTCAGCTATATTTAGTTGATTTTAATGAGAACAAAGCTGAACTTAACACTTGCTTGATTGCTAAGACTAACATGGGTTGACTCTGGCATCGCCGACTAGCCCATGTTGGAATGAAGAATCTTCTAAGCTTCTAAAGGGTGAGCACATTTTAGGACTAACAAATGTTCATTTTGAGAAAGACAGGATCTGTAGCGCATGTCAAGCAGGAAAGCAAGTTGGAGTCCACCATCCACACAAGAACATCATGACGACTGACAGGCCGCTCGAGCTACTCCACATGGATTTATTCGGCCCGATTGCTTACATAAGCATCGATGGGAGTAAGTACTGTCTAGTTATTGTGGATGATTATTCTCGCTTCACTTGGGTGTCCTTTTTGCAGGAAAAATCACAAACCCAAGAGACCTTAAAAGGATTCTTGAGACGGGCTCAAAATGAGTTCAGATTAAGGATCAAAAAGATAAGAAGCGATAATGGGACGGAGTTCAAGAATTCTCAAATTGAAGGATTTCTTGAGGAGGGCATCAAGCATGAGTTCTCTTCTCCCTACACTCCTCAACAAAATGGTGTAGTGGAGAGGAAGAATCGAACTCTACTGGATATGGCAAGAACCATGCTTGATGAGTACAAGACACCGGACCGGTTTTGGGCCGAGGCGATTAATACCGCCTGCTACTCCATCAACCGGTTATATCTTCACCGAATCCTCAAGAAAACATCATATGAACTCCTCACTGGTAAAAAGCACAATGTTTCATATTTTAGAGTCTTTGGGAGCAAATGCTTTATTCTTATTAAAAGAGGTAGAAAATCTAATTTTGCTCCTAAGGCTGTAGAAGGCTTTTTACCTGGTTATGACTCAAACACAAGGGCATATAGAGTTTTCAACAAATCCCCTAGATTAGTTGAGGTTTCTTGTGACATTGTGTTTGATGAGACTAATGGCTCCTAAGTGGAGCAAGTTGATCTTGATGAATTAGATGATGAAGAAGCTCCATGCGTCGCGCTAAGGAACATGTCCATTGGGGATGTGTGTCCTAAGGAATCCGAAGAGCCCACACAAGCAAAAGATCAACCGTCATCTTCCATGCAAGCATCTCCACCAACTCAAGATAAGGAACAGGCTCAAGATGATGAGGATCAAAATCAAGAAGATGAGCCACCTCAAGAAGAGGACAATGATCAAGGGGGAGATGAAGTTAATGGAGACAAGAAAGATGATCAAAGACCGCCACACCTAAGAGTCCACCAAGCAATTCAACGAGATCACTCCGTCAACTCCATCCTTGGTGACATTCATAAGGGGGTAACCACTAGATCTCAAGTTGCTCAATTCTGTGAACATTACTCTTTTGTGTCCTCTATTGAGCCATACAGGGTGGAGGATGCACTAAGAGATCCGAATTGGGTGCTGGCAATGCAAGAGGAACTCAACGACTTCACGAGTAATGAGGTATGGCATTTAGTTCCACGTCCTAATCAAAATGTTGTAGGTACCAAGTGTGTATTCTGCAACAAGCAAGATGAGCATGGTGTGGTGACAAGGAACAAAGCCCGACTTGTAGCCAAAGGTTATTCACAAGTCGAAGGTTTGGACTTTGATGAAACTTATGCACCCGTAGCTAGGCTTGAGTCAATTCAAATATTACTTGCCTATGCTACTTACCATGGCTTTAAGCTCTACCAAATGGACGTAAAAAGTGCCTTCCTCAATGGACCTATCAAGGAAGAGGTCTATGTTGAGTAACCTCCTGGCTTTGAAGATAGTGAGTATCTGAAAGGGAAATGTGCCCTTGGGCCATTTCTAAGTATTTTGGTGATTAAGTGTCCAACACGAGTGCCTAAGTGTTAAATTGTGCCAAGGACTCAAGAAGTGCAAATCAAGATTAAAGGTATGTTTCTAGACTTAGTACATTGTTTTGAAGACTAATGTATTGTGTCTAAGTGCTAGAAACAGGAGAAACAATTTTGGAGAAGTTGGCTATGTACAGCCAAAAGGCTGCTCGGTCTGGGTGCACCGGACAGTGCCCGGTGCGCCAGGCTGGTGTCTGCGAACTGGCTGCTCCCGGGACTTCGACGGCGGTGTACGACTATAATTCACCGGACTGTCCGGTGGTGCACCGGACTGTCCGGTGAGCCAACAGTCGGCCCAGCCAACGGTCGGCCGCGTAATCCGCGCGCGACGCGTGGCAGAGCCAACGGTCAGAAGGGGGCACCGGACTGTCCGGTGTGCACCGGACAGTGTCTGGTGCGCCAACGGCTCTGAAACTCCAACAGTCGGCTTTGCCAAAGAAGGAAAGAAATCCGCACCGGACAGTGTCCGGTGGTGCACCGGATTGTCCGGTGCGCCAGGCGACAGAAGGCAAGAATTGCCTTCCTGGAATGCTCTCAACGTCTCCTAGCTGCCTTAGGGCTATAAAAGGGACCCCTAGGCGCATGGAGGAGAACACCAAGCAACCTTTGAGCATTGTTGATCATTCACACTTCATTCTTGCACACTTGTTCGACATTCTTAGTTATTTGAGCTCCGTTCTAGTGAGAACCTTGTGATACTCTTTTGAGCTCAAGTCTTGGTCTTGTGTGTGCGTATTTGCTGTGGATTTGAGTGCGTTGCTTCCCTTCCTTACTCTAGTGCTTCATTGTGATTCTTATTGTAAGGGCGAGAGACTCCAAGTTGTGGAGATTCCTCGCAAACGGGAAAGAGTAAAGTAAAGAAGAACACCGTCGTATTCAAGTTGATCATTGGATCACTTGAGAGGAGTTGAGTGCAACTCTCGTCCGTTGGGACGCCACAACGTGGAGTAGGCAAGTTTTGTACTTGGCCGAACCACGGGATAAATCCTCGTGTCTCTTGTGCTTGTCCTTATTGTGTCTATTGTGCTTCACAAGAGCTCTCCTCTCTACTCACTTGATTGCATTGTTCTAACTCTTAATCAAGTTTATGGTGTTAAGTTTTAAGTTTTACAGGATCACCTATTCACCCCCCTCTAGGTGCTCTCAATTGGTATCAGAGTTGTTCTCTTCAAGAAAGGGACTAATCGCCCGAAGAGATGGATCCTAAGGGCAAGGGGATGGTGGTCAATGATAAGGAGAAGGAGTCCTTCGTCAATGATCCAAAGGATGACAAGCCTACTGACTCAGGCTCGGGTCACAAAAGAAAAGACGGGAGGAAGAAGAAAACAAGGCGCATCAAGGAGATAGTCTACTACGACAGCGACAAATCTTCCTCTTCCCAAAAGGACGACGACAACGACTACGAGAAAAAGAAAACGGTTATTTCAAACTTTTCCTTTGATTATTCTCGTATTCCGCAAAGTTTCAATGCTCATTTGCTTTCCATTCCCCTCGGCAAACCCCCCCATTTTGATGGAGAGGACTATGGATTTTGGAGTCACAAAATGCGTAGCCACCTGTTCTCTCTCCATCCAAGTATATGGGAGATAGTAGAAAATGGAATGCACTTTGATAGTACGGATAGTCCCATGTTCGTTAATGAGCAAATTCACAAAAATGCACAAGCTACTACTGTTCTTCTAGCTTCATTGTGCAGGGATGAATACCATAAGGTGAGCGGCCTGGATAATGCCAAGCAGATTTGGGACACCCTCAAAATCTCACATGAGGGGAACGACGTCACCATGCTCACCAAGATGGAATTGGTGGAGGGCGAACTTGGGAGATTCACAATGATCAGGGGCGAGGAGCCAACCCAAACGTACAACCGACTCAAGACCCTCGTCAACAAAATAAGGAGCTATGGAAGCACGCGATGGACGGACCACGACGTCGTCCGCCTAATGCTAAGGTCTTTTACTGTCCTTGATCCACATCTTGTGAACAATATTCGTGAGAATCCTAGGTACACCAAGATGACGCCCGAGGAGATACTTGGAAAGTTTGTAAGCGGGCGGATGATAATCAAGGAGGCAAGATACGTTGACGATGCGTTGAATGGCCCAATCCACGAGCCTCAAACCGTTGCTCTCAAAGCAACGAGGAGCAAGGAAGTGCTACCTAGCAAGGTGGCACAAGTTGAGGCGGCGGGACTCAATGAGGAAGAGATGGCCCTCATCATTAAGCGTTTCAAGACGGCGCTAAGGGGTCGCAAGGAGCATCCCAACAAGACCAAGACGAAGGGGAAGCACTCATGCTTCAAATGTGGTAAGATTGGTCATTTTATCGCTAATTATCCCGATAATGATAGTGACCAGGAACAAGGGAACAAGAGGGAAAAGAAGAAGGCTTACAAGAAGGCTAAGGGCGAGGCACATCTTGGAAAGGAGTGGGACTCAGATTGTTCGTCGTCCGACTCCGACAACGAAGGACTCGTCGCCACCGCCTTCAACAAGTCCGCCCTTTTCCCCAACGAGCATCACACCTGCCTCATGGCAAAGGAAAAGAAGGTAAGCACTCATAATACTAGTACTTACGCTTCCTCAAGTGATGAAGAATCTAGCGATGATGAAATAGACTATTCATGTTTATTCAAGGGCCTAGATAGAACTAAGGTTGATAAGATTAATGAATTAATTGATGCATTGAATGATAAGAATAGGTTATTAGAAAAGCAAGAGGATCTTTTGTATGAAGAACATGATAAGTTTGTAGAGGCACAAAAATCCCTTGCTTTATAAATTAAAAGGAATGAAATGCTTTCTTGTGAATTGTCTACTTGCCATGACCCTATTTCTAGCTTAAAGAGCATAAATGATGATTTGAATGCTAAGTTAGAAACAACTAATAAATCAACATCTTGTGTAGAACATGTTGCAATTTGCAATAGGTGTAAAGATTTTAATGTTGATGCTTGTAGTGAACACCTAGTTTCAATTTCTAAATTGAATGATGAAGTGGCTAGTCTTAACGCCCAACTTAAGACTAGCAAGAGTGAATTTGACAAACTAAAATTTGCAAGGGATGCCTACACGATTGGTAGACACCCCTCAATTAAGGATGGTCTTGGCTTCAAGAGGGAAGTCAAGAACTTAACAAGTCATAAGGCTTCTATCTCCGCCAAGGAGAAAGGGAAGGCCCCTATGGCTAGTAGTGCTCAAAAGAATCATGCTTTCATGTATCATGATAGGAGACATTCTAGGAATGTTTATAGAAGTTATGATGCTTTTAATTCTCATGCCATGGTTCTTCTATTATGCATGATAGAAATTTGGCTAGGAAAAATGTTGTTCATCATATGCCTAGAAGAAATATTGTTCATGTTCCTAGGAAAGTAATGAATGAACCTTCTACAATTTATTATGCTTGCAATGCTTCCTTTGCTATTTGTAGAAAGGATAAGAAGGTAATTGCTAGGAAATTAGGGGCCAAATGTAAGGGAGACAAGGCTTGCATTTGGGTCCCTAAGACTATTGTAACTAACCTTGTAGGACCCAACATGAGTTGGGTACCTAAGTCCCAAGCCTAAATTTGCCTTGCAGGTTTATGCATCCAGGGGCTCAAGCTGGATTATCGACAACGGATGCACAAACCACATGACGGGGGAAAAGAGGATGTTCTCTTCCTACGTCAAGAACAAGGATCCCTAAGATTCAATCATATTCGGTGATGGGAACCAAGGCAAGGTGAAAGGGTTAGGAAAAATTGCTATTTCATCCGAGCACTCTATTTCTAATGTGTTCTTAGTTGAGTCGCTTGGATATAACTTGTTGTCTGTGAGTCAACTTTGTAATATGGGATATAACTGTTTATTCACAAATGTAGATGTGTCTGTCTTTAGAAGAAGTGATGGTTCATTAGCTTTTAAGGGTGTACTAGACGACAAACTTTATTTAGTTGATTTTGCAAAAGAGGAGGACGGTCTAGATGCATGCTTAATTGCTAAGACTAGCATGGGCTGGCTGTGGCATTGCTGTTTAGCACATGTGGGGATGAAGAACCTTCACAAGCTTCTAAAGGGAGAACACGTGATAGGTCTAACTAATGTAACTTTCGAAAAAGATAGACCTTGTGCAGCTTATCAAGCAGGTAAACAGGTGGGAAGCTCTCATCATGCCAAAAATGTGATGACAACATCAAGACCCCTGGAGTTATTTCACATGGACCTCTTCGGACCCGTCGCCTATCTAAGCATAGGAGGAAGTAAGTATGGTCTTGTTATAGTTGATGATTTTTCCCGCTTCACTTGGATATTCTTTTTGCAGGATTAATCTGAAACCCAAGGGACCCTCAAGCGCTTCCTAAGGAGAGCCCAAAACGAGTTTGAGCTCAAAGTGAAGAAGATAAGAAGCGACAATGGGTCCGAGTTCAAGAACCTTCAAGTGGAAGAGTATCTTGAGGAGGAAGGAATCAAGCACAAGTTCTCCGCTCCCTATACACCACAGCAAAATGGTGTGGTAGAGAGGAAGAACAGGACACTACTAGACATGGCGAGGACGATGCTTGGTGAATTCAAGACGCCCGAACGGTTTTGGACGGAAGCAGTGAGCACGGCTTGCCACACCATAAACTGGGTCTACCTTCATCGCCTCCTCAAGAAGACTTCGTATGAGCTTCTAACCGGTAACAAACCCAATGTGTCTTACTTTCGTGTATTTGGGAGCAAATGTTACATTCTAGTGAAGAAAGGTAGGAATTCTAAGTTTGCTCCCAAAGTTGTAGAAGGGTTTTTGTTAGGTTATGACTCAAATACAAAGGCGTATAGGGTCTTCAACAAATCATCGGGTTTGGTTGAAGTCTCTAGCGACGTTGTATTTGATGAGACTGATGGCTCTCCAAGAGAGCAAGTTGTTGATCTTGGTGATGTAGATGAAGAAGACGTTCCAACAGCCGCAATGCGCACCATGGCGATTGGAGATGTGAGGCCACTGGAACAAAAGGAGCAAGATCAACCTTCTTCCTCAACAACTGTGCATCCCCCAACTCAAGAAGATGAACAGGTTCATCAAAAGGAGGCATGTGATCAAGGGGGAGCACAAGATGATCATTTAATGGAGGAAGAAGCACAACCGACACCTCCAACCCAAGTTCGAGCGACGATTCAAAGGAATCATCCCGTCGACCAAATATTGGGTGACATAAGCAAGGGAGTAACTACTCGTTCTAGATTAGTTAATTTTTGTGAGCATTACTCCTTTGTCTCTTCTATTGAGCCTTTTAGGGTAGAAGAGGCCTTGCTAGATCCAGACTGGGTGTTGGCCATGCAAGAGGAGCTCAACAACTTCAAGAGAAATGAAGTTTGGACACTGGTGCCTCGTCCCAAGCAAAATGTTGTGGGAACCAAGTGGGTGTTCTGCAACAAACAAGACAAGCACAGGGTGGTGACAAGGAACAAGGCACGACTTGTGGCAAAAGGTTATGCCCAAGTCGCAGGTTTGGACTTTGAGGAGACTTTTGCTCCTGTGGCTAGGCTAGAGTCAATTCGCATATTGTTAGCCTATGCTACTCACCATTCTTTCAGGTTGTTCCAAATGGATGTGAAGAGCGCTTTCCTCAATGGGCCAATCAAGGAGGAGGTGTACGTAGAGCAACCCCCTGGCTTCGAGGATGAACGGTACCCCGACCACGTGTGTAAGCTCTCTAAGGTGCTCTATGGACTTAAGCAAGCCCCAAGAGCATGGTATGAATGCCTTAGAGACTTTTTAATTGCTAATGCTTTCAAGGTTGGGAAAGCCGATCCAACTCTATTTACTAAGACTTGTGATGGTGATCTTTTTGTGTGCCAAATTTATGTCGATGACATAATATTTGGTTCTACTAACCAAAAGTCTTGTGAAGAGTTTAGCAGGGTGATGACTCAAAAGTTTGAGATGTCAATGATGGGCGAGTTAAGCTATTTCCTTGGGTTCCAAGTAAAGCAACTCAAGGATGGGACCATCATCTCCCAAACGAAGTACACGCAAGACTTGATCAAGCGGTTTGGGATGAAGGACGCCAAGCCCGCAAAGACTCCAATGGGAACCGACGAACACACCGACCTCAACAAAGGAGGTAAGTTCGTTGATCAAAAGGCATACTGGTCTATGATAGGGTCTTTACTTTATTTATGTGCTAGTAGACCGGATATTATGCTTAGTGTATGCATGTGTGCTAGATTTCAATCCGATCCAAAGGAGTGTCACTTAGTGGCTGTGAAGCGAATCCTTAGATATTTAGTCGCTACTCCTTGCTTCGGGATCTGGTATCCAAAGGGGTCTACCTTTGACTTAATTGGATATTCAGACTCCGACTATGCTGGATGTAAGGTCGATAGGAAGAGTACATCAGGGACGTGCCAATTCTTAGGAAGGTCCCTGGTGTCGTGGAGTTCTAAGAAACAAACCTCCGTTGCCCTATCCACCACTGAGGCCGAGTATGTTGCCGCAGGACAGTGTTGCGCGCAACTACTTTGGATGAGGAAAACCCTCAGGGACTTTGGCTACAATCTGAGCAAAGTCCCACTCCTATGTGACAATGAGAGTGCTATCCGCATGGCGGATAATCCTGTTGAACACAGCCGCACAAAGCACATAGACATCCGACATCGCTTTTTGAGAGACCACCAGCAAAAGGGAGATATTGAAGTGTTTCATGTTAGCACTGAGAACCAGCTAGCCGATATCTTTACCAAGCCTCTAGATGAGTCGACCTTTTGCAGGCTGCGTAGTGAGCTAAATGTCTTAGATTCGCGGAACCTGGATTGATTTATAGCATACATGTGTTTTATGCCTTGATCATGTTCCTTAATGCATTTTGTTGTTTATTTATGGTGCTCAAGTTGTACAAGCACTCCCTGGACCTCACAAGTCCATTTGCAAGTGATGCACATATTTAGGGGGAGATGTGCTACAACTTGACCCTTTGAGACTAACTGTGTGCTTGAGTTTGCTTAATTTAGTCTCAAAGGAGGTTTGAAAGGGAAAAGGTGGACTTGCACCATGCAAGACTTCCACTGCACTCCGATGAAAGAGTAATTGATTCCAAGTTCATCCTTGTACTCTTATTGCCTTTTTACTCTTAGTTGAAGATTTTGGTGAGGCAATGGGGTTAAGGGGCCAAGATTGATCCCGTTTTGGTGCTTGATGCCAAAGGGGGAGAAAATAAGGCCAAAGCAAGAAATGGATCAGCTACCACTTGAGAATTTTGAAAAAGTAGAGTTAGAGTTTTTCTTTGTCAAAATACTCTTGTTTGTCTCTTATTGTCAAAAGTTGGCCTCTTGTGGGGAGAATGGTTGATTATGGGAAAAAGGGGGAGTTTTTGAAATCTTTGATCAATTTCTCTTGGAACAACTCTCTTTATGTCTCAACAAGTGTGTTTGACTTAGAGATAGGAAATTGAGTTTGATTTACAAAAACAAACCAAGTGGTGGCAAAGGATGATCCAAATATGCCAAATTTGAATCAAAACAAATTTGAGTTTTCATTTGCATTGATGTAGCACTCCTTTTAGTTGCTGTTTGTTGTGTTGGCATAAATCACCAAAAAGGGGGAGATTGAAAGGGAAATGTGCCCTTGGGCCATTTCTAAGTATTTTGGTGATTAAGTGTCCAACACGAGTGCCTAAGTGTTAAATTGTGCCAAGGACTCAAGAAGTGCAAATCAAGATTAAAGGTATGTTTCTTGACTTAGTACATTGTTTTGAAGACTAATGTATTGTGTCTAAGTGCTAGAAACAGGAGAAACAATTTTGGAGAAGTTGGCTGTGTACAGCCAAAAGGCTGCTCGGTCTGGGTGCACCGGACTGTCCGGTGGTGCACCGGACAGTGTCCGGTGCGCTAGGCTGGCGTCTGCGAACTGGCTACTCTCGGGACTTCGACGGCGGTGTACGGCTATAATTCACCGGACTGTCCGGTGGTGCACCGGACTGTCTGGTGGTGCACCGGACTGTCCGGTGAGCCAACAGTCGGCCCAGCCAACGGTCGGCCGCGTAATCCGCGCGCGACGCGTGGCAGAGCCAACGGTCAGAAGGGGGCACCGGACAGTGTCCGGTGCGCCAACGGCTCTGAAACTCCATCGGTCGGCTTCGCCAAAGAAGGAAAGAAATTCGCACCGGACAGTGTCTGGTGGTGCACCGGACTGTCCGGTGCGCCAGGCGACAGAAGGCAAGAATTGCCTTCCTGGAATGCTCTCAACGGCTCCTAGCTGCCTTAGGGCTATAAAAGGGACCCCTAGGCGCATGGAGGAGAACACCAAGCAACTTTTGAGCATTGTTGATCATTCACACTTCATTCTTGCACACTTGTTCGACATTCTTAGTGATTTGAGCTCCGTTCTAGTGAGAACCTTGTGATACTCTTTTGAGCTCAAGTCTTGGTCTTGTGTGTGCGTATTTGCTGTGGATTTGAGTGTGTTGCTTCCCTTCCTTACTCTTGTGCTTCATTGTGATTCTTATTGTAAGGGCGAGGACTCCAAGTTGTGGAGATTCCTCGCAAAGAGTAAAGTAAAGAAGAACACCGTGGTATTCAAGTTGATCATTGGATCACTTGAGAGGAGTTGAGTGCAACTCTCGTCCGTTGGGACACCACAACGTGGAGTAGGCAAGTTTTGTACTTGGCCGAACCACGGGATAAATCCTCGTGTCTCTTGTGCTTGTCCTTATTGTGTCTATTGTGCTTCACAAGAGCTCTCCTCTCTACTCACTTGATTGCATTGTTCTAACTCTTAATCAAGTTTGTGGTGTTAAGTTTTAAGTTTTACAGGATCACCTATTCACCCCCCCTCTAGGTGCTCTCAGTATCCTAACCATGTCTATAAACTCTCAAAGGCGCTTTATGGGCTCAAGAAAGCCCCAAGAGCATGATATGAATGCCTGTGAGATTTTCTTATCGCTAATGGCTTCAAAGTCGGTAAAGCCGATCCTACTCTCTTTACTAAGACTGTTGCAAAAGATTTGTTTGTATGCCAAATTTATGTTGATGATATTATATTTGGGTCTACTAACAAATCAACTTATGAAGAGTTGAAGTATGTCCTTGGATTTCAAATCAAGCAACTCCAAGATGGCACATTCATCAGCCAAACTAAGTACATTTAAGACATACTTAAGAAGTTTGGAATGAAGGATGGCAAACCCATCAAGACACCCATGGGAACCAATGGGCATCTCGACCTCGACATGGGAGGTAAATCTGTAGATCAAAAGGTATACCGGTCGATGATAGGATCTTTACTCTACTTATGTGGATCTCGATCGGATATTATGCTTTCCGTATGCATGTGTGCAAGATTTCAGGCAAATCCTAAAAAAGTTCACCTTAGGGCCGTGAAAAGAATCATGAGATATTTAGTTTACACTACTAAGTTTGGGCTTTGGTACCCCAAGGGATCCACTTTTGATTTAATTGGGTATTCCGATGCCGATTGGGCAGGGTGTAAAATTGATAGGAAGAGCACATCAGGGACTTGTCAGTTTCTGGGAGATCCCTGGTGTCGTGGGCTTCAAAGAAACATAACTCCATAGCTCTTTCCACCGCCGAAGCCGAGTACATTGCCGCAGGCCATTGTTGTGCGCAATTACTTTGGATGAGGCAAACCCTCAGGGACTATGGCTACAAATTGAGCAAAGTCCCTCTCCTATGTGATAATGAGAGTGCAATCCGCATGGTGGATAATCCCGTTGAACACAGTCGCACTAAGCACATAGATATTCGGTATCACTTTCTGAGGGATCACCAACAAAAAGGGATATCGAAATTGCCTATGTTAATACCCAAAACCAATTAGCCGATATCTTTACTAAGCCACTAGATGAGAAAACCTTTAGCAAACTTAGGAATGAGCTAAATATACTTGATTCTGGGAATTTTGATTGAAACATTGCACACATAGCTCATTTGTATACCTTTGATCATGTCTCTTTCATTTGGTGCAAATGCATATTTCTTATTATTCTTGTACCAAGGCTACGACTAATGTGTTTTCAAGTGTATTTCTATACTAAGTTGTAGATTGAAAGGGAAATGGAGTCTTCGGCAAAGAACAAGGCTTCCACTCCACAACTCTGACGGTATCATCTACCCTTTGCCGTTGGTCCTCCACACTCTCAATGGTATAACCCTTCACTCATATTTACATTACCATTTGGGAGAAAGATGCAAGAGGGCTCTCAAAGTCTCCGTTTTTGGCGATTAATGCCAAAGGGGGGAAAACATTAAGCCAAAAGCAAAAGGACCGCACCACCACCATTTAAAAATTTTTGAAATGAAGTTTTAATTGGTATTTTTCAATTGGTATCTAATTTACAATTAATCCTTCAATTAGTATCTTCAAAAGTCAATTTTCAAATTGGTATCCATTTCAAAAACCCTCTTGAAAGCTAAGAGGAGAATTTCATTCAGGGGGAGTTTATATTTTGTCAAAGGAAAAGCATTTAAAACAGGGGGAGAACCTTCAAAACTTGAAAATGCTTGTTGCAATATTATTCATATACCTTTGACTATCTACAAAAGACTTTTGAAAAGATTTTCCAAAAAGATTTGCAAAAACAAAACAAGTGGTGCAAATGTGGTCCAAAATGTTAAATAAAAGAAAAAGCAATCCATTCATACTTAGTGAGATATTCAATTGGTTTAACTCCAAGTAACCTATGCACATTCTAAATGCAAACTAGTTACATTTCTGCACTTTATATTTGCTTTGGTTTGTGTTGGCATCAATCACCAAAAAGGCGGAGATTGAAAGGGAAATTGGGTTAACCATTCCCTATGATTAATTTTGGTGGTTGAAAATCAACACAAACATATGGACTAACTAGTTTGCTCTAGAACTCATGTATTACAGGTGCATAAGGTTCAACACAAACCAATAAAAGAATCAAGTTAGGGACTCAATTTAAAACGGAGCAAAGAACTTGAGTGTGCTGAAAGTTGGCGCAACGGACTGTCCGGTGTGCCACCGGACAGTGTACGGTGCACTAGGTCCATACAGGTGTCAACCAGCCACTCTCGAGAAAACAAAGGC
Organism: Zea mays; assembly: GCF_902167145.1. Classification (NCBI taxonomy): domain Eukaryota; kingdom Viridiplantae; phylum Streptophyta; class Magnoliopsida; order Poales; family Poaceae; genus Zea; species Zea mays. The sequence continues at coordinate 157,288,420 of NC_050099.1, read as the reverse complement.
GTGCTCCACTATAATTCACCGGACTGTCCGGTGAGCCAGCGGAGCAATGACTATCTGCGGGCAATGGCCGACTCTGCCAAATGAACAGTGCAGCTATAGTGTCGCGTTAGAAGTCAGAGCAGGAAGTTAGAGGGCACCAGACTGTCCGGTCTGGCACCGGACTGTCCGGTGCCGCAAGAGGACAAAGCTCCAACGGTCGACTCGACTCCGAACCCTAACGGTTGGGTGACGTGGTGGCTCACTGGACACTGAACAATGTCTGTCCGGTGGCGCGCCGGATTGTCCGGTGCGCCTATCGCAAGCAGCCTCCCCAACGGCTACCAAAGTGGTTGGGGGCTATAAATACCCCCAACCACCACAACCTTTGGCATTGAAGTTTTCTGAAGATCACATTCAATACAAGAGCTCTAGCATTCACTTCAAGACACAACACAAAAGATCAAATCCCTCCAAGTCCCAAATTCATTCCAAACACTTAGTGGCTTGTGAGAGAGAGATTTTTGTGTTTCATTTGCGCTCTTGTCGCTTGGATTGCCTTACTTCTTTTCCAATTCTTATTCTCAAGAGCTTTGTAAGCAAGGAAAGAGACACCAAGTGTGTGGTGGTCCTTACGGGGTCTTAGTGACCCGTGAGATTAAGGAAGAAGGCTCACTCGGTCTAAGTGACCGTTTGAGAGAGGGAAAGGGTTGAAATAGACCCGGTCTTAGTGACCTCCTCAACGGGGACTAGGTTGTTTGGAACCGAACCTCGGTAAAACAAATCACCGTGTTCACTCGCCTTGATTCGTGTTTGATTTGTTTTCCCTCTCTTTCGGACTTGAGTTTAACTCTAACGCTAACCCCCGGCTTGTAGTGTGTGTTTAAGTTATAAATTTCAGGTTTCGCCTATTCACCCCCCTCTAGGCGACTTTCAACTTTGTTTACATTTCTTTATCATTCCTGTCCTATGAGTACATGTAATGTAGCTTTAGTTGTAGCCGTCCGCATATCCACCTCTATCACTATTCGACTCTATGACATCTAGATCCGTCTTGGTTGGCCTGCCGACCCCAAGACGACCCTGGGATCTTACCCCTCTTAAGGGCCAAGATCCACTTCATTCAAGATCTGATCCTTGGAGTGAAATCGAATGCCCCAAGCAGGGGGTGGACCTACGTTGGTCCTAGTGCGGGCCTAGGCCCTCGCTCAATTTTCTTTTGCAAGTAGTAAAGTCTAAATTTTCACCATGAAATCCCCTACTCATCAGCACTTAGACGACCCTGCTCCGTTATTTTAGGGTCCAACATTACAAGTATGCTCTCACTCTCATTTTGTTTTGGGTCCGCCCCTAGCCCAAAGCGAGGAATTTTACCCATCTAGGGGCCAAGATCCACTTCACTCAAGATCGCTTCATCGACTTGATTTCTTAATTTCTAGGCGACTCTACGTCGTCTGGGGACGCTTCGGGTGAATTGCCGACCCAGAGCACCCTAAGATTTCTCCTCCAAGCTGCGAGATCTAGGTTCCTGGGAGGAGGAAGACATCATGCGCTATCGCAGACTGTTCACCCAAAGCGCAGACCGTCTAGAGCAGCGTAGGGAAAGAACTGACCCTACAGCGAGGTCACGGACCGTTTGGCCCAGGGCCATGGGCCGTCCGCGCCGCCCTAGAGGGCATCTCCAGGCGGTACACCCCAAGTGTTTGGTTAGCAGATCAGCTCCAACACATTTTTAGCTGACTCTGCTGGGGACGAAGGTTGCAGATCTACAAAAATTGACTTCAATGGCCGCCGATTCTAAAGATCTCAACGATGTTTCTCCAGACATCGACACAAGACTGACTAATTTATCAATCTCTAAGCATGAGGAATTAGAAGACTACAGGAATAAGGTGGATGAGTACAAGCGACAAAAAGCTAGGAGGCGCGAGGTGGCTTAGATGTGGTACCTCTCGCACTTCAGAATTGATCGCCACAACAAGGTCGTCTGGGCAAGGGAAATAAAGCTAGATACTATGTCAACCTTGCCACAGCAGCTCCCTAATGTAAGTGACGCCGCATCATTCGATGATATTCAATCTTTTAGAATTTCTTTTGATGATCGGATTAAAAGTATGATGGAGGATATAGAAAAAATGCGCATGCATTAGAAAAAAAACTCATACTCCTATTTTTTGTCATTTGAATTGGGCACCGAAACAACCGTGCCAAAAACATAGGCAACAAATGGGTTTTCTCAATCCCATCCATATTATGGTATGCCGGTGAACTCGTATCTGGGGCAACCGCTGTCGTCATCTTCACTATACGATGGATCGGCTCTGAGCACGGCCAAACAGTCCACGCACGATCTTGTACTGTCCAACCCTCTATCGGACCGTCCAGTCCCTTACGCAAAAAAGTCTAGAATTACACAGAGCCCACTACAAGGCTCGTGGACGATGCCCAGCACGACCGGACAGTCCGGGCATAGTACCGAATCGTCTGATCCCTTTGTAGACCATCCGGCCACACATGTCGGACCGTCTGAAGTACTAGAAGCCACATGTGACCATCCTAGTGCAGAATGCCGACATAAAGATAGCTAGCCACCTGAGCCCCATAATGTTTATCATGACAATAGTAGCTAAGGGGATGAGCCAAAAAAGCTACATGTCGCGGAGCTTGTTAGGCCTGCTAAGGCCAAATCTTCTACACACTCTCACCTGCACTCAGCACAAAAGGGAAAAGTTAACTTCACATTTAATATTGTTAAGTGCGATAAAATATTTGATGAGTTACTTAAGAATGGTAACTTTAAAATGTCATATACAATTTCCCCAATAGAAGAATTAAAAAGGCGTACATATTTTAAATGACATGACTCTTTTTCTTCATAACACCAATGAGTGTAATGACTTTCATCGGCAAATACATTCAGCTATAAATGAAGGCTGGTTGAGATTTCAAGATATAAAGATTGACAGGCCACCTATCCCTGTCAGCACATTAGAGCCGACGAGCAAAAAAGTCTTGGTTCAGCCATGTATGGTCGATAAAGGCAAAGGAACAAATACTATCATTGGTGACCCTCGCACGCCAAATATATCACACAGAGTGGTTGCTCGGAAGGCTCCAGACAAAAGAAAGACCGGAGCCGTCAAGTGGCAACCACGATCGGACACCTGATCACGATCACCTGTCCTGCGTATGCTGGACGATCTAGGCACTAAGGGCGGACAATGCGGGACAGGCACGGACAGTCCAACTACGAAGGTCAGACGGTCCACAAACAAGCAGAAACAGCGGCGGCCCCAGACCAATAGATCATAACATCCTAAAATAGGCAGTAGGAATCAAATCACTTCCAAGACGTATGGCTAGCTTAGTACAATCACCCTACTTTTGATCAACTGCTTGCTAAATATATGAAGAAGGTCGTTCCACATGACCGTCCAATAAAACAGACAAAGTCAAAAAGGTGATCTTTGCAAAAGCAATGGGCGACTAAACCGGCCCAAAAGATGGTGCAACCAAGATCACCTGGTCATCCTCCTCCATGGATGTCATGGTGCTTTCCAGTATATGATATCTTGTCCTAGTGGATTTTGTGCTATCCTGGCCCAATGCTTAATATGATTGATAGAATACTCATGCCAACAAGGTGCATCCTCTTTTTCGGAAGCCTACCTTGAAAGAACCTCTATGTTTGGCGTGCTTGGCCTAGAGTAATCTTGAAATGGGTGACCGATCAGGAAATATTCTCGGGTGTGCATGAGTGAGGACAAAGTGCACGACTCTTGTTGGTGTGTGGGGATAGTCTATGGTCCTAGAGGGCTACCAGGAGTAAGTACCATCGATCCGAGAGTGGATGAGGTGTCACAATTGGTATCAGAACCGACCCTCGTGATTTCACGGTCGTGTGTGGGCTAGGGGTTCGAGCATATGGCATATGGTGCATGTGGGCCCAGAATGGTCACATGGTAATGGCATATGACGATACTAGACACATAGACGTGGGCAAGAGGAGAGGTTTCTGGCTTGTGGTTGACTTACGAGGACATCGGTCTTCTAAGGGGTGGATTGTGATATTCTAGCCTAGTGGATTATGTGATATCCTGACCCAAGGATTAATAGGATTGATAGAATACTCATACCAACATGGTGCATCTTCTCTTTCGGAAGCCTACCTCGAAAGAACCTCTGGGTGAAGCGTGCTTGTCCTAGAGCAATCTTAGGATGGGTGACCGACCGGAAAGCCTTCTTGGGTGCGCATGAGTGAGGATAAAGTGCGCACAGAAGACTCGTGCTGGTCTGTGGGGATTGTCTATCGTTCTATAGGGCTGCCAGGAGTAAGTATCGCCGGTCCGGGAGTTGACGGGGTGTTACATAGTCTATTCATCGCTAATGTGTTGTCCTACTCAAGTGTGGATGGTATGGTGATGAATCCATATTACTGGCCCAATCCGTTTGCTTATTCGGGCTAAGGGGCACCACGAGTTTTTGTCTATTGACATGTTGATCAGATAAATATGGCTGAAGTGGATGCCATCCTGTTGGCGCCTTTTTGGAGCGCCAAACACTCAACAATAACCGTGGTGGTGCCCTCTGCACAGGGGCGGACGGTCCGCACGCAGAGGCCGGACGGTCCGCGGCCTGGTGCGAGGTGCGGTGGTGCTCTCTGCACAGGGGCGGACTGTCCACGTGCAGGGGCCAGACGGTCCGTGGCCTGGTGCGAGGCTAGGGCTCCCTGCCTGACGGCCGGACAGTCCGTGCCCTAGGGCCGGACGGTCCGCGACCTGGCGACAGGGTCGTCTTCCTCCTCCTTGCTGGAATCTAGATCTCGTCCCCTGGGGGGAAAAGATCTTAAGGTGCTCTGGGTCGATAGGTCACCCGGGGCGTCCCCAGACGACGTGGAGCCGCCTAGGAATTAAGAGATCAATTCGAGGAAGAGGTCTTGGATGGACAACTAGATCTTGCCCCCGGGAGGGGTGAGATCCTAGGGTTGTCTTGGGATCGGCAGGCCACCCAAGACGGATCTAGACGACGTAGAGTCGAATAGGAATGGAGATGGATATGTGGAAGACTACAACTAGAACTATGCTACATCTACTCCTAGGGCAGGAAAAGTAAATAAGGTAATTGGTTCGATTGGAATGTGTTCGGGGGTTCTCAATCGGCCGTACCCCTTTATATTTATAGGGGAGGAGGTCTGGACCTTTTCCTAAGAGATAGCCAACAAACTCCCACGTGATTAGATGGATAACCACGCACGAGATAAGGATAAACATCCGAGTTAATCTAATCTCGGGACACGCGGACCGTCCGGGCCCAAGGGCCGGACCGTTTGCTCATTTTGGTGTCCAACATATGCCCCCCTGCCTTTTGGTGGAGCTTGGCGAACCAAAAGCATCAGCGAAAACTTCAGAAACAATTGACCTCATGAGCTTTTGTTCCCGAAGTAAGGACTCAGCTCGATGCAAGTCATCGGCTCTTGCGATCAGATAATATAAATACTTGATGGAACTTTAATGCACAGAGGCCGTTTCAGATCGCATCCTCTTCGGCCATGTCTACCTGACCAACCTGTCAATAGGCAAAAACTTGCGGTGCCCCCAGCCCAAGTAAGCAAACAGATTGGACCAGTAATACGAATTCATCGCCGTACCACCCCACACATGAGCAGGAAAACATATCGGCGATGGATAGAATGGGACACACCATGCTATCCCCGGAGGAGGATGACAAGGCGATCTTGGTTGTGCTACCCTTTGGGTCCGTTTAGTCGGCTTTTGCTTTCGCACAGGTCGCCCTTTTGACTTCGTTTGTTTTCTTGGCCGGTTGTGTGGAACGGCCTTCTTCATATATTTGGCAAGCAACTAACCAAAAGTAGGGTCGACTCTACTGAGTCGTCCAGACGTCTTAGTAGTGTTTTGTTTCCTAACACTTGTGTTGGAACGTTGTGGTCCGATGGTATGAGGTTGCTGCTTCTGACCATCTGCAGACCGTCCGGCCATTATAGCCGGACTGTCCGCGCCTGTCTCGGACTGTTCGGCCTTAGTACCCAGATCGTCCAGCGTACGCAGGACAGGTGACCGTGATCGGGTGTCCGATCGTGCTTGCCCCCCGGTGCCTCTGGTCTTTCTTTTGTCCGGAGCCTTTAGAGTAACCATTCTGCGTGACATATTTGGTGTGCGAGGATCACCAATGACGATATTTTTATTTTTACTTTTATCGGTCGCACAAGGCTGAATTATGGCCTTTTTGCTCGTTGGCTCTAATGTGGTGACAGGAGCAGGTGGTCTGTCAATTTTTACCTCTTTTTGAAACCTCAACCAGCCTTCGTTTATAGCCGATTGTATTTGCCGACGGAAGACGGCACAATCATTGGTGTTGTGGAGAAAGGAGCCATGCCATTTGCAATAAACGCGCCCTTTTAATTGTTCAACCGGAGGAATTATATGTGACAATTTAATATTACCATGTTTAAGCAACTCATCAAATATTTTATCATATTTAGTAATATTAAATGTGAACTTAACTTTTTCCTTTTGTGTCGAGTGCGGGTGAGAGGAACAGAAGGTTTGGCCTTAGTGGGCCAAACAAGCTCAGGGACATGTGACTTTTTTAGTTCTTGGGGCTTGGGTGGCCGATTATATTTATGTCGGCCTTCCGCACTAAGCGGATCACAGGTGACTTCTGGTGCTCCCGACGGTCCGACCTGCACAGTCGGACGGTCTGCGGGTGGATCGGACGGTCCGGTACTATCCTCGGACTGTCTGGTCACGTCAGGCAACACCTGTGACCCTTGTGGTGGGCTCTGTGTAACTCCGGACTGTCCGGCATAGGGTGCCGGACGGTCCGCTATTGTGTGCGGACGGTCCGGCCGCGCTTAGAGTTGACTCACCATTTAGCGAAGATGGTGGTGACGGTCGTCCTGGATATGAGTCCATCGGCATACCAGAGTATGGCTGGGGAAACCCATTTGTTGCCGATGTGTTTGGCGCAATTGTTTTGGCGCCTAATTTATGTGATAAAAAACTAGGCATGTGAGTTTTTCCTAATGCATGTGTCATCCTTTCTATATCCTATATGATACTTTTAATCCGATTATCAAAAGAAATTTTAATAGATGGAAGATCATCGACTGACCTGACATCACCTATTGTGGGGAGCTGTTGCAGCATGGATGACATGTAATCGGCGTCTATTTCCCTTTCTTGGACGGTCTTCTGGTGGCAATCCACCCTGAAGTGCGAGAGGAACCATTTATCCGCCACCTTGAGCACCTGATCTTTTTGTCGTTGGACCTCCTCGTCTATTTTCTTTATGTCATCTTTTAATCTTTTATGCTCAGCGGCCGATAAATTAGTCAGCCTTGTGCTGCTGTTTGGAGAAGCCCTGTTGATATCTTTAGAATCGGCCATATAAGCCTGATTTTGTAGATCTTCAACCTCGTCCCCAGCAGAGTCGCCAAAAAGTATGTTGGCGCCTTTTTGGAGCGCCAAACACTCAACAAGAACCGTGGCGGTGCCCTCTGCACAGGGGCGGACGGTCCGCGCGCAGAGGCCGGACGGTCCGCGGCCTGGTGCGAGGTGCGGTGGTGCTCTCTGCACAGGGGCGGACTATCCGCGCGCAGGGGCCGGACGGTCCGCGGCCTGGTGCGAGGCTAGGGCTCCCTGCCTGACGGCCGGACAGTCCGCGCCCTAGGGCCGGACGGTCCGCGACCTGGCGATAGGGTCGTCTTCCTCCTCCTTGCTAGAATCTAGATCTCGTCCCCTGGGGGGAAAAGATCTTAAGGTGCTCTGGGTCGATAGGTCACCCGGGGCGTCCCCAGACGACGTAGAGCCGCCTAGGAATTAAGAGATCAATTCGAGGAAGAGGTCTTGGATGGACAACTAGATCTTGCCCCTGGGAGGGGTGAGATCCTAGGGTTGTCTTGGGATCGGCAGGCCACCCAAGACGGATCTAGACGACGTAGAGTCGAATAGGAATGGAAATGGATATGTGGAAGACTACAACTAGAACTATGCTACATCTACTCCTAGGGCAGGAAAAGTAAATAAGGTAATTGGTTCGATTGGAATGTGTTCGGGGGTTCTCAATCGGCCGTACCCCTTTATATTTATAGGGGAGGAGGTCTGGACCTTTTCCTAAGAGATAGCCAACAAACTCCCACGTGATTAGATGGATAACCACGCACGAGATAAGGATAAACATCCGAGTTAATCTAATCTCGGGACACGCGGACCGTCCGGGCCCAAGGGCCGGACCGTCCGCTCATTTTGGTGTCCAACACATCCGAAATGGTCTCTGTGCATTAGAGTTTATCAAATAGTCATGCTATCTGATCACAAGAGCCAGTGACTTATATCGAGCTAGAGTTCATATTTCGGGAACAAGGCAAGTTGCAAAATCTATTGTTTTCCGAAAGAGTCTGGTAGTATAAGGTGGTTTTGGTTCAACAAGCTCCACCAAAAGACAGGGGGCATGTGTTGAACACCATATTTGGCACCTGGGTATGGCCGGACGGTCCGTTCCTAGGGCTCGAACAGCATGTGCCCTCGCGACCAGATAAGCACGGGCGAGAATACTTAACCCATATGTGGTTATCCTAACCTATCCATAAGGATCTGTTGTATCCACTAGTACACACAGCCTCTATAGTGGTGGTTCTAGAGACGTTTTCACTGGCGCTTTTCAGTGCCGCCAGTGCTAGGGGCCAGTGGAAATCGCCATTTCCACTGGCGGTTATTCAAGAACCGCCAGTGGAAATAGCATTTCCACTGGCGGTTTTCTTAAGCAATCGCCAGTGAAAATGCTATTTCCACTGGCGATTTTATTAAGAAAACCGCCAGTGGAAATGCTATTTCCACTGGCGGTTTGTTTTATTTAGCCGCCAGTGGAAAGGTTTCCCGCCTTTTTTTAAATTTTCGTACTGAAATTTATATATTTACACACACAAACATATATATATATATTGATATTGATAAACATGTAGTATTGATATTAAAAGCAACATGGAATTAAATTCTATCATACATTTATATACATCAAAGTCCTGTTTACAACCATGTATGCATCACACATTATATACATCAAAGTTTTCACTTAAGCTCTACTAACTATCTCGGCTAAGAGATAGTCTACTAATTTCTGTTAGTATTCTAAACTCTGGCAAAGCTAATGTTCCGGAAGCATCGTGATATTTCCCTTCTGCGGGAATGACCTCTTTCAATATGAATGTGCACAGATCCTCAACTATGCCATACAATGCACCTTCAGTCAAGTTCTCCGGGCTTCCTTTTTGAAATTGCTGTAAAGGAAGTTTATAAACATCATCTATTTATACTCAATAATAACACATTTGCATCTTTAATTACATAAATACATATGTGACTATTACTAATAATACCTTGCCAGGGTTCGTGATGTATCGTCCGTTCATTCTCATGAACTCGCACACGTAGAACCCACATAGGACCGATCCGGGTGGTTGCTTGTGGCACTACATAACGGGAGATTGGTTATTTAGTTGCAACATTGTCCTATGTACGTACATGTATGATATGTATTCATAAATTCACATACTTACCGGCCAGTTATAATGGATGTCTAGTGGCGCGCCTTTTTTGGACGTGTCGTACTTTCCACCATGTAGCTTATAAAACCTAAATGCCCTATGATCTCAAATAGAATCACCATGTTATTCTACAATTCTCATCGATATAAGTATGCATGCATAGAAAAGGCTTACAACTCTAAGATGTTGAGGAATTTTGAATAGGCCGAAGGCTCGGTGTGCTGGACCTGCTCCGAGCGCATTGGCAAGAATAGCTCTCTCTCCCTCTCCTCTCTAGAAAGTCACTAGAAAGTCATGTAAAATTACATGCTTCGGTTTGTCGCTAACAATAATCAATTACATGACATGTCCTAACAATAATCAATTACATGACAACATATAATCTAGGGAGCTATTGTTCTGCCTTGTCCATCGTGGCGTACCCAGGGCATCGAATTGCGTGGGATGCTTCGCTCAACGTTCCTTATCTTGGTTGGATGGTCTATGAAAAGAGACATATCGTTGAACTGGTTAAAATCCTCTAAATCAGATACACCATCAACTCCTATAGCTTGTTGTTTTCCAGGAAAAACTACATGCTTCGGTTTGTCGGTGCTTTTCTTCTCATTGTTAGAAATGATCTGTTCAGCATAGAAGACCTATGCAGCACGATTAGCAAGGATCCATGGGTCATCTTTGTAACCTACCTTACTTAGATCAAGAACTCTGACCCCATAGTTGTCTACCGTGACATGTTTGTCTTCAACCCATTGACATCGGAAAACCGAGATCTGAAATGTACCATAGTCTAGTTCCCATATGTCCTCAATAAAGCCAAAATATGTAATAATCTCACCAGTTTCATCATCTATGGCCTCGCATCGAACACCACTGTTTTGTGACATGCTCTTTTTGTCCTTGGACTTTGTACAAAATGTGAATCCACTAATGTCATAGGTTTGCCATGTTGTGACCTGGCATGATGGTCCAGATGCCAACCCCTTGATGGTTTTTTCTTCTATTGTTTCTCCACGTGGAATGTCCTTCACCATTAGCCATGTGTTGAACCGCTGCTTATGTTGCTTCATTACCCAATCAGCCGTATGCCCAGGATTTTGCTCGTGAAGCTCATTGATGTGTTGTTGGATAAATGGCTCTATTATCGCTAGCTGATGTAGGATGTTGTGATGTGCCTCAAGTACTGTATTGTAATCTGGTGGAATGAAAGATTTCCGTCCCATCCTCCCGCTTCCATACAATCTACCCTCGTGTCGTGACGGAGGCAGACCTATTGCAACCTGATCTTTTAGGATACTATTGCATAATGGACCTCCGGACTCAATGGCCTCTTCGGTACAGTACCCCTCTATCATGGATGCCTCGGGACGAGCACGGGTTGATACATAGCCATTCAGTATTGACATGAAACGCTCGTACGTCCACATTTCATGCAAGTACATAGGACCCAATGCCTCTATTTGTGGCACCAAGTGTACCACAAGGTGCACCATAATATCAAAGAACGATGGAGGGAAACACATCTCAAACTGTGCTATTGTCTCCACTGCGAATTCCTGAAGAGATGCCAACTCATCACGGTCAATTACCTTTTGTGAAATTCTGTTGAAAAAGTAGCACAACCGTGTGATTGCCATCTTTAAAAACAAAGGATTTATAGCCCTGATGGCAATAGGTAGGAATGTAGTCAGCATGACATGACAAACATGTGAGTTGTAGTTGGTGACTATCAGGTCTTTCATTGACACAATACTTCGTATGCTAGAGCAGAATCCGGATGGGACTTTCAAATTCTTAAGCCAAACACACATCGCATGTTTCTCATCTACATTGAGATTGTAGCTTGCTGCTGGGAGATGATACTTCCCATTTTCTTGAAGAACAGGATGTAGTTCCTTTTTTATGCCTAAATTTACCAAGTCCATGCGTAAATTGAGCCCTTCTTTTGTTTTGCCCTTTATGTCTAGCAAGGTGCCAATTATGCTTTCAAACACGTTCTTCTGAACGTGCATACCATCGATCGCATGCCGCACATCTAACTCTTTCCAGTAAGGCAAGTACTCGAAGAAAATAGACTTTTTCTTGAATATAGCCCCCGGAGCTGGTTTGACATCCTTCCTTGTTTTTCCGTCTTTTGTCTTCTTCCCGAAAACAAACTTGATATTCCTGACTATTTCAAAAACTCTATGACCTTTATTGTTACCCGATGGAGCAGTAGAATGTAGTTCACCATTATTGTCAAAGTACTTATCCATCTTTCGCATGTGGTACCTGTGTCCTTCCAATAAAAAGCGTCTGTGCCTCATGTACACTATCTTCTTAGATGCAGTAAGGGACACGTAAGCAGTTTCATCAATGCATACTGTGCAGCCAACCTTTCCCTTAAACTGGCCTGATAATGTGAAGAGTGCAGGGTAATCGTTGATCGTAACAAAAATAATTGCTCTCAGCGTGAATGAATCTTTACGATACTCATCCAACATTTGAACACCCGTTACCCACAATATTTTCATATCCTCCATTAAGGGCTCTAAAAATACATCCATATCAACTCCAGGTTGTGTAGGTCCAGAAATAAGCATGGTTAGCAAAATGTACTTCCGTTTCTGCATCAACCATGAAGGAAGCTTGTATATGGTGAGGATCACTGGTCATGTGCTATGCTTGCTGCTCCTTTCAGCAAATGGATTCATTCCATCAGTACTCAGTGCGAACCTAACATTTCTTGGTTCATCGGCAAAGTCTCGGTGGTTCTCATTGAAATCTTGCCACTGCTTCCCATCGACTGGATGTCGAAGCTTACCATCGTTTTTGTGCTCATCAGAAGCATGCCAGCTCATAAGTTTGGCATCCTTAGGGTTAGCGAACAAACACCTCAATCGATCGACGACGGGGAGGTACCACATCACCAAAGCAGGAATCTTTTTGAGCGCATAATAGTCTACTTCTTCTTTTTCATTGCTCGTGGATTTTGAAGTCTTCTTTTTGGCTTTCTTTCGCTTCTTCCCTTTAGACACAGATGCAACACACTCTTCCTCTCGATAGTCTTTATTCGTCTTGTACCTACTTGCACCACACTTTGGGCAGCTCTCCAAGTCTTTATAATCATCACCTCGATAAAGGATACATTGATTTCTACACGCGTGGATCTTCTCCACGCCCATAGTGAGTGGACTGATTAGTTTCTTTGCATAGTACGTGTTAGCAGGCACTTTGTTCTCCTTTGGAAGCATGTCTGCGACAATACTCAAGAACGCATCGAAGCCAGCATCAGACAGACCATATCTAGCTTTTAACATCAACAACTTTAACACAGACCAGAGCGTCGTGAACTCTTTGGTACAGCCCTTAGACTCGTCTTACAAAGGCTCTTCTGCTGCCTTCTTCAGGGACTCCATACCTTTCATGAAGAACATCGATGGATCTGTATGACGACGCAACATTGCCTCTAACAACTCTGCATCTTCCTCGTCCATAACATTTGGCAGAACATGGGTTCTTTCACGTTCATTTCCTCCGGCGTAACCATGATCAGTAACATTTGGCACTACATGTTCGCTCTGTGGAAGAGGTTGTTGTGTCTCGTGAACGAACTGAAAGCTGTCGTCGATGTTCGCAGGGTTTCCAGTTGTATAAGGCGAAGAGCTACCCTCTCCATGCTTTGTCCAAATTATGTAATCTTTCACAAATCCTCGGCATACCAGATGAGATATGATTTGTTCTGTGTCATCAAATACAACAGCATTTTTGCAGTCCATGCATGGACAATATATGTGCTTTGTCTTTGTTCTCCAAGCATGGTTCTTAGCGACAACAATAAACTTATGGACCTCAGATATGTATGATGGATCTAGCCTTGATAAGTTATACATCCAGGATATTCTCTCCATCATCACCTGTAAAAAAAGTAACATAAAACACACAAGGCACACAAATTGGCAAGAGAAACATATACCAATATTTCGTAACAACTAAATATATCATGGATAAATAAAATTGGCAAAAGAAACATGAACAACCTTTCTTAGCGACCTTCTTCCAAAAATGTAGTTAGACTACTTTATCTCTAACAATAAAATGTGGCTAAAATGTGGCTAAAATGTGAAACCCTATATCCAAAAATGTAGTTAGACTACTTTATCTCTTCCAATAAAAGTAGTTATACTACTTTATCTCTAACACATGGTGAAACCCTATATCCAAAATGTGGCTAAAATGGAGGAAAAATGAACAAAATTTGGCAAAAGAAACATAAGCCAAACTTTCCTAGCAACTAATAAACAAAAAATTTTAATACCCAAACCTATCTCTAACACATGGTGAAAGCCTAGTTTCAAAATGTAGTTAAAATTAAGCAAAAATAAACAATAACTGACAATTGAAACATAATTAAACCAACCTTCCATACAACACATTCACCATTCATTAAGCAACTAAATATGTGTTATGGATAAACTTATTTGAGAACTAAACATGAAAAAGGAGAGGGAATAGACAAAAACTAACCATCTTAAGCAACCTCATTTGAGGAAATAGAGAAAATAACCTAGCTATACTCTTCTCTCTCACATGTAAAACCCTAGATCCAAAATATGGCTAAAATTGAGCAAGAATGAACAAAAATTGACAAAGAAACATAAACCAACCTTTCTTATCCACCTTCTTCCAAGAAATGAAGACCAAAACCTCCCCCTTATATTTTTGTGAAATCTGGACCTCCAAAATCGCCTCCAATAGAAGTTGGCTGTGAGCATACAGTTCACTGTCGGGGGGAAGAAGAGGGGTATTTATAACAGACAGTTCACTGGCGGTTGGCTTGAAAAACCGCCAGTGAAAACCTATTTCCACTGGCGGTTATCTTAACACAACCGCCAGTGGAAATAGGGTATTTCCACTGGCGGTTCTGTTACACCAACTATTTCCACTGGCGATTGTGTTAAGATAACCGCCAGTGGAAATAGGTTTCCACTGGCGGTTCCTAAGCAGGGCCCACCTCGTTTTTTTACTGGCGCGTGATAACTGAAACCGCCAGTGATAATTTATGGGTGCCGCAGGCTATAAGCTCTTTTCTACTAGTGATCTCGCTTAGAAAAGGTTCATACCTCCTCCCCAATAAATAATGGTAACTTTTCGACTACACCTTATTATACTCAACCAGAAAGCTCTCTTCCCCAATAAATAATGCATCTAAGTCATTCCTTTTAACTCACAATAGTTAAGATATTTATTTGCATCTTAGCTACTCGTGATATTGCAGAATTCAATATAAGTCGTTCTTTCAAACTCACAGTTTCTAAGATATGTTTATACCGCATCTAGGTCGTCATTAATGCATTACAGGATTGAATCTGATTTATTTCTTAACTCATAGTATTTAAGATATAGTATATGTTGTATCTAAGTCATTTCTGCCGTTGTAGGGAATCTAAGTCATTCTAACTCATCATAGCATGTAAGACATTTTATGTTGGATCTAAGTCATTCTTTGCCAATACAATATTGAATAATGGGTCGGGTATCGTATGGGTAGTTTTTATCAGATTTGGAACGTGCTCGTCTTCGATTGTGGGTGCGTAGCTGACTCGATCGGATCCGACTGATGGACTATTGATTTATCACGCTAAGTGACAAATAACGCTCACGTATATATATTCCTGTGTTATGGCCTGTTTGGACACCTGGGCTAAAAGCAAAAAGGCTAAATTTTAGCCCATTTGTGGCCTAAAATACCAAACAGGCCGACTAAAATGTGGCTAAAAAACTTTAGCTGCGTTAGCTTACGAGGAGGAGCTAAACTGGGTTTCTCTGCCCACAATTCCACTTTTTATACAGCATTAATTGCTTCACTATGTGTTTTAGCTAGAGTATCCAAATATGGTGGGCTAAATTTTAGCGTGTGAACTTTAGCCCTTTGGTTTTAGCTCAGGGTAACCAAACAGGCCCTTAATGAAGCGCGATTGCGATTGAGCAATTGAACGCCGGCCAATGGCACACGCTACGTCTCACCTACCGTGAATACCACCCGGCCAGGGCAGGGGCCAGCTGATTTGTGTGGACGTCAACCTCAGACAGAGACAGCCGCCCCGGGTCCGGTCCGGACGCGTGGGCACCGGCCGGGCACAAACAAAACGCCAACGCCATTGGTGCATATTCCTACAGCTGCGGCTCTTGAACCTTGAGCCATTGACAGCGCATTTTCTTTCTCACACGATTGAGAGATGCGCTGCGAATTTTGTCGGGCAGAATCAGAACGAAGTTGTTGGCTTTGCCCTTTCGTACGTCCTCGCCCATCGTTCTCATATGTGCTTGCATTGCCTTGCCTACGCGCACGGTTGAGCTACCTTATTAATTTCGAGTGCTACGTACGTGTTATAACATTGTGTTAGAGCTCGGATCATTTTTTCTTGACTGGAGAATATGCTACCAAATCCCCTCCCGCCAATATTTTATAGCTGAATAATGATTTGACAAAATAACCTTTAACAACCATTTTTTTTTTTTGCATGTTGAACCAATATTTTGTCCGCAGGAGGGGGGAAAATATCAAGTGGCTGTGGCTGTCATGAAAATGAAATATGTCGTGTTTCGGTAACAGTGGAGATTAGTATATATATATATATATATATATATATATATATATATATATATATATATATATATATATATATATATATATATATATATATATATATAGAGAGAGAGAGAGAGAGAGAGGTTTGCTAGTTTGCTACGCATAGCACCGGTTAGTTGTGCTATAAACGCTGACAGCCGTCGGATGTAATAGGCTAGTAGCCGATGAAATTGCCCCCGCTAGCGCGCGTTGGCGCGTTGCCGGAGTCTAGCGGGCGTTGCCGGAGTCAGCGCTGGCCCAAGATTCGTGTACTTATCTTATTCAAATACCAATACTACAAGATGTGTACTTATAAGGGGCCACAAGATAAGATAAAAAAATACATGAGCATCTTTATAACTTGCTTCAGAATACAACAATCATTTTAGTCGACAGACCGACATATTCAGAATCATCATCAAAATCTACATTGTCTTTGTCTTTACATTCGTCAACTGGAGATTAGAACAAGTAGTCAGTAACTAAAAAAGGAAAATAATTATGATATAAATAATTACCCTTTGCGGGCATGTTCTACACTGGCTTCCATGGGGGACCGATGCTGCACGCCTGCACCTGGACGAAACGTCGATCGAACTGGAGCAGGGAAACTCAGATCACAACGGAGCAGGGAAAACTACGTACATATGAGAACGGCGCATGCTAACGGAGTTGTGGGCCACACGCTAACTGCTGCAAATCCTGGGCTAGCGCTGACTCCGGTAATGCGCGCTAGCGGGGGCAATTTCATCGGCGGCTGCATCCGACGGCTGTCAGCGTTTATAGCACAACTAACCGGTGCTATGCGTAGCAAACTAGCAAACCTCTCTCTCTCTCTATATATATATATATATATATATATATATATATATATATATATAGTGCTTGCTATTTAATCTTTTTTTTTCTAATCTGAACTGGAAAGTTGTTCGTTTGATATGATTCTGTTTTCTTCTTGATGAAGTTTACCATTAAATAAATAATATCTAATAATATACGGCGTTTTTACGTAAGCTTTGTGATCACTAGATTTTTGACTAACAGTACTGATGATTGCTTGAGACTGTAGGAACCTATCGACCTAAGCGTAACTAACGCGCTCGTGGTAGTGGAATATTAGCACACAGCCAAGCTAGCTAGTGGACAAAAACTAGCGACCATTAAATTTCCATCCAAAACGAAATGCGCCTGTGTCTAAGTAGCTTTACATCTTTATTTTGACCAATAATAGTTTATTATGTATATCATCAACCATACTAAATTACTCCGAAAGGTACTCCGGTGTTGTTTGGAACCCTTAGGACTGATTTGGTGACCCGGGATCACGGGAGGATTGGGGACTGAGGGGGAAATTAGTTCGTTTCCCTCTCAATCCCCTTCAATCCCCCCGTGATCCCCTTGTCACCAAATCAGCCCTTAGAGTTGTAATTAGTCAGCTAATAAAATTGTTAGTTAGAATGTGCCAACTAACTATTAGCTAGCTAACGATTTAGGTGGGGACTGTTTAAAACCTTCCATAGCGCCATTGCGTCGAGTGAAGACCGAGGCCTGCGTAAAAAGGATAAGAGATAATACCATCTTTTGCTAAGTTTTCACTGGTTTTAACTGCCCCAACCCAACTAATTGTTAGTTGAGGGTACAAGTAACAATTAGCTGTGGTTTTAGCTGAATTGTTTGGAACACCCTACAACTAATTTTAGTTGCTAACAAATCTTTAGAGGTTAGAAACAAGCCCTTCCGCTAACTAATAAACTCATGTGAATGTTATAGGAAAGGATTCAAGGTACATCAACATACTCATTATTTACCAATGTTTCACATATATGCACGCATACTCATGACTAGTATATATGATTCCTGCGACAGACTAAGACGATAAATCTTGAGATTGATAAGTTGTTATATGATTAGTTTCACATCAACTATTGCTAAACACAATCAGTTAAAAATATGAGAACTAGAAAAGTCAAGGTTGATATGTGCCCTTGACTAAAGAATAATGAGCCATTATCAAGATAGTTTGAGTCTTTCTTGGTGCTCTTAACTCATATATACTTGATTATACTAGTGGCTAACCAGCATTGTAGTGTAATGTTGTGTGGGAAAACATATATTTGATATGTTTGGTTTGGCTTTTTCTGACGAACTTCTTTGAGAATCTGGTTGTACGAAGAATCTGAATATCGTGGGAATTACGTGCGGAGAAAAATGAAGTAGTTCATGAGGTTTGGATCTAGAAAGCGACAGATTCCTACTGTCACCACGACTCAGCCGATACGTATTCATGTTGGTTTCGGACGATTTTCACCAAAGAGGTTCTAAGCGGGGTGAAAAGTAGGCATTTAGCATCCGCAGTAGCTTCTAGCGACCAGAATCATCAAAAAGGCTGAAACAAATAGGCTCTGGCCCCATTTTGTTTCGCTGGAATTGAATTCCGTTTTAATAATTATAATTTAGACAAAACTAATTAAGTTCATATATATATGTAATATATTTGTATATTATTCTAAATCATATGAGAGAGATAATTATATACTACATTTATGTTATAGAAAAGCAAGTAGAATAATGTGGTATAAGTTGTACATCGGAAACATAACATGTAAATCTATAAAATTAATTTCCAATCTCTTACCCCGTGAATTTGAGATAGGCTTATATGATAACTTTGAAAAGTGATGAAATGTCACATTCTAAAAAATTAGCCTATTCGATTAGTAAGATTCCAATTTCTCAAAATAAAAGTAAACAAACAGAGCCTCATTGTTTTATATATGTTGTCTCTACGAAGTGTAGATGATGGATGCGACTCTTAGTCTACCCTAAGGGCATGTACAACCTAGACACTGCTGCACGGTACTCCAAGTACAAGATATAACTAAAACACAACATAATACAGTGGTCATGTCTAAAACATGTGTCTTACGATATTCATTGTACCAATCAGAGCATTCAATAAATTAAAGTGACCAATCAGCTAGTCTCCTGTCTCGAACATAGAGCTAAGACACCGTGTCTTCGTCAAGATACGTGTCTTGAGTTTTTTTACATTCACCCCCCTAGACACACTCTAAGACACAACTTAAGACACCCATTGTACATGCCCTAACCGAACAAGCCGCTCGCGGCGAGCGGACCGAGGACGACGACGCTGGGAGTACTAGAGGCGGTGCTGCAGCGGAACTGCGGAAGAGCGCCTAGGCGTGTGTTTGTGTACGTTGTTGACTTGGGGAGGGTCTCGGAGGACGGAACGAAGCCAGGAAGGGACTAGTCGTAGTGCGTGGGCTGGATTGCAGGATTGGTGGGTGACACAGTCCTTCGGATCAGTTGCGTCATCCCGATAATTTTAGTCCGGCCCATGTAAACAAACATACAAAGTACGAGTTTGAGTTGCAGCATGGTTCATGGGCTGAGTTGCAGCATGGTTCATGGGCTAAAAGTGGGTGATCCTATGGCAAATTTTATTCTACTCCTAGGAGTATCCCATCTTTAATAAATAATATTATGTATGTATATAGTCATTTATCAGTTTAAATATATTTATGTAGTTATTTTAAAATATTGTAAATCTTGTTACGTAAATTATACTATTATTATAGTAATAAATAAAATAAGTATAAGTATATACTCTATAAATATTGGTATATTCGACATAAATACTACATTAGATTATCTAGTATCATTATGTACTTCATCTACACTTCGTCAAGCTATATATCTATACTATTCTATTAAGAAAGCTTTACCCTCCTCACGCCCAGCGCCCGCAAAAAATAGTGCAGAACGAGCACTCGAACCCTTTGGTATATTCGACATAAATACTGCATTAGATTATCTAGTATCATTATGTACTTCATCTACACTTCGTCAAGCTATATATCTATACTATTCTATTAAGAAAGCTTCACCCTCCTCACGCCCGGCGCCCGCAAAAAAAAGTGCAGAACAAGCACTTGAACCCACACTCCTCTGCTCTAGAAATTTGGGGCTAACCAACAGACCACATGTACCTTAGTGTTTAGAAATAATCTATATGATTCTATTAAGAACCTAACCGCAAAAAATAGTGTAGAACGAGCACTCAAACCCACCCCTCTCTACTCCAGAAATTTGGGGCTAACCACCAGACCACATGTACCTTAGTGTTTACAAATAAACAAAAAATATATTTATAGACTAGGAGCCCCACGCTCCCCCGCCCCGTGGCAACGCACGGGCACATACCTAATATACACTTAAATCTAGGAATTATATATTTGGAGACCTAGGCTTCCAAAATAAGCAAGGAAGCCCAAATCTAACGTTGTATCCAGTTTAGTCGCATCAGGTCTCGGGCGTCTATAAAAGAAGCCCCAGAGCCCTAGGGTTCCATTTTTTAGCGGCGTCGGCAGTGACGCCCCCATCACAATGCATGAGCGATGGCGCCCCCACACCACCGATACACGCACGACAGCGGTTCCTAAGGGAGCACGACAGCGACGGCCATTCGAGGCCGGAGCTGCGACGGCGGCCTCTCTTAGGCACAAGCGACAACAACTGCATCCCATAGGTGCGAAGAGCAATGACGGTTCCTAGATGTGCGTGCGACGATGACGGCTCCCCATGGCCGCACCTCAGCGGTGGCCACCTAAGACGCGCGACGGCGGTGGCTCCCCAAGGTCGCGCCGCAGCGGCAACCACCTAAGGTGCGCGTGACGGTGACGCGCATCCGAGGTGAGTGTGGCGGCGGTGGCGGATCCCAAAGGCGTCCGCGTGTGAAGACGACTTTTCTCCAATTATTATTTATGCATGGGGCTATTGATTGGACACATATTAGAACTTTTTCATCCACTATGATGCGCAGTGTAGATATTTGTTCAACTTTCTATGAGAATTTATGCTTTTGCGTGATTCCTGTCATCCAACTTTTGTGTGTATACAGTGGAAACTAAAATGTCATTCAAAATTTGCACGCATGCAATACAAAACTCTCACGACCTACCATAATTTTTGGATCTGAATGAATAAAAGTAGGAATCGAATGCATGCGGCTGGTGGTTGTCATACTTTTTGAATCTACCATAAAAATAGCATCGGAAGCATGCGCCAAGTGGGAGACACGCCCGTATGCATGTGTCTGGTGAAGAGACGACATACAATCGCGTATATATTTTTTTGCTACTTTGTATACATATATATATATGTCAACATCCATAGGTTTTTATGATACATTGTCGGTTCATGGCTCCCCCTCTATCTATTGTATTATTTATGATATTTCTATTCACATTTTATTTAAACGTTTGTTGATTTTATGCATTATCTCGTTACCTAATCCAGTGTATATATTGGGTTCATACCAATTACATCATATGTATAAGATATTTACGACACATACATTTACACAATGAAATAGAAATTCAGAAAAAGGTAACCGCTCTAAGAAATAAGGTCATTTGCCACGATTCCATAAAATCTCGTGTATGCAATCCCTTGATTTATAGTGTCCGTCACTGCCAAAAAAATAAATTCCCAAATCAACTCGCATAATTAAATCTTATAATCAACTCCCCCTAATCAAATCCTTTTGATTTATGTTGCCTCCATGGACGTGGGGCTGTTGATTCGAATCTGAAAGGGAAATGTGCCCTTGGGCCATTTCTAAGTATTTTGGTGATTAAGTGTCCAACACAAGTGCCTAAGTGTTAAATTGTGCCAAGGACTCAAGAAGTGCAAATCAAGATTAAAGGTATGTTTCTAGACTTAGTACATTGATTTGGAGACTAATGTATTGTGTCTAAGTGTTAGAAACAGGAGAAGTCAAGTTGGAAAAGACAGCTCGGTCTGGGTGCACCGGACTGTCCGATGGTGCACCGGACAGTGTCCGGTGCGCCAGGCCGGTGTCTGTCAACTGGCTTCTCTCGGGAAGTAATTAACGGCGTACGGCTATAAATCACCGGACTGTCCGGTGGTGCACCGGACTGTCCGGTGGTGCACCGGACTGTCCGGTGAGCCAACAGTCGGTCGGGCCAACGGTCGGTCGCATAATACGCGCGCGACGCGTGGAAAGAGCCAACAGTCAGAAGGGGCACCGGACTGTCCGGTGTGCACCGGACAGTGTCCGGTGCGCCAACGGCTCCAAAGCGCCAACGGTCGGCTTCGCCAAAGAAGGAAAGAAATCCGCACCGGACAGTCCGGTGTGCCAGGCGACAGAAGGCAAGAATTGCCTTCTTGAAATGCTCTCAATGGCTCCTAGCTGCCTTGGGGCTATAAAAGGGACCCCTAAGCGCATGGAGGAGAACACCAAGCATTCCTTGAGCATTGTTGATCACTCACACTTCATTCTTGCGCACTAGTTCGACATTCTTAGTGATTTGAGCTCCGTTCTAGTGAGAACCTTGAGATATTGTGTTGAGCTCAAGTCTTGGTCTTGTGTGTGCGTATTTGCTGTGGCTTTGAGTGTGTTGCTTCCCTCCCTTACTCTTGTGCTTCATATTGATTCTTATTGTAAGGGCGAGAGACTCCAAGTTATGGAGATTCCTCGCAAACGGGAAAGAGTAAAGTAAAGAAGAACACCGTGGTATTCAAGTTGATCATTGGATCACTTGAGAGGAGTTGAGTGCAACTCTCGTCCGTTGGGACGCCACAACGTGGAGTAGGCAAGTTTTGTACTTGGCCGAACCACGGGATAAATCCTCGTGTCTCTTGTGCTTGTCCTTATTGTGTCTATTGTGCTTCACAAGAGCTCTCCTCTCTACTCACTTGATTTCATTGTTCTAACTCTTAATCAAGTTTGTGATGTTAAGTTTTAAGTTTTACAGGATCACCTATTCACCCCCCCTAGGTGCTCTCAGAATCGCATGCCAAATTTTTACGCAGCGTACCGTGGTGCATAAATACCTTCCCCATGTAGCATATTTAGTATCAGTATATATCATAAACTGGTTCTAACGAGCCTAATTGAATGGTTGTTGGAGAGATGTTATATTTATGGAGGAAATAAAACATTTAAATCAGATTTTTTTGTTTTCATGTATGTCAATATATTTCCTTTCAACACACATTTTTATCGTCCTAAATTGGTGTGCATCCAGCAGGAAACAATTTTTTACGCGGTGTACCACAATGCATAAATATCTACATCGTGTACCATAACTAGTATCAGTATATGTCATAAACTGATTCTGACGAGACTAATTGCATGACTATTGTAGAGATCATATTTTATGGACGAAATAAAGTATTTAAATCAGATTTTTTTCATGCATGCAGTAGGAAACAAATATTCCTTTCAAATTTTTCGCACATGCAAATGGAAACAAACCTCGTGCATGAAGGGCATGGGACATGTGCGGGGGGTCTAGCGACCAGGGCGGTCGGATGGTGCAGGGGTGGTTGGGGCTTCCGATATATGTTCGGAAGCCTAGGGCTCCCAGTATCCTCACCCTCTCTCTATACACACACACACACATTCTTTGATATTGTTTGGTTCTAGAGCGAGGTGGATTTTAGCAGCTCTTTTTTACTTTTAGTAGTGTTTGGTTAAGGGAAGTCTAAAACGGTGGCTACGAAAAGAGAATATTTCCCTGATTTGTTAAATTCCATCACTCTTTCAAAAACTATTGAACATTTTCGCTTGCTAGTGTTCTAGTTCGAATTCTCTTCACCAACAAGAGAGGAAGGTGATCACACTGACATGAATCCTCAACCAAACATATGATGGAGAGGCTCTGTTCTACCTACACAACTTTATTCAATCTGCCAAACACAGGACACACCCATTCCATTCCCAAAAACTAGAATGGAGTCATTCCATTTAATTAGGCTCTAGAACCAAACACAACCTTGATGTCCCGTATAGGAAGTCATCTAATAAGTTGGCAAGATACCAATGCAATTGGTAATGACCAAATATTTCTATGAAAAGTTAGCTTATGGTGTATTCTTGGTTGAGATATCAAATACCTAAGTAAGGTTTACATGTTTGCCAACAGTGACACTTTTTATGACAAAAATGGAAGGGTACAATGATACACTTTGTGAGACAAACGAGCCCTTACATAAGGAATGGGTCAATTTACCTCTCTAAAGCAGCGAGGTATTTTTTTTGGAAACAGTCTGACGTGGTCGATAACTGAGTCATAAACAAAAAGTGGTTGAGTCCTATTACTCAGGGGGGTGGACCCTCCCGCATGTTCCAAATAAGCAGAGATAGATGCATGATGTCCTTCTCTATAATCAGCTAAGTTACTTGTGCTCCTTATTTTGGATCGGTCTTCAGAAAGTTAATAATTTATGCATGACCAGTCACATGTTGCCTTTAATATTAAACTTAACTACATTCTAACCTCCTGAATTAAGTAATTCTTTGATATGGCAATCTAGATACCTAATGCCCATATTTTGAGCCCTATGTCGGAGTCCAGGGCTGGTAATTCTTATGAAATGGGTCAAAAGTAACCAAACTCAAAGTAATAAGCTAGGGTACAAGGTCAGCAACTTCAAGGATGAGTTATAAAGAAAGGTGAAGTCCTAGAACTCGAAGGCTATATTTCAAATTAGAAGTCTAAATCACTTGAGTTGGTGGATCTACTAAGTTAACTTCGGGGGCTACACCCATAGGATGCACCAAAGGTGCATGATCATTTGCAAGCATAGGGGTCATAAAAGAGGAAAGTAAAAAGAATCATTCCACCCTTTCTAGGCCTCAACTTAGATAGGTAAAACTCGAGGGCTAGTGTAAAGGATATGTGTTAGTCGAACCCTCAAATACTCAAATAGTTTGGAGAACGATATGTAGGTTTAGCACATTTTTATCTTGGTTCGGATCCTTTTGGCAACTCGGACTCGAATTCCTCCTTGAGCTCGGACTTGGACTTGAGCACCCAAGATTTTGTATCATATTGGATGATAAGAAGAAAGGTTCATCTATGTGTTCCGCATTGTAACAACAAGGCCCGAGTTATAAGGGGCTAGTGTGGGGGACAGATATCCCTCGGGTCCACTAGAAGGCGAAAGGTCCTTGCACGAGGCCTCGGGCCAGTTACCCCGCAAGGCCATCTCTTCATGGACCGAGCAAAAGCTACTGGCGAAATGGGCCGATCTGAGAAGGCGATGGACTCAAGCCTAGATGGCCCGTCGAATCGTGCGCTATCCAAAGAAATCGTCCGACTTTCCCACGCATGGCACCCTCAAATGTCGGGGCGGGTCAGGGATGAGTCAGTGGCATTTAAGGAGATTGGTTCAGTCGGTTCCTATTAGTTAGGAGATATGTGATCATCATGTACGCAAGGAGTGCCCCACGGTCGTGTATATAAGGCCCGGGGGGAACACCATCATTTTCATCTATCTCATTATCCCTTCTCCATCCAGGAGACACCACTTGTAACACACCACATATACAAAACCACCCCAGGAAGTAGGGTATTACGCCTCTCAACATGGCCCGAACTTGAAGAAAATCGCCTGTCTCTCTCCTTCTCTCTCTCTCTCTCTCTCTCTCTCTCTCTCTCTCTCTCTCTCTCTCTCTCTCTCTCTCGTGCTCCTAGCACGAACCATTAAGCTACAATCAACAACACCGTCCTACCCAAAAGCGCTGCAAGGGCAACCCTGGGTGTGCGGTCGGATACTAAACGCTGATAGCTGATGCGCCAGGTAGGGGGTGTCGTTGATCAGAGCTAGCTCAATGGCCATCACCTTCAAGTGCAAGATCGCCCTTTGCCCCGGAGCTATGTTCTGCTTTGGACCATCTCATGCATAGCGGGTGAAAAGGGAACTCTGCACCGCGTAGCGGATCCGCCTGAGAAAAAGCTTTCCTCAGAAATCCCGAGGGAAGCCAAAGCAAAACAGCAGGTGGTGCCACCACCCGCAGCCCGAGGGAAGATGATCTATCACAAACCAAGGGTCGGAAACCCTTGGGAAAAGAAAGATAAACCAGTCGAGATCTCGCTTACCCAAAAAACTCCGCTGTCCACCTCGCCCACAAAGGAGTGGACACGGATCACTCGAAAGAAAGAAATAAATGTCCTGAGTCAGGGGATGAGAAGACGCCGAGCCATCTTTCCGATACCTTCGCCCTCAAAGGAGGACGGAAAGAAGAGCACCATCGCACCGGCTCCCTTCTACCCCGACGTCCTCTTCATCGAGGGGAGATTGGAGTCAGCACCTGTCTCCGACGATGAGCCTACCATGCAAAGGGAAGAACCTCCCCAGCGTGAAGCGCAGCGGCGGAGGAACAGACGCCAGAATGTACGGCAACATCATGAAGTAGGGGAACGGGATCTGACGCAGTCCGTATCCCGAGATGAAGCCTCGGAGATGGGAGAAACTCCCGACAAGCGAGTGCACCGAGAAAGGCATAACTCTCGCCGTCGCGATCGCCGCAAGCTCAGGACCGAGAGCGAGAGCAAGCCAAACAAGGCGTTAGGCTACGGCGAGAGAACCCTCTCTTCGCTCAAAACCTGTACCCCGATTTTGCTCGTGCAATGAACAGGCCGAGTGAAGTCGGAGGGGTACTGGCGCAGATAGCTGACGGTCTCCCGTGAACCCTAGACGCGGAAGGCTACCAGTGGCTGCTTACTTAGGCAGCTAATCACCTTCTACCCCTCACTCACCTGCGAACGACCTGCGTCATGCCATTAGCAGCCGACGAGACGTGCGGAGCTCCATCAACACTTCGCGCGACCGACGGCACAAAAATGAGACAAGGCGTCGGGAGGACTACGACCGGGATCACGGCGTACCAGAACGGAGTCGCACCACTTGAGTTGAGTCGGCTGCAGCCTCAACTAGTGGGCCTTTCCGAGGACGGTCGAGACGACCTACTACCGACTCCCCTCCCCGGGACCGACAAAATGAACATCGACAGGAAGATGCGTGTGGAGTCTCCACGCTTAATCCACGTCTTCGGGCCATCCTGTGGCCTCCTAACTTCAAGGTCTCCAACGTCGACAAGTACGAGCCCAAGCAGGATCCAGGATCCAGTAGCTTACCAAGTCGGTACACTTCATCCTAGGATGCCCTTAGTTTGTCACGATGATGGTCCAAGTCCGACATGGTAAAACAGTGACTCCTCTCCAGAATGGTCAAAGAAGTACTGGCGTCACGGTATAGCTTGTCTAGATTGTCACGAGAAGCAACGAGTGCTCACTTTTCTTCCTACAAGCAAGAACAACACTGAGCATCAAAGCAAGGGAAGCAAAACAGAAGCAGCCAAGAGAGTTTACCTCATAAGCCATCTTCTCGGAGTCAAGTTGTGCATTCAGAGAAGAGTTTAAGGCGCGAGCACTATCCAAGAAAGCAGAGGTTTGGCTCAAGTCGGCCTAACTCTGGGTATAATTCTCTTCAGTATCAGAGCATCGCCGAGCCAAATCTGATAAAGCAGCAGAGAAAAGCACAAGACATAAGATAAGCAAGGCAATGAAAACAAAAAAGGAAACTATGAGCTCACTAACCAATGTTTGAGGCCTTCAGATCTTCTATCTGTTTTTGAAGCAGCAAAGGATTCCACTGTATCAACGATGAAACTTGGTCGAGGATAGGAGCGCCACATGAATTCAGTTGGGCAGATACATAATCAAGAACATCCTGTGATTACAAAAAAAGCAAGAAAGCCAGTTTGCTAGCATGAACGGTAAAAAGCAAAAGTTGATTCACCTAAAGATTGGAGAGGAACAAAGGGAGACCCAAAGCAGGAAGAATCGGTGCATTGCTTATTGAGGGGATGTCAGCAGGAACGATATCGAAAGCATGTCATGGAGAAACTTCAGCCTCGTCAGCAGGCGGCAGACTCCTGGCGTCTGGATCACTGGCCTCTAAAATGACCAGACCAGCGAGAGCAGCAGATAGGCGTGTCATTGCGGGATCCTCAGATTGGACCGATGGTGATCCAACATGGACGTCCATGGAGGCAACAGAAGAGGAACCTGCCCCAACACCCTCGGGGGCTGAGCCCACCATAGCAACCACTTCCAAGGATGAAGCTCCCTCAGCCATACCCAGAGGAGCCGGATGACTTGGGTTAGCAGCATTGGGGGCTGGTACATCTTCGTGAGCTAGATCGGCCCCCAAGGTCAATGAAGCGCGAGAGACTGTCCTGGTTACTTCCTGTCCGACAGGATCACGCGGCAGAAGAACATCATCTAGGACCTCTGAACAGGTGATGGGATTGTCAACCTCAGGAGTCTCCGATAAAAGGTTCCCGGGGATGATTTCTTCCAATGCCTGGTCAAAATCCGATATCGACAACCCCTGAAGGCTGATAAGTGTTGATAAGGCCTGCATCAGAATGTCGTTGCCCCTGTTGTGACGGCTGTTCTTGCAGATTAATGGAACTTCTTCTTCCTCCTCCTCCTCATCCTCATCAAGCACACTACCGGCAACCCGAGCATAGTCACAACCTCCGACATTGTCCTCGAGGATGGTGCTCACCAGGCCATCACCGAGGAATAATGTGGAGGGGCCAGCATCTTGCTCCAAGCACGATAACTGCCAGAGTCGTCTTTTCTTCGTTTTCCCCTCATCAAGCACAGCTGGATGGTTAACTCGGCGTGATCACTTGCGATGAGCACCTTCAGGTTTCCGAATTTCCTCGTCTTCACCAAGGTCCTACCCAATTGCAACTACCATTGGCTCAGTGCGGGCAGAGTCAGATGATTTCCCAGCTAGCTAGCATACTAAGAATAACGTTCATCTCAGCATCGTCAGTACTGGTCGGCATCTCAAAGTGGGTCTGCCTCTCAGCCTCGGGAAGATTTCGGAAGGGAGCAATGAAAGCCTCAATGTCCTCTAAGGAGGGTCACACTCTATGGCTCGGACTGCCATCTCGAACAGGAGGATTGGAAATGAAATCGTAAAAGGGACTCGGTGGGGGCAAATTCCAAGCAGAATAAGACGAGGGGCACCAGCGTTTGACACCCTGCCCCTTAACATCAAGTCAAGTCGGCTCAGTAGGTCCTCATCGGGAATTTGTCTGTTCGTAATTCGGGTAGGGTCGTTGACCCCGGTGTACAGATAAGGGGGGTAGACTCTGTCCTTCAGAGGCTGGATGTTCTTGAAGACAAAGTCAGCGACCACAGCTTCAGCGGTCAGGCTTCTGTCTTTCAGCGAGCAAATCTCAGCAAGCAACACCTTGGATTCGGCTAGCTCTGAACTAGTGGGGGACTCTATCCAGCTGAGCGTGCGAACGTCGGACTGCTTCCCTGATCGAGGAGGGAGGGACTTGTGGTTCTCCATGGTAAACCACTCAAGGCGCCATCCTTTAATGCTGTCCATGAGAGGGATGTCAAGGTACTCTACTTTCCTCCCCCAGCGAAGCTCCACACTAGCACCACCGACAAGTTGATGTTGTCCTCCGGCCATACCGGGATGACAATGGTAAAGATATCTCCAAAGCCCAAAGTGGGGAAGAATTCCAAGAAATGCCTCGCAAAGGTGCACGAAAATGTCAATTTGAAGAATAGAGTTGTGAAAGGGAAATAGGCTTACACCTTTTCCTAATTGATTTTGGTGGTTGAATTGCCCAACACAAATAATTGGACTAACTAGTTTGCTCTAGATTATGAGTTCTACAGGTGCCAAAGGTTCACAACAAACCAATAAAAAGACCAAGAAAGGGTTCAAATAAAGGAGCAAAAGACAACCGAAGTGTGCCCTGGTCTGGCGCACCAGACTATCCGGTGTGCCACCGGACAGTGTCCGGTGCACCAGGGAACCCGACTCCAAACTTGCCACCTTCGGGAATTTTGGGAGCCGCTCCGCTATAATTCACCGGATTGTCCGGTCAATCGAGAGTCTAGTGCTTGTTACTCTTGGTGATCGATATAACCTAAATGGCTCGGTGGAGATAGGAGTGTGGTAATCACCCAGAGAGATTGTGGGTGACTTGGCTCGGGACTGTACACGGTTGTGAGTGATTCATCATACCAGAGTGGCCAAGAACCAGGTCGTAGAGATCATTTGGTCCTTGTGTGGATCAAGGGGGGAGCAACACTCCTATGTGGGTGCTCCAGCGAGGATTACTGGAGAGTGTCGACTTTCTAAGACCTCGAAAAAAACTTAAGGTCTTCTAAACCTTACATTACTTTGCGTACTTACTTTTGTGCAATTTACTTCAAGGATTTACATTCTTAGAATTGCAATGGCAACATAGGGATGAAAATTAGGGTACCAAACTTTTGACACTATAGTGAAGTTGGACTTGCAATTAGGGTTTAATTATCGTAAGAAATTTTAGAAAAGCTCAATTCACCTCCTCTTGGATATCATGATTCTTTAAATTTTTTATTACAAGTGTCCATACATAAACAATTATTTAGATGACTATTTAATAGGGGTAAAATTGTCTTTTGACATGAATGTTAACACCGTCAAAGGCTATAACTAATGGTAGTGTCATATAGGGAACCAAATTTACATTCATTATATAGAGAAGATTTATATTTTGAAGACAAAAAATGGATGGGAAACTTTACTTAGTATCAAGTAAAGAATTGTCTCCAGAACTTTTATGCTTAACTACTTATAGAAAACACATTAACAGTATTTGTTTCTCTAAATAGGTTATTATGAAAATATGTTTAACAAACTATTTTGAAGCATAAATCGAAGAGAATGTTCAGGCACATATGATGTGCGAAAACCTGACAGTGATGTGCGAAATAAGGAAAAAAAATGTTCTGCCACATATTTTGAAGCATAAATCAAAGAGAATGACGATTTGTCAGTGTCGCTTGAGATGATATGTCATGTTCCTGGGTTGTCCGCACCCCCATCCAGTTAAGCCTCTGTCAGCATCCAGTAGTACTGTAAAACCTATCATTACCTCTCGGGGAGGGGGAACACTACTCGTCAGTGACGTATGTAGTGGGCGTTTCTTATCGGCAATCCCTGTTGAGCCCATAGCCATAATGGCATAGGCTGGGTAAACCCAGGCGTGAAGTAATGGGCAATGTATTTTAGTAGTGGGTTTAAGCAACACAGGCAGCTCCGTTCAACTCACATTCGTTGGAATTAATGGAGCAGTAGACATCCTCAACGAAGAGGTCCTATGTAGGTGTAACTGACAAGAAAGATCGACAGTGACAGTGTCACCGCTTGGGGAAAAAAACAACATTATCTTACCCCCCCCCCCCCCCCCCCCCCCCCCCCCCCAAGCACCACGTGTACATCGTTCGCGTTAGCTATCTGATTGGCGTTCCAAATATTAGCAACGACCAGGCAATGTTTCCAACAACGGATGCCACATACAACTCATTCGTACGACCACGTAATCAGCAAGCGAACCATCGCAGTTTCAAACTGTATATATAACCCATTTGATCTCCTAGATGTAACACGGTGGTACTCCGAACGTAGACTTTGATTTTTGAAATGGTACTCCCGTCAGTAGACTTTGATTTTGATGCACGTTTTCCACGAGGCCATGGCATTGATATGGCAAAAAAAAAATGACAGTAAGTTATATAAGCAATACATTTGCTAAAGTTTAATCTGCCCCAGACAACCGACGGCCGCACACGAGTTTAATTTGCGTTAGTTCAATGATAGACACCAAGGGCTGGCTGCAAGAGAGCAACGACTTGCCCATCCATAACATGGCAGTATGATACAACTGGCCCGGAGGGTAGGTAAGGGATGTAATAACACAACAACAGCAACCAAAACCAGAAACAACTTCACTTTACACGCTTTACAGAAACATGCATCGTAAACAGAATCGAATATCGAATCATAAGGCGTTCTGTCTAGATCCAAGGGAATTGAGGAAGATTAAATCACATTCTATTTCATTTTGATTGGAGAGGGATTTAATTCCCTCCAATCCTATCGGATACAGACGCAACCGAACAGGCCCTAAGGTATTGTTTGGATACTCTAGTATTCATCTCAATCCACATGTGTTGAAATGGATTGGTTTACACTCTTATCCAGCTCAATACATGTAAAAAATTATGGTAAACACTCTAATCTAGCTCAATACATGCAAAAAAAATTGGGGTAAACACTAGAGTACATAAACCAAACCTAATAGGGTGAGAAACCAGCAGCACGCGATCCTGACGTAGGCTAAAATGACAACTTGCATCGCGCATCATCACTAAACAGACTTGTTTTATTCCAGTAGCACATCATGCACACTGTGCAAAGTACTACCACACCGTTGCCCTACACTCTAGCCTTTTATTTTAAAATCTGCAGTGCTTAGTTTTACGAAATGTCAAAGGTAAGGCATTGGACAAGTGTGCTGATAAACAGATAACCAATAATTTGACATGCACATTGCACGCAAGGCAAGGCAAGGTCTTCCAATGAAGCTTATATATGCAAGCAACCATGGGGAGAACACTATCCAGATAGCTGTCCGGTGAAGGAAGCCAAACCCGCAGATATTTAGAGCTCTACTCACAGAAGACAGCTATGTTGATACTTGCATTAGGGGTCTGGCTCATTCCAATGACGCTCATCTTCGCGCCATGTAGGCGCCTGGTTCTCCTTGTTGCCAAGCTCCAGGAACTACGAGCCAGCATCATGCGCGGTAGGTCATCGTATCCAGCAGCATGGAGTCTCGTGACGAGGATACAAACAATAAGCATCACGCTGTGAGCCTGTGACCGAAGATTGGAAGTAATTCCCGATCGAGATGTGCAATTGAGCTTCCATCAGTTGGGCAGCCCTCGTTAGAATCATTCCCTTCAGGGCCTGTTTGTTTGTACTGCAGTTTTGGGATTTTGGCTCGAAGCTAGCTTTTGACTTCCGGCTGTTGGCTTTTTGGCTATTGACTTCTGTAAAAAAAAAAATTAGCTTTTTAGCACACCAAAAGCCAGAAAAGCTCATATCAACATGCTTTTCAGTTTTTTAGTTTATTTCCTCAAAAGACAGCCTTTCAAAAGCCAACTCAACCGCTGGATTCTTAGTTTCAACTTTTGGCTTCTGAAACTAAAAGGCCGTCAGTCATGTATCAGGTGAGTACCACCTCAACAACCCTAGTTCATGACTAGTCTTACCCTACAGATGTTTTCTTGAAAGCTGAAATTCCTCCTTGTATGCAATGCACGATGGACATAGTAAGGAAGCAATGTTACCTTGACACTTACTGTCCAATGTTCCAACTTATCTGCGGGTGGACTTTACAGTGCAAAATGGTCAATATCCATTGATGGAAATCCTGACTGTAACATTTTTATCCCTTGCAATATATTTTTAGCAGTCTCCTTCTCCTGCACATATTGAATGCATATCAGCAGCATATGAAAGCAGCGGCGACATGTAACCAGAATCATGGGAATTAATGCAAACAGTTTCATTAGGTACCTTTGTTTCACTTGTAAACCTTATAGTACTAAATGTTAATGGAGTTAACTTGTGTTGCTCAAAATAACTAGGTTCGTGTTGGTTTAAACAATAGAATTGAAACCTGATTGGAGATCACGGGGAATCTTCTCCACAGCCCTGCTCCACCAGTCATCTAGGCTGCAAAAAGCGTTGTCCGGTGAAAGATTAGGCAACCCAGACCTGCTCAACAAGAAGTACCAGAACTGTCTTGCAAAGACGCAAGAGATGAAAAGATGTTGTATTGTTTCCTCTTCTTGGTCACAAAGGGGACACGCACTGGGATGGGAAAGTCCTCTTTTAGCAAGACGGTCTGCGGTCCAGCATCTATTGTGCAAGACAAGCCAAAGAAAGAATCTGCACTAGCAAGAAAGAAGTCTTCTTCATGCGTCTCTAGTTCCAGATATGCACTAGCAAGAAAGAAGTCTTTCATCCAGCGATTCTTCAGATTTAATTTGTTTAAAATGTCACTGCTGGTGCATAAAGTTTGTAGCTCTGACCAAGCACTCCAGTTCCAAGGATAGCTATTGACAGGTTCTACCAAGATCTTTCGAGTTAGACCTTCACATCCTTTATCATGTAGGACAATGCCATACAAGTAAAGTCCAAACGAATCAATAGAGCCAGTTCTTCGGTGTGTTGAGAGCTCTTTCTCCAAAGCAACTAGTTCCTGATTAACAGCATTTTCCGCTTCCCTCCAGACTAAAATTGCAGAGCAAATAGATCATTAATTAATCTATGGACCAAGCAGAAAACACCTTGGGGCATTAGCGAACTTTCATAGAGTCAGTGGACAAGGGAAGGGGGCAGATTAAATTGCACACAGAAATCATTTAAAAGATTAAATTATGGAAATTTACAGACAATGTCACAAATACTACTACCCTTACAATCCCAAAACATGCACACTCAGTAAAAGAAACAATTGACAATAAAAACTAAAATAAGTACCAATAATAGAGTTTTAGCTCATAAATGTTACAAATCTTCACATTACACAAATATTACCAGCCAGCATAAAAGATTTTGATGCTGGCAGAAGTTTTATTGTTCTAGAACAAATATGAATAATTTTTCATTTAGCAATTATAACTTACATGTGGCGTAGCAAGAATTTATGGCAGGACATAGCTTTCATGTACAAGTATCAATATTGAATAGAAATTGCCAATCATTTAAGGGACTTAGTTTTAAGCCCTCATAATTATAACTTCTTGAATGTAATATATCCATCAAATTCTATCATCACAGTGAAAATTCCCTACTAGTTGGAAGGAATAATTAGTTCACATCTTCCATTATTTCTGATGCCCGTGGAGCTAAGAACTTATCAATAAATAGCAAATCAATAGCCGTGTGGAATACATGACCAGAGGTTTTACAAATGTCAAACCATTCTGTTAGCTTAAAGTACATGAGCACAAAGCACTATAAAGAACCCATAATAAATTGGACTTCTGCAAGTTGGAACAACTCTTATTACTCGTTAGTCCCGCAATCAAGTTCTGTTCAGTCTTTTAGGTAAAATCACAGGAAACCATATTTTAATAAACACTCCACTTGCACATGGAAGTAACTAAACAGACTTCTGGGCCACTAAAACATGTCGATCCACCTAAATAAAAGCCAAAGAAGTATCAATTAAGCCATAGGCACTCCATATCTAACCAAATATCACCTACAATGCAGCAGCTCTATTGAGCATTTCATCAAACACCACTCGCCCTATCCTCTGAAAACTTGCAGATGTACCTTGAAAATAAACACATCAAGAGAAGCCGATCCTATCTCACCATGCACTCATGCAGAAGGCGTAGCATCGCAGGAACACAGCCTTACGACCGACCTGGTTCTGCAGCACGTGCTCGGCGCGGCGGTACTCCCGGCAGTCGAAATAGGTCTTGGCCAGCAGGTATTTGTCGCCGCCTGAATCGAACGCGTCGTCGTCGGGATGGGCGTGCTGACGTACGACACGCCACCGAGCGTGGTCCCGGCCTCCGAGCTACTGCCGGCGCCGGGACGGGGACGGGGGGCAGTGGTGGAAGCTGGAATCCCCACTACGGTGCAGGTGCAAGTGCAACAGCCACCCTGCGGAGGTCGCGGACGAGGAGGAAGGGGAGTCCAACGTGGTGTCAGAACCTTTGGTGATTGAGCGCCGCCAAACACCGGGAGTAGCAACACATCCGGTGGAAGCTTCCTGACACTAAATCTTATTAGTACTTGTTCGGTTCTACCCTAATACATATAAATTAAGGGGAATTGAGTGAGTTTTAATCTCTAGTAAGTTAAAATCTCTCCTAATCTATATCAATCCTCTTCAATCCATATAGATTAAGGCCCCGTTTCAATCTCACGGGATAAACTTTAGCTTCCTGCTAAACTTTAGCTATATGAATTGAAGTGCTAAAGTTTAGCTTAAATTATCACCATTAGCTCTCCTGTTTAGATTATAAATGGCTAAAAGTAGCTAAAAATAAGCTGCTAAAGTTTATCTCGCGAGATTGGAACAGGGCCTAAAAATAACCGAACAAACCCTTAAATTTCCAGGATAACGGGCATGTGGTTCTGTTACTTCTTTTATTTCATTTCATATCACAATCTATCACCTTTACAATCTATTTATAGTCGGCTAGTACTTAGCCTAAATTGTCTAATTCTCCTTCAATTAAATGCTAGCTAATAACACCTAAGTGCTAGGCTGCTAGCTAATGACAACTAAGTGCTAGTTGGTGAAGTGTTGTTCCTTCATTGCCAACTAAGTAACCGATCCAATAGCGTATTTCCCACATGCCTAATGCATACCTTTAAGCACTTGCACTTGGCAGGTTATGACATTACCCCATCCGCCAAAACTTGCTTGTCTTCAAGCAAGGTCAAGAGGAAAACGAGTTTGCACAGCATAGAAATCCTTTCGAGTAGAGAACTCCGGCAACATGCCCGATCCGTGGAACAAAACCAGAATAATAGGTGCCTTGCCCTTTGTTACCAATCTGAGGTTCATGAGTTCCCTTGGCGTGTCACCTTCTTGGGTCTCATCAGGAAATAGCAAATAATATGTCACTGTCCCAACTGTTTCCAATACTGTGTATGGTCCAAAATATTGAAAGTCACCAAGACTTCGCTTGAGGTCACTTTAATGTGTGCAGTGTATCTGAACCCTGAATAAATGCTTTTTGATCACAGAACTGTCCACAACCTGCTGTTGTATCCAAGCATCCACCCATAATTCCTCAATGTCATAACCTGCCAAGTGCAAGTGCTTAAAGGTATGGATTAGGCGTGTGGGAAATCTGCTATTGGGTCTGTACCAAGTTTGTCAATCTAGCAAATCTATGGGTTGTTACTTAGTTGTCATTAGCTACCATTTAGTTGTCATTAGCTAGCATTTAACTGAAGGGGAATTAGGCCAAGTACTAGCCGGCTATAAATAGATTCTAAAGCTGATGGATTGAGATATGAAATGAAATAACAGAAGTACCAGAACCACATACCCGTTCTCCTAGAAACTTACCAGTGTTCTAGCGCCAGGAAGCTTACTTCCACCAGATCTGTTGCTACTCACGGTGTTTGGCGGCGCTCCATCACCAAAGGGTTGTGATAATTGGTATCAAAATCGTCAATCCTTGGCGGGGTGCGATAAAGGAAGACCGACTTGCTGTTGGGAGAGATAGCGACCAGAAGGCGGCATGCTCTTCATCGAAAGTTTGGATTGGGACTTCGACAGGCTTCGTCGTGTGATCGTCAGGAGTGGTGGAACAACGGCGTTGACTGCAAAACCATCCGTGCAGACATGCTTCACTCTGGAAACCATGGTGGACAAGGCGAAGGATGAACAGGAGCGTTGGGAGAAGTTGATGGTAAAGCTGGAGTTGCTGACTAAGAAGGTGGTGGATGTGGAAGGCGTCCAACAGCAGTTGTGGGGACAAGCGGAACTGGCCGTAGTGGGTGCAGAGAAGACCGGGAGGTGGAGTGGTTGAGGTAGGCAATAGTTGCCAGGGAATTTGGGATGGAACCTGAGGAATGGGGTTGTGCAGCTCTTCCTATGTTCGATGAAATGCCTTACAACGGCAGCGAAGAGTTAGATAGAGAGATGGAGGAACTGCTGCAGTACAAACAAGCAATGTTCGAGGCATGAACTATGTTCCGCTGTGATGTGAATGGTGTGTTTGAGGAATTTCCTACCCAGGTGGTTTGGGATGAGGAACCTGGATATGATGATTTGTTGGATCAACTAGCTCAAGGTGCAGATCACTTGGTTGATGCCACGATGCAACCAATTGTACATCTGATTGTTGTGGACAAGCAGTTACAACTTGGGGTGAATCAAGGTTGTTTCGAGATGCTTGTCAATATCGATGGTTCTGAAGATTTGCTCCAAAACCATGTTGGTGTTGTTTTAGAGTCAGGGTCACTGAAGGCAAAGATGTTGCTGATGAGATGCTAGAGGCTGGTGAAACCAGTGAAGAAGATATGGAAGGTTACCTCACTGAATTTAAAGAAGAGGTTGAGGATGAGGTGCTGCAGTTTGAGCTTACAGATGATGAAGTTCAGTGGGATGAGGAGCTTTCACCTAACCATAGTATGCACGAAGGCCTACTTAGAGATATAGTTGTGGAAAGGAGTTATCTCAATGATTTCCATCAAGGAGAAGGGGCACTGATCATGACTCGATTCCAGAGGTGTCACCCTTATTACTCATCAGCTGCTGCTGATATTGCAATTGTTGTAGCAACTGTATGAGTTGCTGGAAGAATTCCTGAAGTGGTGTGGTTTAAGCCAAACCAGGATGTGGTGGCATTAGTTGGTGCCTATTTCTTCCCACCTTTTCAGCCATCACTGTTTCCTCGAAGTTATGGATTATGATGAAGGTGAGGTTACAGTCAAGAGTTGTTCTCCATCTATTGAAGTTATATAGAGAAGAGATGTGGATGATATTGTTGGGGACCTTCGGCATTCGAAGGTCCTCAAAATCAGGATTTAACAGTATTTCTGGAAGTATAATGTGTGAGCAGGTACCTTCGGACTCAAGTTGGTATCACGGCGGGAGAGGACCCGAATAAAACGAAGGTCTTGATACAACGCCGAAGATGTCAGCAGGAAAGCTTCGGCGTGGTTGCAGGAAATGAAACCGACTTAAAGATGAAAAGGCTATTCAGACCTTGATAGATTACTATAGAATTATTATCAAATGTAAAGGGCATGAATGTAATTTTGTATGGGCTGTGTCCCGTGCCTATAAATAGGTGAACAGTACCCCCGTACTGTTCAGGCTGACTGGGCATTCGCTTTTTGCGTCACGCTTGTATTGTCATCTCCTTCCGATTGAAGGTACACTTGTAATTCAACGATGTTTTTGTTTATGCCCAATAATAATATATGATTGTTCATATTGTCTTTTACATTCTTTATATTTCATTCTTCGTCATTGATTGACGAATTTGTGAAGGTACGTCCTTCGTAACCTTCGTCCGTAAGCCATTACATCCCAAGGGAAATAATGCTTCGGAGGACGAAGGGCTTTAACGATTAACATCTTTCTATGTTGCCTTGTTCTTAACTCATAGCACTTGAGAACAAGTCCCCAACATTGGCGCCCACCTCCGGTGAACTCACTTCCACTCTCAGTTTTTTGAACACCTTCGGCGGTCATAAACCTTCGTTATGGCACCGAAGAAGGCTTCGGCGACTGGGGCTGCAGCTCTGCAACCACTGGACCACAATCAGGAGACAGTCTCCCTGCGGGAGGCCCGAAGCCAGAAAAGGAAGGCTGTCAGTCCGACACCACCAGAGGACGAGATAGATCAAGAAATCAGAGATATGGAGATGCTTCATCAACAAGTACAGAGGAAGAAAGAAAAGATGGCCAGGCTAGCTGAACTGCAGAGGCAGATAGACGAAGCCTCTGAAGAAGTTTGTCATCTTGCTCAGGATGAGCAACACCGAAGGCCTCAGCATCAAGACCTTCATCAGGAGGGTTTCCCCAACGAAGATGACTGGTATGACAATTTCCATCATGGGAATTTTGTTTTTGATGATGCTTCTCCTCTGTCCGCTGAGCTGCAGGCTACACCTTGGCCTCCGTCCTACAAGCCGCCTCAGCTCCCTGTATTCGATGGCCACTCAGACCCGAAGCAGTTTTTGATGAGCTACGAAGCAACAGTGTCTTCGTATGGTGGCAATGCTTCAGTCATGGCCAAATCTTTCGTTATGGCTGTCAGAAGTGTTGCTCAAACCTGGTATTCCTCCCTTCGACCAGGAACGATCACTTCATGGCAGAAGCTGAAGGACTTGTTGCTAACTAGCTTTCAAGGATTTCAGACGAAGCCGGTCACTGCTCAGGCTCTGTTCCAGTGCACTCAGGATCATGAAGAATACCTTCAGGCGTATGTCCGAAGGTTCTTGCGTCTAAGGGCACAGGCACCGACGGTGCCCAATGAAATTGTCATCGAGGCCATGATCAAGGGGTTTCGGCCAGGTCCGTCAGCTCAGTACTTCGCCAGGAAGCCTCCTCAAACTTTGGAGAAGCTTCTCCAGAAGATGGATGAGTACATACGGGCCGATAATGATTTTCGCCAAAGAAGGGAGGAGGCTTTCAGGTTTTCTGAAATGACCAGGGGCTTCGGAGGGAGGTTTTACCCGAGGCATGTAAGATCAATTCATAACTCTACACAAAGTGATGACAGAGGAAGCCAACAGCAAAGGCCACAATGCTCCTCACAGACTTCGGGACAACAGCAAAGCTCCTTCCGACCACCAGCTCCAAGAGGCAGAGGCGCCAGGGGCTTTGGAGGAAGATTTGGCGATCAACCGAGAAGAATCTTTTGCTTATTCTGCGGTGAGAACAAAGGCCATACTACCAGAATGTGCCATGTTACTATTCAGAAGCAAAAGGAAATAGCTGAAGCAGCAGCACAACAAGCTCAGCCGAAGCAAGTCATGCATACAGCTTCGTATCATTCGCCCTACATTCCAGAATATGTGGGCAATCATCCTGCAGTTTCTGTTGCTTCGGCGAGTCAGCCTCAAGCTTCTTGGCAACAGCCTCCGCCTCCACCTCCGTTGCAACAAGGCCAGCAGCCAGAAGGGAGCCAGTATGTTCCACACCAGAGGGACTTCAGAGAGCAGTCCGAAGCTCGTACAGTCAATAGCACTGTGCCAGAGTCAAAGCACATCTATTGACAAATATCCTACCTTAATAGCGATCTTTTTCATTCAGTTTTATCTTCTGTAATAAAGGACATTGTTTAGATTTCATGTAATTAGTTTCGTTGAATCCTACAAGGAAAATATATTTTCTTCACAGGCTTATGATAACA
Source organism: Zea mays (assembly GCF_902167145.1). NCBI lineage: Eukaryota > Viridiplantae > Streptophyta > Magnoliopsida > Poales > Poaceae > Zea > Zea mays. Next base: position 157,247,652 of record NC_050099.1, on the reverse strand, counting down.
AAGAGGACCTTCGAACTATCGAAAATTCTTCGAAGCAACAAAAAGTCGTTCTAAGGAACGCAGAGTAAGTCGCTGAAGTCACAAAAAGTCGTTCCAAAGGGAGCGCAGTGTAAGTTTTCTGCTCCAAAGTCGTTCCAAAGGGAATGCAGAGCATACAGCGAAAAGTCAACGCTGATACCGCCTAAGTAAAAGGCGAAGCGCGAAAAGTCAACGCGAATACCGCTGAAAGTAAAAGGCGAAGAAGCTCCTAAGGGAGGCTTATAAAAGATTGTGTGTTTTATTGCAGGGATACGAATGAATCTTCGGAACAAGCATCATCTCACATGACATAACATCATCGCATCATTTCGCATAGCATAAGCATCATACATCATTTTGCACATGACACAAGAGGTGGACACATTATCAATTTACAGAAGAATGCTTTGAAAAAAGGGAGAAAACAAAAGTCACAAAAAGATACGTCATTAATCTTCGGAAGTGTAGCTTCGGAAAATATTTACACGAAGCCTGGATATTATTCATCAGAATATTGGATATTGTTGTGACAAAGAAAAATTCTTCTTCACGACGCATGAAAAGAAGGGAAGGTGTTTTTTCGTCAAAGACTCAAAAGCGGTACGTATAAAGTTTCATGCATCATAAAGAATTGAGTAACAAAAGTAGGTATATTACATTTGGAGTTACAAAATGTTACACTATATTACATTTCAGAAGTTTTTACAAAAATAATTAATCTTCTCTCAAAACGACTTCTGCAGCCTCGTTCAGGAGCCGGTTGACGACTTCGTCCATAATATCTTCAGCCATCTTTTTAATTTCGTCGTCTCCCTTCGGCTGAGGGCCCGAAGACGCTTTAGTCGGATCTGAAGTAACACAGGATACAGATACATTGCTATTATAAATCGCAAACAAATCTTAAAACCTAAGATTACAACACGATAAAAGCTATTAGTTAATACCTAATTGACCTTCGGCCTCTGCGCTCTTTTCAGCGGCCTCAGCTACTTCTCTAGCATCGTGAATGCCCTTTTCACTCCTTCGAATAATTTCTCCGGCCATTTCTCGGCCACCATTATCCCAGATATCAGTAAAAAATTTTCCACCAATTATACTAGCTTCGGCCGAAGGATCTTTTGCATCTTCAAAGGATAGACCAGCTTCGGACTGTGCTAAAATTTTCACATGTTCGCAGCCCTTCTTCTCTAAGATGGTGGCAATCCCTCTGGCGCCAGAGAAGGCACATATATCTCCTCGGCTATTTAAAATTTCTTCGAAGGCTTCAGCTTCGTGGTCAATCCATTCGATGACACCTTCGGGATTGCCTTTTGAAAAGTTTTCCTCACTTGAAAATGCGCCGACCTTGGCGAAGCTAGCCTTTAATTTCTTAACACAATCTATAGATTTGTTATAGCATCTCTTTTTGGACGAACGAAGCTCTTCAACAGTCACTTCTAGGTGATCTGCCCATTGATCGCTGAGTTCACGCTTTGTTTCTTCAAGTATGCTGTAACGCCCCGAATTTTGCAGTTGAATTTTTTTTTCTTTTCTTTACTCGCCAAAATTCGGGCGTTACCTTTTCTTTTTCTTTTTGCCCTCGCTACACCTTGACCTTTTCCAAAGTTCTAGCGGGATTCGGTTTGGATTTCCCGTGTAAGAAAAACCCTAAATACTTTATGTTGTTTGATGCACCATGCCGAACCTTGCATTTCTTTTGATTGCTTTGAAAGTGCAAATGCATTCATGTAGAAAGATCGGATTTCGAAAATGAGGAGAAGATCTTTTCTTTCTTTTTTCTCTCTCTTTCTCTCTCCTCTTTTTCTCTCTCTCCCGCGCCGTGGGCCGACCCCGGCCGGCCCAGCCGCCCCTGGCGCCCCCCCTTGGGCCCAAAAGGCCCAACCGCCCCCCCCACCTCCCCTTTTTCCCCAAATTCTTTCTCTCTCCCTCTCATTTTCTCCCATTTTCTCTCCCTCACCCTAAGCCGCCGCCGCCCCTACCCCCTGCCCTAGCGCCGCCCCTCCCCGTCGCCGATCGGCCGCCCCGCTCGGCCGCCCCGCCCCGCCCCGTCCCCGTCGCCGGTGAGCCCCCTCCCCCTCTCCTCCCTTCCCCATTCCCCCCCTCCCCTTTCCCCTTGCCGCTCGGCGCCTTGGCCGCCGCCATGGCCGGCTCGGCCCGCCCCGCCCGGCCGCGCCCTGGCCGGCTCGGCCAGCCCCCGGCCGTGCCCCCCGCCGGCGCGCCCCTTGGCCGCCCAGCCGTCCGCCCGCCCGGCCCCTTGGCCGCCTGGCCGCCCTGGCCGGCGCGCCCCCTGGCCGCCTTGGCTGCGCGCTCGCCTGGCCGTTTGGCCGGCTCGGCCGCCTGGCCAGCCCGACCCCCCCCCCGCGCGCTCGCCTGGCCGCCGGTTCAACCGGGCCGGCTCAGCCGCCCCCGCCGCCCAGCTCGCCGCCCAGCCGGCCGGTTCAACCGCCCCTAGGGCCGGTTCAACCGCCCCCCCTTTTTTTATTTATTTCGTTTTATTTTATTTTATTTACTTTCTGTGATCATAGCTATTTTATTTTAAGTAGGCTAATCGTTGTTCATATGCCATTGAAATAGGAAGTTTAATTTAAAATTCCGTTATGCTAATTGATTCATGTAGTTAATTGTTTATCTCGTGCGATGTTGATCAACTTAAAATGATTAGGTTCCCACTAGTGCATATAACAGAATTCTTTTGTTAAGAACCAATTGTAATTGATCGTTAGTGCATAAGATTTAACCCCCTGCGAGACCCTTTCCCGTTTCTTTCTAACCATAACAAATGTGATATCGAATGTCATACTTGATGCATATTCGCTTTATTTGTTTCCTTGTATGGTGTACTGTTCTTTTGTATTAAATATGTGGATGTATGTATGTTTGCAATCGCATAGAGAACGATTCGGTCGAAGAGCCCGAGGAACCCGCAGGAGAAGCCCCTGAGCAGCAGTCGTTTGGTGGAGGCAAGTGTCCTTTGACCTATCTCTGTCCTATTCATTATTTAATTCACCTCCCGCATTACACCTTTATACCTAAGGATTGACTAGCTTTTGTTATCCATGTCCTTGTTTACCTATTTGGGTTGGATTATTACTGTTTAGCTTTATGCTATTGCTCAACTCTAATCAATGAACATGATGAGATTATCTATGATACGCTGTTTTCCCTTCTCTTATTATGATGTTGTACTTGTGGTATTCAAGGGGGCTCGAGCGGTTTCTCGAGTGCCTCTCCGTAAGGACCTGTTCTATGGATGACCGCCCGGGAAAACAGTGCAACCATGAGGGTGGAATGGGGTGCCCTTAGCTGAATAATTAGAGGATCCGGGATGTAGTTCACTTAGCCGTCGTGCCGTCAATGGGGCTCGGTGTATGCGGCTCGCTCTGCCAAGTTTGGGTTCGCCCCTTGGGGAGGAGTGCGGTGCATTTAGGAAACCTAACGGGTGACTACAGCCCCGGGGAATCTTTGTAAAGGCTACGTAGTGAAACCCTGCCTATTCACCTTGGTAGTGTTTAAGGGTTTGATCGGCCCGAGGCAAGAGGGAATCACGGCTTGTGGGTAAAGTGCACAACCTCTGCAGAGTGTTTGAAAACTGATATATCAGCCGTGCTCGCGGTTATGAGCGGCCAAGGGAGCTCCAGTGATTAGTGGTACTTGATCAGAGACATTGTGGTACAGGTGGTTATGAGATTGATGGTTTTGGTTATGACTATGGTGCTGGTAAGTGGTATTCTTTCCGTTTGGAAAGGGTACATCGGGTTAATAACTTGGGTTAATGCTAAAACTTGGCTTTCTACTAGTAAATAATAATCTGACCAACTAAAAGCAACTGCTTGACTTATCCCCACATAAAGCTAGTCCACTACAGCCAAACAGGATACTTGCTGAGTATGTTGATGTGTACTCACCCTTGCTCTACACACCAAACCCCCCCCCCAGGTTGTCAGCATTGCAACCACTGCTCAGGCGAAGATGAAGCTGTGGAAGGAGACTTCCAGGAGTTCCAAGATTACGACGAGTTCTAGGTGTGGGTTAGCGGCAACCCCCAGTCGGCTGCCTGTGAAGGCCGCGTTATCTACGTTTCTTTTCCGCACTTTGATTTATTGTAAGAACTATATAGACGTCTCAGACGTATGATGTAATCGACTATTTCCCTTATTAATACTATTTTGAGCACTGTGTGATGATGTCCATATTATGTAGCTGCTGTGTACGTGAATAACTGATCCTGGCACGTACATGGTTCGCATTCGGTTTGCCTTCTAAAACCGGGTGTGACATAAGTGGTATCAAAGCCGTGCTGACTGTAGGACCGCTAACCTAGAGTAGAATGGTCGTTCTAAGGACTATAGACCTCTGTCCCTACCTTGACTTTGATATCTCTTCAAAAGTTGGTCCTACCGACCAAACCTATGTTCTACTATATATTATACCTTGCTAAAAAAATTGTGTTTCATTCTGATCCTTCATTTACTTATTACTTGCTGGTCATATTAATTCTGTTCTCACCCTTTTGCTTGCGATGTCTTTTGTAGATGGCTCGACTTAGACACACTGCACGAAAGTCAGTCATCCCCTTCTTACCTTCCCGCCTTGCTGAGCGTCCGCTTCGCCGTCCCGTGGCCGGACAGTCCAGCCACTTGGAGAGACTACACCACCGCCTGCGTGAGGAGCAGGAACGTCGACGACAGGAGCAGCAGAGCTCTTCCTTCTCGCTCCACCAGGAGATAGAGTCTGTGAGGAGCTGCTCCCCTGTGCTTCCTCTGGAGCCGCCCCCTGCACCACCACTGGGCGCCCCAGCTTCTGGAGTAGCTGCTGGAGGAGACCCAGACGACGGAGGAGGCGACGACAGCTCGAGCCACGACACCGACTCCTCTGCTAACCCTGAGCCGGAAGGATGGGTTGCTCGACCCATCACTCGCGACGCTGCTCGCGGGTGTCACTTCCACGATGCGCTCGACACCCTGCTACGTCGGGCATTTGACCGGCATACTTGGTCCGTCGAGTATCGCTGTGTGGTCTACCAGCATAGTCGCGGGGTCTACCCGGACCGCTGGGAGGCGACTTGCTTGGTGCGCTGCCCGGAGAACAGTCTCCAGGGTGCAGAGGCCTGCTCAGAGCATTATTCTATCTCTGAACGGGACTCAGCTGAGGCAGCCATGCAAGATGCTGCACGGCGTGCGCTTTCGCACTACTGCTCGGTTTTCGGTGGGGCAGCTGACGGTCTTGACCTGAAGTATTACCCCCGCCGTTCATCTGGCAGCACAGGAGGCGTGATTGTCTCACCCGTCGGTGAGGTCAATCCTAGGTTGAGCAGCACAGTCAACCTAGCCGCCGTGCTAAACACGGAGCTGGACCATGCATTAGACGAGCTGAGTAGGGCTCGTGCTGAGATCGCCCAGCTGCGGGCTGAGCGCGCGGAACGCCGTTATTTGGATGGTGGTTCCCCCGCTCCCGTTGGGACTCAGCACCCGTACCGCTCATCTCAGCGTGGACACCAGTCTTATGGCAATCCCGACTGCAAGACCAAGATAAATCTAGAACCATAGCTCGCTAGAGTTGGATCTTGTAATTAATACGAAATATATATACATAGAAGCTTCAGTCTTAGTGTTAGTCTCGCTCTTAGTTAGTCTTAGTTAGACAGGGTGGTTTGCTATATCCTGTGCATTTATGTTTGTCATGATGAACTATGTTTGGTTTGGATCTTTGTAATGATTGTTACCAGAGTGTGGGTACCCCCTGCATTTTGGTTTACATACTATGTTAATAAAGTTAGTTATATAGTTGGGAAACCTTTTATTCCACTTTCCTCTTTATCTGAGAAGCTGTGTGGTCTGTGTTGGAGATCAGTGAAGATGCTCATCTGTTCAGTGCTGTTGAAGAATTCTATTCTCTTTTCTTATGCTGCAAGATTTGCCAGATCAGTTCTGATGTGTGGTCGCATTCTGCAGATGTCAGAGAACAGGCGTAGAGGAGGAAGGCGTGCTCAGCAGGAGCGAGCCGGTCAGCAAGATGAGGCGCCCCAGCAGCAGCAGCTGCCACCCCCGCCCCCGATGTCGATTGAGCAGATGTTTATGATGCAGACTCAGGCAGTTCAGGCCATCGGTCAGACTTTGGCCGCCATTCAGCAGCAGCAGCAGCAAGCACCACCTCAGCCTCAGATGCCTCAGATGCCCAGAGACAAGCGTGCTGAATTCATGAGAGGCCATCCACCAACGTTCGCTCATTCTTCTGACCCCATGGATGCTGAAGATTGGCTGCGCACTGTGGAGCGGGAGTTGCATACCGCTCAGTGCGATGACAGGGAGAAAGTTCTGTATGGTCCCCGTCTGTTGAGAGGAGCAGCCCAGTCATGGTGGGAGTCTTACCTCGCCACCCATGCCAACCCCGACACCATCACCTGGGAAGAGTTCAGAAGTAGCTTTCGTCAGTACCATGTTCCTGCAGGTCTGATGACAGTGAAGAAAGAGGAGTTCCTGGCCCTCAAGCAAGGGCCATTGTCTGTCAGTGAGTACCGGGACAAGTTTCTGCAATTGTCTCGCTATGCTCCTGAAGATGTCAACACCGATGCCAAGCGACAGTACCGTTTTCTGAGAGGCTTGGTTGACCCTCTGCAGTATCAGCTGATGAATCACACCTTCCCGACATTCCAGCACCTGATTGACAGAGCAATCATGACAGAGAGGAAGCGTAAGGAGATGGAAGATCGTAAGCGCAAGATCAGTGGACCCCAGCCTGGAAGCAGCAGCCGTCCTCGTTTTTCAAGCAATCAACCCCAGCAGTTCAGGCAGAACCAGCGTCCACCTTAGCAGCATCAGCAGTTTCAAAGGCAGTATCCTCAGCATCAGTACCAGAACCGTCAAAGCAATCAGTCAGGAGGTCAGTTTCAGAAGCAGAATCAGCAAGCACCCCGTCTTCCTGCCCCAGCAAATCAGCAGAACAGTCAGGCAGCACCAGCTCAGGTTGGAAACAGAGCATGTTTCCACTGTGGAGAGCAAGGCCACTGGGTGATGCAATGTCCGAAGAAGGCAGCCCAGCAGCAGTCAGGCCCCAATGCCCCAGCAAAGCAGAATGTGCCTCAGCCTGGAGCAGGCAACCGCCCTCAACAGCGCTATAATCATGGAAGGCTGAACCACTTGGAAGCTGAAGCAGTTCAGGAGACCCCCGGCATGATAGTAGGTATGTTCCCAGTCGACTCCCATATTGCAGAAGTGTTATTTGATACTGGAGCAACGCATTCTTTCATTACTGCATCATGGGTAGAAGCACATAATCTTCCAATTACTACCATGTCAACCCCCATTCAAATTGACTCAGCCGGTGGTAGAATTCGAGCCGATAGCATTTGTTTGAATATAAGTGTGAAAATAAGGGGGACAGCGTTTCCCGCCAACCTTATAGTAATGGGTACTCAGGGAATAGATGTCATCCTAGGGATGAATTGGCTAGATAAGTATCAGGCAGTTATCAGTTGTGATAAAAGGACAATCAAGTTGGTGTCTCCACTAGGAGAGGAAGTGGTGACCGAGTTAGTCCCGCCTGAGCCAAAGAAAGGAAGTTGTTATTAGATGGCCGTTGATAGCAGTGAAGCAGACCCAATTGAGAGTATCAATGTAGTGTCTGAGTTCCCGGATGTGTTTCCAAAGGACTTACCGGGTATGCCACCAGAGCGGAAAGTTGAGTTTGCCATAGAGCTTCTTCCTGGAACCGCCCCTATCTCTAAGAGAGCTTACAGAATATCTGGACCAGAGTTGGATGAACTTAAGAAGCAAATTGATGAGCTGTCAGAGAAAGGTTACATCCGGCCAAGCACCTCGCCTTGGGCCGCCCCTGTCCTATTTGTGGAGAAGAAAGATGGTACTAAAAGGATGTGTATCGATTATCGAGCTTTGAATGAGGTCACGATCAAGAACAAGTATCCTTTGCCCAGAATAGAAGATCTGTTCGACCAGTTGAGAGGAGCCAGTGTGTTCTCCAAGATTGATCTGAGATCAGGTTATCATCAGCTCAGGATCCGACCTTCGGACATTCCGAAGACGGCATTTATTACCAAGTATGGTTTATATGAGTTCACAGTGATGTCTTTTGGTTTGACCAATGCGCCAGCGTTCTTTATGAACTTGATGAACAGTGTATTCATGGATTACCTTGATAAGTTTGTGGTGGTATTCATTGATGACATTCTGGTTTATTCTCAAAGCGAAGAAGAGCACGCAGATCATTTGAGGATGGTGTTGCAGAGATTGCGAGAGCACCAGTTGTATGCAAAGTTGAGCAAATGTGAGTTCTGGATCAGTGAAGTCCTGTTCTTGGGTCACATAATCAACAAGGAAGGATTGGCTGTGGATCCGAAGAAAGTGGCAGACATTCTGAACTGGAAAGCGCCAACAGATGCTAGAGGAATCAAGAGTTTCATTGGAATGGCCGGATATTATCGGCGATTCATTGAAGGGTTTTCAAAGATTGCGAAACCAATGACAGCGTTGCTAGGCAACAAAGTTGAGTTCAAATGGACCCAGAAATGTCAAGAGGCCTTTGAAGCGCTGAAAGAGAAGTTGACTACAACGCCTGTCCTAGTCTTGCCTGATGTGCACAAGCCCTTCTCGGTGTATTGTGATGCTTGTTACACAGGTTTGGGATGTGTGTTGATGCAAGAGGGAAGAGTTGTGGCTTACTCGTCCCGACAGCTGAAGGTTCATGAGAAGAATTACCCAATCCATGATCTAGAGTTGGCAGCAGTGGTTCACGCACTGAAGACATGGAGGCACTATCTGTATGGACAGAAATGCGATGTTTACACAGATCATAAGGGTCTGAAGTATATATTCACTCAGTCAGAATTGAACATGAGGCAACGAAGATGGTTAGAGCTGATCAAAGACTATGAGTTGGAGATTCATTACCATCCAGGCAAAGCAAACGTAGTGGCAGATGCTTTGAGCAGAAAGAGTCAAGTCAATCTGATGGTTGCTCGCCCGATGCCTTATGAGTTGGCCAAGGAGTTTGACAGGTTGAGTCTCGGATTTCTGAACAATTCGCGAGGAGTCACAGTTGAGTTGGAACCTACCTTGGAGCGCGAAATCAAAGAAGCGCAGAAGAATGATGAAAAGATCAGTGAGATTCGGCGACTGATTCTAGAAGGCAAAGGCAAAGATTTTCGAGAAGATGCAGAAGGCGTGATATGGTTCAAAGACCGCTTGTGTGTTCCCAATGTCCAGTCTATTCGGGAGTTGATTCTCAAGGAAGCTCATGAGACAGCTTATTCGATTCACCCTGGCAGTGAGAAGATGTATCAGGATCTGAAGAAGAAATTCTGGTGGTACGGAATGAAGAGGGAAATCGCAGAGCATGTGGCTAAGTGCGATAGTTGTCGAAGAATTAAGGCAGAACACCAGAGACCTGCTGGATTGTTGCAACCGTTGCAGATCCCTCAGTGGAAATGGGATGAAATCGGTATGGATTTCATAGTCGGATTGCCTCGCACTCGAGCCGGCTACGATTCCATTTGGGTAGTAGTGGACCGCTTGACCAAGTCAGCCCACTTCATACCTGTCAAGACCAATTACAACAGTGCAGTATTGGCAGAGTTGTACATGTCTCGGATCGTTTGTCTTCATGGTGTGCCAAAGAAGATAGTGTCAGACAGAGGAACGCGGTTCACCTCTCATTTCTGGCAGCAGTTGCATGAAGCCTTGGGCACACATCTGAATTTCAGTTCAGCTTATCACCCGCAGACAGATGGCCAGACCGAAAGAACCAATCAAATTCTTGAAGACATGTTGAGAGCCTGTGCGTTGCAAGATCAGTCCGGATGGGATAAGAGATTGCCTTATGCAGAGTTTTCCTATAACAACAGTTATCAGGCCAGTTTGAAGATGTCACCATTTCAGGCGCTCTATGGAAGGAGTTGCAGAACTCCGTTGCAATGGGATCAGCCTGGAGAAAAGCAAGTGTTTGGGCCAGACATTTTGCTTGAAGCCGAAGAGAACATCAAGATGGTTCGAGAGAATCTGAAGATAGCGCAATCGAGGCAGCGAAGCTATGCAGACACAAGAAGAAGAGAGCTGAGTTTCGAAGTCGGAGACTTTGTCTATCTGAAAGTGTCACCGATCAGAGGAGTCAGAAGATTCAGAGTGAAAGGCAAGCTAGCACCCCGCTACATTGGTCCGTATCAGATTCTTGCAAAGCGAGGAGAAGTGGCCTATCAGCTCAGTTTGCCCGAGAATTTGTCTGCTGTGCATAATGTCTTTCATGTGTCTCAATTGAAGAAGTGCTTGCGTGTGCCAGAAGAGCAGTTGCCAGTGGAAGGTCTTGAGGTCCAGGAGGACTTGACCTATGTTGAGAAGCCAGCTCAGATCCTTGAGATTGCAGATAGAGTCACCCGAAGGAAGACCATCAGAATGTGCAAAGTCAGATGGAATCACCACTCTGAGGAAGAAGCAACCTGGGAGCGTGAAGATGATCTGATGGCTAAGTACCCAGAGCTCTTTGCTAGCCAGCCCTGAATCTCGAGGGCGAGATTCTTTTAAGGGGGATAGGTTTGTAACGCCCCGAATTTTGCAGTTGAATTTTTTTTCTTTTCTTTACTCGCCAAAATTCGGGCGTTACCTTTTCTTTTTCTTTTTGCCCTCGCTACACCTTGACCTTTTCCAAAGTTCTAGCGGGATTCGGTTTGGATTTCCCGTGTAAGAAAAACCCTAAATACTTTATGTTGTTTGATGCACCATGTCGAACCTTGCATTTCTTTTGATTGCTTTGAAAGTGCAAATGCATTCATGTAGAAAGATCGGATTTCGAAAATGAGGAGAAGATCTTTTCTTTCTTTTTTCTCTCTCTTTCTCTCTCCTCTTTTTCTCTCTCTCCCGCGCCGTGGGCCGACCCCGGCCGGCCCAGCCGCCCCTGGCGCCCCCCCCCTTGGGCCCAAAAGGCCCAACCGCCCCCCCACCTCCCCTTTTTCCCCAAATTCTTTCTCTCTCCCTCTCATTTTCTCCCATTTTCTCTCCCTCACCCTAAGCCGCCGCCGCCCCTACCCCCTGCCCTAGCGCCGCCCCTCCCCGTCGCCGATCGGCCGCCCCGCTCGGCCGCCCCGCCCCGCCCCGTCCCCGTCGCCGGTGAGCCCCCTCCCCCTCTCCTCCCTTCCCCATTCCCCCCCTCCCCTTTCCCCTTGCCGCTCGGCGCCTTGGCCGCCGCCATGGCCGGCTCGGCCCGCCCCGCCCGGCCGCGCCCTGGCCGGCTCGGCCAGCCCCCGGCCGTGCCCCCCGCCGGCGCGCCCCCTGGCCGCCCAGCCGTCCGCCCGCCCGGCCCCTTGGCCGCCTGGCCGCCCTGGCCGGCGCGCCCCCTGGCCGCCTTGGCTACGCGCTCGCCTGGCCGTTTGGCCGGCTCGGCCGCCTGGCCAGCCCGACCCCCCCGCGCGCTCGCCTGGCCGCCGGTTCAACCGGGCCGGCTCAGCCGCCCCCGCCGCCCAGCTCGCCGCCCAGCCGGCCGGTTCAACCGCCCCTAGGGCCGGTTCAACCGCCCCCCCTTTTTTTTATTTATTTCGTTTTATTTTATTTTATTTACTTTCTGTGATCATAGCTATTTTATTTTAAGTAGGCTAATCGTTGTTCATATGCCATTGAAATAGGAAGTTTAATTTAACATTCCGTTATGCTAATTGATTCATGTAGTTAATTGTTTATCTCGTGCGATGTTGATCAACTTAAAATGATTAGGTTCCCACTAGTGCATATAACAGAATTCTTTTGTTAAGAACCAATTGTAATTGATCGTTAGTGCATAAGATTTAACCCCCTGCGAGACCCTTTCCCGTTTCTTTCTAACCATAACAAATGCGATATCGAATGTCATACTTGATGCATATTCGCTTTATTTGTTTCCTTGTATGGTGTACTGTTCTTTTGTATTAAATATGTGGATGTATGTATGTTTGCAATCGCATAGAGAACGATTCGGTCGAAGAGCCCGAGGAACCCGCAGGAGAAGCCCCTGAGCAGCAGTCGTTTGGTGGAGGCAAGTGTCTTTTGACCTATCTCTGTCCTATTCATTATTTAATTCACCTCCCGCATTACACCTTTATACCTAAGGATTGACTAGCTTTTGTTATCCATGTCCTTGTTTACCTATTTGGGTTGGATTATTACTGTTTAGCTTTATGCTATTGCTCAACTCTAATCAATGAACATGATGAGATTATCTATGATACGCTGTTTTCCCTTCTCTTATTATGATGTTGTACTTGTGGTATTCAAGGGGGCTCGAGCGGTTTCTCGAGTGCCTCTCCGTAAGGACCTGTTCTATGGATGACCGCCCGGGAAAACAGTGCAACCATGAGGGTGGAATGGGGTGCCCTTAGCTGAATAATTAGAGGATCCGGGATGTAGTTCACTTAGCCGTCGTGCCGTCAATGGGGCTCGGTGTATGCGGCTCGCTCTGCCAAGTTTGGGTTCGCCCCTTGGGGAGGAGTGCGGTGCATTTAGGAAACCTAACGGGTGACTACAGCCCCGGGGAATCTTTGTAAAGGCTACGTAGTGAAACCCTGCCTATTCACCTTGGTAGTGTTTAAGGGTTTGATCGGCCCGAGGCAAGAGGGAATCACGGCTTGTGGGTAAAGTGCACAACCTCTGCAGAGTGTTTGAAAACTGATATATCAGCCGTGCTCGCGGTTATGAGCGGCCAAGGGAGCTCCAGTGATTAGTGGTACTTGATCAGAGACATTGTGGTACAGGTGGTTATGAGATTGATGGTTTTGGTTATGACTATGGTGCTGGTAAGTGGTATTCTTTCCGTTTGGAAAGGGTACATCGGGTTAATAACTTGGGTTAATGCTAAAACTTGGCTTTCTACTAGTAAATAATAATCTGACCAACTAAAAGCAACTGCTTGACTTATCCCCACATAAAGCTAGTCCACTACAGCCAAACAGGATACTTGCTGAGTATGTTGATGTGTACTCACCCTTGCTCTACACACCAAACCCCCCCCCCCAGGTTGTCAGCATTGCAACCACTGCTCAGGCGAAGATGAAGCTGTGGAAGGAGACTTCCAGGAGTTCCAAGATTACGACGAGTTCTAGGTGTGGGTTAGCGGCAACCCCCAGTCGGCTGCCTGTGAAGGCCGCGTTATCTACGTTTCTTTTCCGCACTTTGATTTATTGTAAGAACTATATGGACGTCTCAGACGTATGATGTAATCGACTATTTCCCTTATTAATACTATTTTGAGCACTGTGTGATGATGTCCATATTATGTAGCTGCTGTGTACGTGAATAACTGATCCTGGCACGTACATGGTTCGCATTCGGTTTGCCTTCTAAAACCGGGTGTGACATATGCGTTCTTCCTTGGCTCTGGCCAGCTGTTTCCGAAGGTCTTCAATTTCGCGCTTCTGAGCTTCAGCTTGACTTTTAAAAGCAGCTTCGTCTTCCTTTATTTTATTTATCAATGAGTATAATATTTTATCTTTTTCGAGACCTTCGTTCCTCAGTTCAATTACTTCGGAACGAAGGTTGCTCAGGGCTATAGTACATCCTTCGTCTTCAGCATCTTTCTGTGCCCTGAGGGCATTGCTGAGTATCAAGCCCTGCAAAAAGAAATATGTCTGTGTCAATAGGTTTAAACAAACGAAAAATTTTGAACTCAATAAAAAATACAAGAATTTCATTTGTCGCACCTTTAAGCTATTGTAAGCTAGGCTGTCGGCCAGATCGTTCTTTGACAACACCAAAAGTCCGTCTTCTAAAGTTGGGAATCCGAAGCTCCTGCTCATCTCCCGACAGACAGAAATTTCCTTGCTGTCGGGGAGACAATACAAGAAGTCATCTTCCCCACTGCCATTGAATATTAACGCCCCCTTTGGATATTTCAGTTTTTGGGCGTAGTGCTGGGCCTCTTGTTCTTCTTTTTCTGATAATTTTTTCCCCGAAGCATGACGAAGAATATAATCACGAGCTTTGGGGGGTGCTTCGGGGGCAATAACACTGGTGTCTTCAACAAAAGTTGGCTTTGCTATTTTTTCTGCCTCACTTTCCAAGGGTTTTATCTTTGCGGGCTCTGAGGGCCCAGCTTCGGTTTCAATCTCTTGCTCTGGAGCTTCAGAACCAGAAATTTCAGTTGTTGTTTCAGGAACAGCAGCAGCCTTCTTCGGAGGTGTGTTTGAAGATTTGATCGTTTCCAGTACATCTAGCACGTTAGCCATTCTCTTTCTTTTCGGAGTCACTACTGGCACTTTTTGATTTTTCACTGTCTCAATGTTTGCCGCAGGACTCAAAACTTCTGATGTTTTGGATCCCTCAGTTGCTTCTTTTACCTTTTCCATTTTTTCTGTGGACGGCGCTTCGGCCTTCTCTTTCATTTCTGATAGCAAAATCTTCGATTGTTTCAATTCTATCTTTGTTGGTACTTCGGCCGTTTCTGCGATTTCTGGCAGCAAGGTTGGCTCGGTAGGTTTTTCAGCTTCGGTGGCCGAAGGAGTTCCTCCGGTAAACTCAGGCACCGAAGCTGGTTCAATATAGCGCGGCCGATGCGTAAGGACCTTTATCTTCTTCCTTTTCGGTTCTGGCTCGCTAGGAGCAGCTACAGCTTCTTCTTTTGCAGAGGTTGTGTTTTTCCTCTTCTGCCTTCGAATGGGATAGCAATAGTCAGGGTAGACAAACCCGATGGCATCAAATACCCGATTCAGCCTTTTCTTTTTTCGGCCTCCGAAGGCTGCTGACATTGCGGTGTCTTCGGCCTTCGAATAAGCCCCAAGCAGTTCATCGCTTAAATTTTCAATACTTTTCAACCAGTCATCATCTGGCTCAACGAATTTATCTCCAAATTTAAAAGTGTACTTTAACCTGATAAGTCCGCCTTCGTCGGCCTCTTTTACGGTTTCTTGTGGCATCTCCCAATTCTCTGCGAGCGGCCATACCCTGAAGGCAATATGCTCTTGTACTAAGTCTCTTGTTCCAATGAAAGAACAGATAACTCCGAAAGCCCTCTGGCATTCTTCGGCAGCCTCACTCATTTCAACCTTCGGCCTCCGAAGGCCGAAGCTTTGCCAAATAGGGCGCATAATTATACCCTTGATATCTTCTCGTGCTGTCAGATCATTCTTCACATAGAACCATTCTGTCATCCAGTCTCCAGGCCATCTTTTCCGAAAGGTTGGCACGGGACAGCTTGACCCCGACCGAGAAACAAAACTGTAACAGCCAAAATTGTTGTGATACTGTTCCTTACCCCAAGGTTTCGTTTCGTATGATAATTCGTGTATATTGCAGAAACTTTTTGCATCAGGCTTCAGACCTTGGCTTCTCACGGCCCACACGAAGATATTTAGCCTTATGATTGCCTCAGGGGTAAGTTGGTGGAGATAGACTTCGAATATTTTCAGTACCTCCACAACGAAGCTGCTCAAGGGAAATCGCAGCCCAGCTTTCAAAAAGCTTCGGTACACTACGACTTCATTTTCTTCAGGGTGTGGGCAAGTTTTTTCCCCTTCGTCGACCCTCACAATGGACAAATCCCGGAAATACCTTCCTCTCATGTTGACGAGATGATTCTCTTTGATAGTTGATTTACCATAAACTGAATGGCTTGGTCGCCAGGGACGATCTTCGGAGTCCTCGCCACCACTGTCCACATCGTAGCTATCACTATCACCAGTATCTTCAGACAAACCTTCCAGAATCTCCTTCGTAATTTTTTCTGTATTGGTCTTTGACATCGCTATAAGGAACCCCAGGTTTTTCTCTTCGTCAAGGCTCAGCTTCATCTCAGCAACAGTCTTCTTATCTTCAGACATCTTCGGAGACGCTAAAAAACTATTTTCGAAGCCGAAGCTTCAAAACTAAAGCCTTAGCAAATCGCAGTGCACAAGAGCTAAAAATTGAGTGAGCGGGAGCAGTTGGCCAGAAAGCGTGTCAAATCAATTTGCGGTATGGCCGTATTTATACGCCAAGGGCGTTGAAAATCTAAAGACCCCGCTTGTCAGTGAATGTTGCTATTCTAGCAAAGGGAATGTGTTTTTTCGGATCTTCGGCGTAAAGCCTTCGTCCATATCGCAATCTAAATTCGTTATTTTAAACAAATTAACATTGCGAGGGGCTACTGTTGGGGACCTTCGGCATTCGAAGGTCCTCAAAATCAGGATTTAACAGTATTTCTGGAAGTATAATGTGTGAGCAGGTACCTTCGGACTCAAGTTGGTATCACGGCGGGAGAGGACCCGAATAATACGAAGTTCTTGATACAACGCCGAAGATGTCAGCAGGAAAGCTTCGGCGTGGTTGCAGGAAATGAAACCGACTTAAAGATGAAAAGGCTATTCAGACCTTGATAGATTACTATAGAATTATTATCAAATGTAAAGGGCATGAATGTAATTTTGTATGGGCTGTGTCCCGTGCCTATAAATAGGTGAACAGTACCCCCGTACTGTTCAGGCTGACTGGGCATTCGCTTTTTGCGTCACGCTTGTATTGTCATCTCCTTCCGATTGAAGGTACACTTGTAATTCAACGATGTTTTTGTTTATGCCCAATAATAATATATGATTGTTCATATTGTCTTTTACATTCTTTATATTTCATTCTTCGTCATTGATTGACGAATTTGTGAAGGTACGTCCTTCGTAACCTTCGTCCGTAAGCCATTACATCCCAAGGGAAATAATGCTTCGGAGGACGAAGGGCTTTAACGATTAACATCTTTCTATGTTGCCTTGTTCTTAACTCATAACACTTGAGAACAAGTCCCCAACAGATATAGATCTGGTGGATCTGATATTGGGCTTTAAGCATAGTTTGTCATTATTTGGGCACTCTATTGAGCAAATACTCGAAGCAACGATGACATATGGATTGGGATGGATGGGTTAAGGGTCATGATGATTCAGTGCCTAAATATTCATAGGAGTGGTTGTATGAAGCTTCCAACATGGAGTTCCAGGAGTTGTGACATCTTTACTGCAGAAGCAAACAGACCATAATGGTTGCCTTGTATGCTTGAGAGACAAGGAGGTGTAGATGGGTGTAGTTGTGTCATTAGCTAGATGGTGTTAGCTTTTGTGTTGAAATTCTGGCACCATCTTTCTGCATCTCGGCATACTTATCTTGCTTTTTCTATGGCTGATTTTAAGGAGGGACTTGCAAAGATGCTAGATCTCAGTTTGGTTGATAGTGCCAAATTATGCATTGTGATGATTCAGAAGGACAACCATAGTTTGTTGCTAGAAGAACATGGGGCTGGTTTTGTGTTGATTTTTATGGGAGGCAGCACAAAGGCAATGTTCATTATATGATATCTGAGCTGACACAAGGGTGGCTAAATGTTTTTTGTTTAGGAAATGGTGGTATGGCAGTTCAGTCATAGTTAGACATTCAACAAAAATCCCTAAACAAATTAAGGGGATTACAGTTCAGAATGGTGTATGATAAAGGCAAGGAAAATTGCGGAGTTGATGCATTCTCACAAGTGGGTTCATTTATGGCTAGGTATGGTGTCATTACTGTTCAACTAGTTGAGATACAAGAGATACACAATCCTTCTGTGATTGTCCCTTGTGCTCTAGATTTGTTGCAAGGATTGATCATTCACATTACATATGGGGTTGTGTTCTCTGTGCAGAAGGGCGAGATTAGAAGAATCCATCAGTTTTGGGTGGGTAGAAAATTTGGCACTATATTGATTTCAACCTTTCCTGATTCAATTATGTGGGAATGTTTTGGAAAGGCTGCTTCTTATCATTGGGATAAGAGACTCTTTTGGTGGACTGGTCTGAAATCTGATGTTGAGCAGTGTGTGAGGCAATGCCCAGTTTTCTAGCAAACACAAGAAGAGGAGCAGTTTCCTATTGGGTCTTTGCATCAGTCTTCCATTGGGTAGTTACTCCTTTAACTCATTGTATAGGTATGCAGCCTTGGTGTTGGTAGTCCCTATGAGCAAAGGGAGTGAGGAATTATGGGTGGCTATTTGGATACAACAGCAGGTTGCGGACAGTTCTGTGATCAAAGAACATTTGTTCAGGGTTCATAGACACTGCACACATTACAGTGACCTCAAGCAAAGTCTTGGTGACTTTTAGTATTTTAGGCCATACACAGTATTGGAAAATAGTTGGGACAGTGAAATATTGTTTTCTATTTCCTTACAAGACCCAAGAAGGTGACACACCAAGGGAACTCATGAACCTCAGATTGGTAACAAAGGGCAATGCAGCTATTGTTCTGGTTTTGTTCCACGGATCGGGCATATTGCCGGAGTTCTCTACTCGAAAGGATTTCTATGCTGTGCAAACTCTTTTTCCTCTTGACCATGCTTGAGGACAAGCAAGTTTTGGTGGAGGGGGTAATGTCATAACCTGCCAATGGAAGTGCCTAAAGGTATGGATTAGGCGTGTGGGTAATCTGCTATTGCATCTGTACGACGTTTGTCAATATAGCAAATATATGAGTTGGCTCTTAGTTGTCATTAGTTAGCACTTAGTTGTCATTAGCTAGCATTTAGCTGTCATTAACTAGCATTTAACTGAAGGGGTATTAGGCCGAGTATTAGCCATCTATAAATAAATTGTAAAGTTGATGGATTGGGATATGAAATGTAATAACAGAAGTACCAGAACCACATACTCGTTCTCCTGGAAACTTACCAGGGTTCTAGCGTCAGAAAGCTTGCTTCCACCAGATGTGTTGCTACTCACGGTGTTTGGCGGTGCTCCATCAACAATGGGTTGTGACACGTGGCCGACGGCACTGGGATCGCATCCGGCTCTATGCCAACGAGCAGCTCGGCAACCCTGCGCAAAATAGAAGGGATTGATAAGGTTTAGACTATCTTCATCAGACTCCATATCTCACTCCCTATTTGAAACTACTATGTACAAATAGTGTATCTAAAGTGCAAAACAGTGTTATACACGCCCTCATGCACGGTGTTGCTTGAAAGGGAAATGTGCCCTTGGGCCACTTCTAAGTATTTTGGTGATTAAGTGGCCAACACAAGTGCTTAAGTGATAAATTATGCCAAGGACTCAAGAAGTGCAAATCAAGATTAAAGGTGTGTTTCTAGACTTAGTACATTGTTTTGAAGACTAATGTATTGTGTCTAAGTGGTAGAAACAGGAGAAACAATTATGGAGAAGTTGGCTGTGTACAGCCAAAAGGCTGCTCGGTCTGGGTGCACCGGACTGTCCGGTGGTGCACCGGACAGTGTCCGGTGCGCCAGGCTGGCTCTGGTGAAAAGGCCATCCTCGGGAAATCGTCGGCGGCGTACGGCTAAAATTCACTGGACTGTCCGGTGTGCACCGGACTGTCCGGTGAGCCAATGGTCAGCCGGGCCAACGGTCGGCCGTGTAATCCGCGCGCGACGCGTGGCAGAGCCAACGGTCAGAAGGGGCACCAAACTGTCTGGTGTGCACCGGACAGTGTCCGGTGCGCCAACGGCTCTGGATCTTCAATGGTCGGCTGCGCCAGAATAGGAAAGAAATCTACACCGGACAGTGTATGGTGGTGCACCGGACTGTCCACTGCGCCAGGCGACAGAAGGCAAGACTTGCCTTCCTGGAATGCTCTCAACGGCTCCTAGCTGCCTTGGGGCTATAAAAGGGACCCCTAGGCGCATGGAGGAGCACACCAAGCATTCTCTAAGCATTCCTAAGCACCAAGACTCCACTTCCACGCATTTGATTCTTTGTGATAGCAACTAGAGCTCCATTTGAGTAGAGAACTCTCCGAGTTGTGTTGTGAGCTCGAGTTGTGACTTGTGTGCGTGTTTGTGCTCTGATTTTGTGTCTTGTGTGCGTTGCTCATCCCATCCTTACTTCTGTGCTTCTTTGTGAACATCAAATTGTAAGGGCGAGAGGCTACAAGCTATGAAGATTCCTCGCAAACGGGATATAGTGAAACAAAGCAAAACACTGTGGTATTCAAGTGGGTCTTTGGACTGCTTGAGAGGGGTTGAGTGCAACCCTCGTCCATTGGGACGCCACAACGTGGAGTAGGCAAGTGTTGACTTGGCCGAACCACGGGATAAATCACTGTGCCTCTCTGTGTTGATATATTTGTGGTTATTGTGTCTTGCAAGAACTCCTCTCTGGTCACTTGGCTTTATTGTTCTAACTCCTAATCAAGTTTTGTGGCATTAAGTCTCTAGTTTTTACAGGATCACCTATTCACCCCCCCTCTAGGTGCTCTCAATTGGTATCGGAGCCGTTCTCTTCAAGAAAGGGACTAATCGCCCGAAGGGATGGATCCTAAGGGAAAGGGGATAGTGATCAACGACAAAGAGAAGGAGTCCTTCATCAATGAGCCGAAAGATGACAAGCCCACTGACTCGGGCTCAAGTCATAAGAAGAAGGACGGGAAGAAGAAGAGGCGCATCAAGAAGATCGTCTACTACGATGACAGCGACGAGTCCTCTTCTTCCCAAAAGGACAACGACGACAATGACTACGAGAAAAAGAAGATGATTAACTCAAACTTTTCTTTTGATTACTCTCGTATTCCGCATAGTTCAAATGCACATTTGCTTTCCATTCCTCTTGGCAAACCTCCACACTTTGATGGAGAGGACTACGGATTTTGGAGTCGCAAAATGCGTAGTCACTTGTTTTCTCTCCATCCAAGTATATAGGAGATAGTAGAAAATGGAATGCGATTTGATAGCACGGATAGTCCCTTATTCATCAATGAGCAGATTCATAAAAATGCATAAGCTACTACTGTGTTGTTAGCCTCATTGTGCAGGGATGAATACCATAAGGTGAGCGGCTTGGATAACGCCAAGCAGATTTGGGACACCCTCAGGATCTCTCATGAGGGAAATGACGTCACCATGCTCACCAAGATGGAGTTGGTGGAGGGCGAACTTGGGAGATTCGCAATGATCAGGGGAGAGGAGCCAACCCAAACATACAACAGGCTAAAGACCCTCATCAACAAAATAAGGAGCTATGGAAGCACGCGATGGATGGACCACGACGTCGTCCGCCTAATGCTAAGGTCTTTCATTGTCCTTGATCCACATCTAGTAAACAATATTCATGAAAATCCTAGGTACACCAAGATGTCGCCCGAAGAAATACTTGGAAAGTTTGTAAGCGGGCGGATGATGATCAAGGAGGCAAGATACGTCGATGAGGCGTTGAATGGTCCAATTCATGAGCCTCAAGCCATCGCTCTCAAGGCAACAAGTAGCAAGGAGATGCTACCTAGCAAGGTGGCACAAGTTGAGGCGGCAGGGCTCAATGAGGAAGAAATGGCACTCATCATCAAGCGCTTCAAGACGACACTAAAGGGTCGCAAGGAGCATCCCAAAAGGAGCAAGACAAAGGGAAAGCGCTCCTGCTTCAAGTGTGGTAAGATTGGTCACTTTATTGCTAACTGTCTCGATAATAATAGTGACCAAGAACAAGGAAAGAATGGGAAAAGAGAGAACAAGAAGGTTTACAAGAAGGCTAAAGGCGAGGCACACCTTAGAAAGGAGTGGGATTCGGATTGCTCTTCATCCGACTCCGACGACGAAGGACTCGCCGCCACCGCCTTCAACAAATCGTCTCTCTTCCCCAACGAGCATCACACCTGCCTCATGGCAAAGGAGAAGAAGGTAAACACTCGAAAGTCTACTTATGCTTCTTCTAGTGATGATGAATCTAGCGATGATGAAATAGACTACGCTAGTTTGTTCAAGGGCTTAGATAGAACTAAGATTGATAAGATTAATGAATTAATTGATGCTTTGAATGATAAGAATAGATTGTTAGAAAAGCAAGAGGATCTTTTGTATGAAGAACATGATAAATTTGTAGAGGCACAAAAATCTCTTGCTTTAGAAGTTAAAAGGAATGAAATGCTTTCTTGTGAACTATCTACTTGCCATGAGACCATTTCTAGATTAAAAAGTGTTAATGATGATTTAAATGCTAAACTAGAAGTAGCAAATAGATCTAACTCTTGTGTAGAACATGTTGTGATTTGCAATAGGTGTAAAGATTTTAATGTTGATACTTGTAGTGAACACCTAGTTTCTATTGCAAAGTTAAATGATGAAGTGGCTAGTCTTAATGCCCAACTTAAGACTAGCAAAAATGAATTTGATAAACTAAAATTTGCAAGGGATGCCTACACTATTGGTAGACACCCCTCAATTAAGGATGGGCTTGGCTTTAAGAGAGAAGCCAAGAACTTAACAAGTCATAAGGCTCCCATCTCCGCAAAGGAGAAAGGAAAGGCCCCTATGGCTAATAGTGCTCAAAAGAACCATGCTTTCATGTACCATGATAGGAGATATTCTAGGAATGTTCATTATGATAGAAGTTACAATGATGTTGTTTCACATGCCATGATTGCTTCAAGTTCTTCTATTATGCATGATAGAAGTTTGGCTAGGAAAAATGTCATTCATCATGTGCCTAGGAGAAATGTTCATGTACCTAGGAAAATTAATGAACCTTCTACAATTTATCATGCTTGCAATGCTTCCTTTGCAATTTGTAGAAAGGATAAGAAGGTGATTGCTAGGAAATTAGGGGCAAAATGCAAGGGAGATAAAACTTGCATTTGGGTCCCTAAGACCATTGTTACTAACCTTGTAGGACCCAACACGAGTTTGGTACCTAAGACCCAAGCCTAAATTGCCTTGCAGGTTTATGCATCCGGGGGATCAAGCTGGATTATCGACAGCAGATGCACAAACCACATGACGGGGGAGAAGAATATGTTCACCTTCTACGTCAAGAACAAAGATTCAAAAGACTCAATCATATTCGGTGACGGGAATCAAGGCAAGGTTAAAGGGTTAGGAAAGATTGCTATTTCATCCGAGCACTCCATTTCTAATGTGTTTTTAGTTGAGTCGCTTGGGTATAATTTGTTGTCCGTTAGTCAATTATGCAATATGGGATATAATTGCTTATTCACAAATTTAGATGTGTCTGTCTTTAGAAGGAGTGATGGTTCATTAGCTTTTAAAGGTATATTAGACGACAAACTCTACTTAGTTGATTTTGCAAAAGAGGAGGCCAGTCTAGATGCATGTTTAATTGCTAAGACTAGCATGGGCTGGCTGTGGCATCGTCGTTTAGCACATGTGGGGATGAAGAACCTTCACAAACTTCTAAAGGGAGAACATGTGATAGGTCTAACAAATGTAACCTTCGAAAAAGATAGACCTTGTGCAGCTTGTCAAGCAGGTAAATAGGTGGGAAGCTCTCATCATACCAAAAATGTGATGACCACATCAAGACCTTTGGAGTTGCTTCATATGGACCTCTTCGGACCCGTCGCCTATCTAAGCATAGGAGGAAGTAAGTATGGTCTTGTTATAATTGATGATTTTTCCCGCTTCACTTGGGTATTCTTTTTGCAGGATAAATCTGAAACCCAAGGGACCCTCAAGCGCTTCCTAAGGAGAGCTCAAAATGAGTTTGAGCTCAAGGTGAAGAAGATAAGGAGCAACAATGGGTCGGAGTTCAAGAACCTTCAAGTGGAGGAGTATCTCGAGGAGGAAGGAATCAAGCACGAGTTCTCCGCTCCCTACACACCACAGCAAAATGGTGTGGTAGAGAGGAAGAATAGGCCGCTCATCGATATGGCAAGGACGATGCTTGGAGAGTTCAAGACCCCCAAGCGGTTTTGGTCGGAAGCCGTGAACACGGCTTGCCACGCCATAAATCGGGTCTACCTTCATCAACTCCTCAAGAAGACCTCCCACGAACTCCTAACCGGTAACAAACCCAATGTTTCATACTTTCGTGTATTTGGGAGTAAATGCTACATTCTAGTGAAGAAAGGTAGAAATTCTAAGTTTGCTCCCAAAGCTGTAGAAGGGTTTTTGTTAGGTTATGACTCAAATACAAAGGCGTATAGGGTCTTCAACAAATCATCGGGTTTGGTTGAAGTCTCTAGCGACGTTGTATTTGATGAGACTAATGGCCCTCCAAGAGAGCAAGTTGTTGATCTTGATGATATAGATGAAGAAGATGTTCCAACGGCCGCCATACGCACCATGGCAATTGGAGATGTGCGACCTTAGGAACAAACGGAGCAAGATCAACCTTGTTCCTCAACAATGGTGCAACCCCCAACTCAAGATGATGAACAGGTTCATCAAGAAGAGGCATGTGATCAAGGGGGAGCGCAAGATGATCATGTCATGGAAGAAGAAGCACCTCAAGCTCCTCCAACCCAAGTTCGAGCGACGATTCAACGGAATCATCCCGTCGACCAAATATTGGGTGATATAAGCAAGGGAGTAACTACTCGCTCGAGATTAGTTAATTTTTGTGAGCATTACTCTTTTGTCTCTTCTATTGAGCCTTTCAGGGTAGAAGAAGCCTTGCTAGATCCAGACTGGGTGTTGGCCATGCAGGAGGAACTCAACAACTTCAAGAGAAATGAAGTTTGGACACTGGTGCCTTGTCCCAAGCAAAACGTTGTGGGAACCAAGTGGGTGTTCCGCAACAAACAGGACGAGCACGGTGTGGTGACAAGGAACAAGGCACGACTTGTGGCAAAAGGTTATGCCCAAGTCGCAGGTTTGGACTTTGAGGAGACTTTTGCTCCTGTGGGTAGGCTAGAGTCAATTCGCATATTGTTAGCCTATGCCGCTCACCATTCTTCAGGTTGTTCCAAATGGATGTGAAGAGCGCCTTCCTCAACAGGCCAATCAAGGAGGAGGTGTACGTAGAGCAACCCCCTGGCTTTGAGGATGAACGGTACCCCGACCACGTGTGTAATCTCTCTAAGGCGCTCTATGGACTTAAGCAAACCCCAAGAGCATGGTATGAATGCCTTAGAGACTTTCTAATTGCTAATTCTTTCAAGGTTGGGAAAGCCGATCCAACTTTATTCACTAAGACATGTGATGGTGACCTATTTGTGTGCCAAATTTATGTCGATGATATAATATTTGGTTCTACTAACCAAAAGTCTTGTGAAGAGTTTAGCAGGGTGATGACGCAGAAATTCGAGATGTCGATGATGGGCGAGTTGAACTACTTCCTTGGGTTCCAAGTGAAGCAACTCAAGGACGGCACCTTCATCTCCCAAACGAAGTACACACAAGACTTGCTAAAGCGGTTTGGGATGAATGACGCCAAGCCTGCAATGACTCCAATGGGAACCGACGGACATGTCGACCTCAACAAAGGAGGTAAGTCCGTTGATCAAAAAGCATACCGGTCTATGATAGGTTCTTTGCTTTACTTATGTGCTAGTAGACCGGATATTATGCTTAGTGTATGCATGTGTGCTAGATTTCAATCCGATCCAATGGAGTGTCACTTAGTGGCTGTGAAGCGAATTCTTAGATATTTAGTTGCTACGCCTTGCTTTGGGATATGGTATCCAAAGGGGTCTGTCTACCTTTGACTTAATTGGATATTCAGACTCCGATTATGCTGGATGCAAGGTCGATAGAAAGAGTACATCAGGGACATGCCAATTCTTAGGAAGGTCCCTGGTGTCTTGGAGTTCTAAGAAACAAACCTCCATTGCCCTATCCACCGCTGAGGCCGAGTACGTTGCCGTAGGACAGTGTTGCGCGCAACTACTTTGGATGAGGCAAACCCTCCGGGACTTTGGCTACAATCTGAGCAAAGTCCCACTCCTATGTGATAATGAGAGTGCTATCCGCATGGCGGATAATCCTGTTGAACACAGTCGCACAAAGCACATAGACATCCGACATCACTTTTTGAGAGACCACCAGCAAAAGGGAGATATCGAAGTGTTTTATGTTAGCACCGAGAACCAGCTAGCTGATATCTTTACCAAGCCTCTAGATGAGAAGACCTTTTGCAGGCTACATAGTGAGCTAAATGTCTTAGATTCGCGGAACTTGGATTGATTTGTAGCATACATGTGTCTTATGCTCTGATCATGTTCCTTTATGCATATTGTTATGTATTTGTGGTGTTCAAGTTGTACAAACACTCCCCGGACCTCACAAGTCCATTTGCAAGTGCTGCACATATTTAGGGGGAGATGTGCTACAACTTGACTCTTTGGGACTAATTGAAAGGGAATTAGGCTTACACCTAGTTCCTAATTAATTTTGGTGGTTGAATTTCCCAACACAAATAATTGGACTAACTAGTTTGCTCTAGATTATATGTTCTACAGGTGTCAAAGGTTCATCTACAACTATACTAAATCGACTGTCCAGAAGCTTTTTGGAAAAACAGGCCAAGCGCGGACCGTCCGGGCCCTTGCGGCGGACCGTCCGCAACACCAGGATGACACTCGGACAGAACCAATGTAAAAATCCAAGTATGCACTACGGACCGTTCGAAGGAAAAGCAAGGACCGTCCGAGACCGTGCGCGGACCGTCCGGGCTCAGGCGCGGACCGTCCGGTAGGTAAGAAATCGAAAACCCCGAAGGTAGCGGGTTCGGAAAAATGAATTATAGCGGCCTCGCGGACCGTCCGGGGTGCACGACCGGACCGTCCGCGACTGGCTTTATCTGACATCTGACGACGCATTAAATGCAATATAGCCGTTGATATAGCCGTTACTGCTGACCGTTGCGTTTTCAGCCGTTGATCTACAGGCGCGGACCGTCCGGACCAGGCGGGCGGACCGTCCGCGGTCGGCAGAATGGAGCAACGGCTAGGAAGTGGTTGGTGGCTATAAATACAACCCCAACCACCTCCATTCACTTCACCCAAGCATTCCAACCTTCAACATTCAATACAAGAGTTAGCAATCCATTCCAAGACACATTCAAAGCCTCCATCTCTCCAAGTTTCACAATTGAGAAAAGAGATCATTAGTGATTAGTGACTTGAGAGAGAAAGTGGTCCGTGTGTTATTTGTCGCTCTTGTCGCTTGGCTTTTGCAATCGTGCTTTCTTTCAATCTTTCTTGCGATCAACTCAATTGTAACCAAGGCAAGAGACACCAATTGTGTGGTGGTCCTTGCTGGGAAGTTTTGTTCCCGTTTGATTGAGAAGAAGAAGCTCACTCGGTCCGAGGGACCATTTGAGAGAGGGAAGGGGTTGAAAAAGACCCGGCCTTTGTGGCCTCCTCAACGGGGAGTAGGTTTGCGAGAACCGAACCTCGGTAAAACAAATCCTTGTGTCTCACTTCCATATTCGCTTGCGATTTGTTTTGCACCCTCTCTCGCGGACTCAATTATATTTCTAACGCTAACCTGGCTTGTAGTTGTGATTAATTTTGTAAATTTCAGTTTCGCCCTATTCACCCCCCTCTAGGCGACTTTCAATTGGTATCAGAGCCCGGTGCTTCATTAGAGCTTAACCGCTCGAAGTGATGTCAGGAGATCACGCCAAGAAGGAGATGGAGACCGGCGAAAAGCCCACTACAAGCCAAGGGAGCATTTCATCGGAAGCATCCTGCACCAAGAGGAAGGAGAAGAAGAAGGACTCCTCCAAAGGGAAGGAGAAGAGATCTTCTTCACACCACAAAGAGAAGAAGGAGAAATCCTCTTCCCACAAGCCGCATCGAAGTGGGGACAAGAAAAAGAGGATGAGGAAGGTGGTCTACTACGAGACCGATTCTTCATTGGCATCCACCTCCAGCTCCGACGCGGCGTCCGTCACTTCTAAGCGCCAAGAGCGTAAGAAGTATAGTAAGATTCCCCTACGCTACCCTCGCATTTCTAAACATACACCTTTACTTTCCGTCCCATTAGGCAAACCACCAACTTTTGATGGTGAAGATTACGCTAGGTGGAGTGATTTAATGCGATTTCATCTAACCTCGCTCCACAAAAGTATATGGGATGTTGTTGAGTTTGGTGCACAGGTACCATCCGTAGGGGATGAAAACTATGATGAGGATGAAGTAGCCCAAATCGAGCACTTCAACTCCCAAGCCACAACCATACTCCTCGCCTCTCTAAGTAGAGAGGAATATAACAAGGTGCAAGGGTTGAAGAATGCGAAGGAGATTTGGGATCTACTCAAGACCGCGCACGAGGGTGATGAACTCACCAAGATCACCAAGCGGGAAACGATCGAGGGGGAGCTCGGTCGCTTCCGTCTTCGCCAAGGGGAGGAGCCACAAGATATGTACAACCGGCTCAAAACCTTGGTAAACCAAGTGCGCAACCTCGGGAGCAAGAAATGGGATGACCACGAGGTAGTTAAGGTTATTCTTAGATCACTCATCTTTCTTAACCCCACTCAAGTTCAATTAATTCGTGGTAATCCTAGATACACACTAATGACCCCTGAGGAAGTTATCGGGAATTTTGTGAGCTTTGAATGTATGATCAAGGGCTCAAAGAAGATCAACGAGCTTGATGATCCCTGCACATCCGAAGCACAACCAGTGGCTTTCAAGGCGACGGAGGAAAAGAAGGAGGAGTCTACACCAAGTAGACAACCAATCGACGCTTCAAAGCTCGACAACGAGGAGATGGCCTTGATCATCAAAAGCTTTCGCTAAATCCTCAAGCAACGGAAGGGGAAGGATTATAAATCCCGTTCCAAGAAGGTTTGCTACAAGTGTGGTAAGCCCGGTCACTTTATTGCTAAATGTCCATTATCAAGTGACAGTGACAGGGATAACGACAAGAAGGGCAAGAGGAGAGAAAAGAAGAGGTACCACAAGAAGAGGGGCGG
This sequence comes from Zea mays, assembly GCF_902167145.1. Taxonomy (NCBI): domain Eukaryota; kingdom Viridiplantae; phylum Streptophyta; class Magnoliopsida; order Poales; family Poaceae; genus Zea; species Zea mays. Next base: position 157,219,070 of record NC_050099.1, on the reverse strand, counting down.
CGATGCCCACGTGTGCCGCGAGTGGGACTCTGACGAGAGCTCCACCGACTCCTCCTCCGACGAGGACGCTGCCAACATCGCCGTCACCAAGGGACTCCTCTTCCCCAACATCGGCCAAAAGTGCCTCATGGCAAAGGACGGCAAAAGGAAGAAGGTTAAATCTAAATCCTCCACTAGATATGAGTCCTTGTAGTGATGACAATGCTAGTGATGAGGAAGATAATTTGCGTATCCTTTTTGCCAACCTTAACATGGAACAAAAAGAAAAACTAAATGAGCTAATTAGTGCCATCCATGAAAAGGATGATCTCTTGGACTCCCAAGAGGACTTCCTAATCAAGGACAATAAAAAGCATGTTAAGGTTAAGAATGCTTATGCTCTAGAGGTAGAAAAATGTGAGAAATTAACTAGTGAGCTAAGCACATGCCATGACACTATTGCCAACCTTAGAAATGAGAATGCTAATTTATTATCTAAGGTTGATTCTCATGCTTGTAATGGTTCAATTTCAAATTCTAGAGATGATAATGATGATTTACTTGCTAGGATTGAAGAATTGAACATTTCTCTTGCTAGCCTTAGAAATGAAAATGAAAAATTGCTTGCTAAGGCTAAAGATTTTGATGTTTGCAATGTTACTATTTCTAACCTTAGAAGTGAAAACGATATATTACATGCTAAGGTTGTAGAATTAAAATCTTGCAAACCCTCTATATCTACCGTTGAGCACACTTCTATTTGTACTAGATGTAGAGATATTGATGTTAATGCTATTCATAATCACATGACTTTAATTAAACAACAAAATTATCATATAGCAAAACTAGATGCTAAAATTGCCGAGCATAACTTAGAGAACGAAAAATTTAAATTTGCTAGAAGTATGCTTTATAATGGGAGACGCCCTGGCATCAAGGATGGCATAGGCTTCCAAAGGGGAGACAATGTCAAACTTAATGCCCCTCCTAAAAGATTGTCTAATTTTGTAAAGGGCAAGGCTCCCATGCCTCAGGATAACGAGGGTTACATTTTGTACCCTGCCGGTTATCCCGAGAGCAAAATTAGGAGGATTCACTCTAGGAAGTCTCACTCTGGCCCTAACCATGCTTTCATGTATAAGGGTGAGACATCTAGCTCTAGGCAACCAACCCATGTTAAGTTGCCTAAGAAGAAAACTCCTAGTGCATCAAATGAGCTTGATATTTCCTTTAAAACTTTTGATGCATCATATGTTTTGACTAACAAATCCGGCAAGGTCGTTGCCAAGTATGTTGGGGGCAAACACAAGAGCTCCAAAACTTGTGTTTGGGTCCCCAAAGTTCTTGTTTCTAATGCCAAAGGACCCAAAACCGTTTGGGTACCTAAAATCAAGAACTAAACTTGTTTTGTAGGTTTATGCATCCGGGGGCTCAAGTTGGATCATCGATAGCGGGTGCACAAACCACATGACTGGGGAGAAAAAGATGTTCTCCTCCTAAGAAAAAAACCAAGATCCCCAACGAGCAATCACATTCGGGGATGGAAATCAAGGTTTGGTCAAAGGATTGGGTAAAATTGCTATATCACCTGACCATTCTATTTCCAATGTTTTTCTTGTAGATTCATTAGATTACAATTTGCTTTCTGTATCTCAATTATGCAAAATGGGCTACAACTGTCTCTTTACTGATGTAGGTGCCACTGTCTTTAGAAGAAGTGATGATTCAATAGCATTTAAGGGTGTGCTAGAGGGTCAGCTATACTTGGTAGATTTTGATAGAGCTGAACTCGACACATGCTTAATTGCTAAGACTAACATGGGTTGGCTCTGGCACCGCCGACTAGCCCATGTTGGGATGAAGAATCTTCATAAGCTTCTAAAGGGAGAACACATTTTAGGACTAACAAATGTTCATTTTGAGAAAGACAGGATTTGTAGCGCATGCCAAGCAGGAAAGCAAGTTGGTGCCAATCATCCACACAAGAACATCATGACGACCGACAGGCCGCTTGAGCTACTCCACATGGATCTATTCGGCCCGATTGCTTACATATGCATCGGCGGGAGTAAGTATTGTCTTGTAATAGTGGATGATTATTCTCGCTTCACTTGGGTGTTCTTTTTGCAGGAAAAATCTCAAACCCAAGAAACCTTAAAGGGATTCTTGAGACGGGCTCAAAATGAGTTCGGCTTAAGGATCAAGAAAATCAGAAGCGACAACGGGACGGAGTTCAAGAACTCTCAAATCGAAGGCTTCCTTGAGGAAGAGGGCATCAAGCATGAGTTCTCTTCTCCCTACACGCCATAACAAAATGGTGTAGTGGAGAGGAAGAATCGAACTCTATTGGACATGGCAAGGACCATGCTTGATGAGTACAAGACTTCGGATCGGTTTTGGGCCGAGGCGGTCAACACCGCCTGTTACGCCATCAATCGGTTATATCTTCACCGAATCCTCAAGAAGACATCGTATGAACTCCTAACCGGTAAAAAGCCCAATATTTCATATTTTAGAGTCTTTGGTAGCAAATGCTTTATTCTTGTTAAAAGAGGTAGAAAATCTAAATTTGCTCCTAAGACTGTAGAAGGCTTTTTACTAGGATATGATTCAAACACAAGGGCATATAGAGTCTTTAACAAGTCCTCTGGACAAGTTAAAGTTTCTTGTGACGTTGTGTTTGATGAGACTAACGGCTCTCAAGTAGAGCAAGTTGATCTTGATGAGATAGGTAGTGAAGAGGCTCCATGCATCGCGCTAAGGAACATGTCCCTTGGGGATGTGTGTCCTAAGGAATCCGAAGAGCCTCCAAATGAACAAGATCAACCATCCTCCTCCACGCAAGCATCTCCACCGACTCAAAATGAGGATGAAGCTCAAGTTGATGAAATAGAAGATCAAGCAAATGAAGCGTCCCCAATCCTCTGGGACTCAAATGTGACACAATTACTAGTCCCAGGAGGCTAGTAAACACATTTATACATCAGATGATTACAGATCTGCTTAAACGAGACAAACCTATAAAGGTGGCGATCAACTTTAAGAGTTGGTCCACAACTCGGGACATAACATCAGAGTGGGGCTGAAGCAGCCCGATATACGCAGCGAAGCCAATCAGCGGTCCAACAGCCACAGGCAAGGTTTGGAACAGTCGTAACTCTTACCCGATCTCCTTTTTCTGAAAAACAACAAATAAGCAAGGGTGAGTACAAACGTACTCAGCAGCCCACCTTCACCCGCGGAATGGGGAAATCAGATATAATGCATGGAATATGCAGAGCTCAGGATATTTGCAGAAACAGCAATATTTTATGCAGGGTTGTTTTGAAAAACATTTTGTATTTTGCAAAGCGCATCCTCTCCAAAAGGAGCAGGAAGTATTTCAATATTAGAACAAAATCCCCTGGACTAAACCATCCAGGTATCTCAGCAGTTTCCCACTGGTTTTCATTTTCAAAAACAGCTACTGGACTTCCCGTCCACCATAGCTCACGGCTCAACCGCCGGTCCTTTTAAAAACCACTTTTCTCAAACGCACCTTTTTTTGGAAAACAAAACACTAATTGCCATACCACACCAGACTCATCCATTCTTGTGGACACAGACTATTCGAATAGGTTTTCAAACTCTGCGCAGAGGTGTACACTTTACCCACTAGCCCGGCTCTGCGATCTCATGATCAATGAGATCCGAATCTGAATCTCTTTCTTTCCTCGCACGTCCTAACCTTAACGGTTATACCGGAAGGAGTCAGGCCACCGCCATGTCCAAACCGGACAAAACATTCCCCCTCCTTATCCTCCCGGTGCTCCCCAGCCTTCATAACCCTGGGGTTGGACCGTACGAGTTCAGATTGAGTGACTGCCCACACAGTCTCGAGTGGTTGTACTTATCATGAGTACAGGTAGTGAAAGATGACAAACCGGTCCTTATAAGAGGGGACAATCCTTCTGCTCACGCCTAAACCAGCTGAGCCATCACCTTAGGCCCTCCCCTAAACCAGGGAGTCCTTGATCATCCCTACTCAAAGGTGATAAGGGTGAAAACCCTTCATCAAACACATTTTGAAAAGCATTTTCTTTTGAAAACTCACACCTTTCCTCAAATCATTTGTAACAATTATATCAGGGATTGATTGCGGCAAGCGGCTGGGTGGCCATAATAACTTGTCTCAAAATCATATTATGCATAAAATAACAGGCTGAGGGTTGTGGTTGAAAAATCATAGGTAATTTATGCATCAAAGGGATCCAGTGAGCTTGCCGTGCTTATCCGACGAAGGGGGAAGGGGAGCTCGCGGAACTGGCTTCTAGCTCCACTGCCTGGCGTAGACTTGCAGATCTAGCCTCCACGAGACGGCGCGAACGCTCCGATAACTATGCAACATGAACAAGCAAACATACAAACCAGCAAGTATACCAACAAATATTTAGTATAGTGGTCAGAATAGCGATATATGGATGGGTAGAGTCTTGAGTAGAATCTGTGTCATGTGGTGTTGAGATACTACTAGTGGTGGAGCGGAGGTGCTTACTAGGAGGGTGGACTGGAGGCGAAGCGACACTATGCGTGTAGCCGGCAGAGCAGAGTAACTGAGTGGGTGGGGTGTTAGCCTTGGCTGAGGGTGTTGAGTGTGTGGAGTGGGAGAGGGTAGCTGGGGGTATTTATAGCTGGGTGTATGTGGTGTAGCACAGTGAAGTTCACTGTTGGTGAGAATAGTGACGAATGAATCGTCTGACTTAGTATGAACAAGAGAGTTATAGGCAGAATATGGGACAAGAGTATTTTGGGAGTCTTCTGGAATATGAACCATGCTTAAGAGATGACATGGTTGGATAGGGAATAGTTTGATAAGAATTTAGAAACAAGAATTATTGGAATCTGAGTTTGGAAGCCTGGTTCGAAGGAATCTCAAAGTCAAGCATGCTCAACTTGGGGAAACCTGGGATGGGTGACCAGATGGGAAGTTCCCACTGGAAGGAAAATCACAGTCACCGGAGTTCGTATGATTGGAACATGGGTCTGGCTGGTCTTAGGTGGACTGGACAGCATGATGGATGAGTAGTTGAAATTTGGGATGACTAGATGACCGATGAATAGTAACGATGATTAGTAACGATGAATAGTGGCGATGGAAAAGTAATTATAGATATCATCGATGAATAGTAACGATGATGAATAGTAATGATAAATAGTAACGATGATGAATAGTGTATGTGAATAGTAACGATGAATAGTAATGGTGAATAGTGATAATGAATAGTCGTATGAACGAACGATGAACGATGAATAGGAACTATGAACGGACGAACGATCGAATGATCGGACGAACGAACGATCGGAATTTCGGCAGCATAACGGCAGGAAAAGATTATTTGGACGAACGAACGGACGAACGATCGAATGATCGTACGAACGAACGATCGGAATTTCGGCAGCATAACGACAGGACAAAGATTATCTGGAAGAACGATGAATAGGGACTATGAACGAACGATGAACGATGAATAGGGACTATGAACGAACGATGAACGATCGAATGATTGAACGAACGAACGATCGGAATTTCGGCAGCATAACGGCAGGACAAAGATTATCTGGAAGAACGATGAATAGGGACTATGAACGAACGATGAACGATGAATAGGAACTATGAACGAACGATGAACGATCGAATGATCGAACGAACGAACGATCGGAATTTCGGCAGCATAACGGTAGGAAAAAGATTATTTGGACGAACGAACGAACGAACGATCGAACGATCGGACGAACGGACGAACGAACCATGAACGATCGGACGAACGAACGAACAAACTAAGAACAGGGGACGAACGATCGAAGAACGATCGAACGATCCTTGTGCTAGTGTGTGCTTGTGTGGAACATGGAGTGGGTGTGTGTGTGAGGGGGGAGAGAGTTGCCATGAAATGGCTTGGGGTGGGATGAGAGGAGGCCCTTGCCCCTCTATTTATAGCCATGGTGGGGGGATTAGGGGGAGGGATGAGAGGATTAGTGGGAGGATGAGAGGATTAGTGGGAGGTTAGCATGTATTTGTCTTGTATAAGTGTAATTAGCTTGTAGAGCTCACCGTATGACACTGGAGGCATACGTATACGTATGGGCATGAGGAAAGTTATGAAGAAAATATTTGTAGGGACTTGAAAAATGATTCTGAAGGTATTTCTCAAGAGGAAAATATCTGGAGATATATCGGTGGAATATTTGGGCAGTATTTCTGGAAAGAACTTGAAGGGGATCACTAGGGAAATATCTGGGCAGTATTTCTGGAAAGAATTTGAGGGGGATCACTCAGAAAATATTTGTAGGATATTTTGAGGAGGATTTTGGAGATAATATAGACCACTATATTTTATTTGTTGATATCAACTCGCAAACAAACATTTTGAAATGAAACTTGAAATTCATTTTGAATTTAGGGTGAGTTTGAGAAAATTTCAGGATTTGAATTTTTGGGATGCTACAAATCTACCCCACTTAAAAGGAATCTCGTCCTCGAGATTCGGCTTAGAAGGGTTATGGGTATAGCTTTACTTCAGCTACATATCTTCACTTTGCAACTCTTCGAGGAGATGGAACTTCAACAAAATCTGGCCCTTGCGGAGCATCCGGCTGCTGATTGCAAACGCTGATTTTGGCTACTCAAGGTCATCTTCAGGCTTCTAGCTTTCGCTTGGCAACTAGCTTATTGAAGAAGCATCGATGCCAACACGCAAACCTTTCTCTTGCGAACTCCCACATGGATTCCTTCCTTGATTGGTCTTCTGGTGCTTCATCAATAAAACTTGGGTGACCACTTCTCATCCAGGAACTTATATGCTTGGATGATCTGGTCCTTCACAAGCTTGCTATAGGCCTTCTTCTTTTTCTCCATAGCAACAACCTTACTGGAACACTACCCCACTTAAAATGAATGAGGGTAGGACTCTTGAATCTTGGGGATTTGAACTCCTTGAAGTACCTCATAACAAAGGTCTTACGGGGCCTTCTTCTGCTGTTGCTACTTGGTCAGACTGCAGAGAGATGACTGACACAGGGTTGATTCTGGGAGAACCTTCTTCTCATCTTCTCTTCACTATTTTCTTTTCTCTTCTTACTGCTCCTTTCTTTCTCTTTGCTCTTCCCACTGGAGGATTCTATCAAAGAGTATTACCATCACACAGAGGAGGAAACCAAAGATGTTGAACCATATACAACAGTCTTCAACCCAAGAATCACCAAGCATTGTGATCTTAGGGGCGAGGGAGTGGAAACTGGAGTTTCTTGCGATTTGGCAGAGGGGATTTTATCTGGAGTGTTTTGCTTTGAGCGAGATGGGAGTCGAGGGAGCTGGTGGGGGGGTTTTATAGGCGAGCAGTATTGATGGTGGTGCTCAGGGGGGTGGAGTGGTAGTGATGGAGCAGGTGACACGAGGCAGCAGGTGCGACAAGGGGAAGGGGGGGCCTGTTGCCGGCGACGATGGCGGTGGGTGCGCTGCAAAAGGGGGCGTGGGTCACGGTAGTGCGCTACAAAGGGGGCATGGGGCGGTGGTTGGAGGTGGGGCACGCATGCGGGGGGGCATGGGTGAGTGGTGGGGTCAATGACCCTGATGTTTGTGGTCTCTGGTTCCAAGAATCTTTGCCTCTCTGTATGGTAATAACTTCTTCTGTCCTCTTTTCCTGTTTACTTTGACTCTAGGGCAGTGCTTTGATTCTCACAGTCGGTCCTTTTGACTGAGCGACTGGACTGGTTTCTTCTGTAGCTTATTCGAGGCTTCAAGGGTAAGCTTCCCGGTATCTTCTTGGGTAAGGCACTTTTCTCTTGAGATGGGTTAAGATGAGAATGGAAGCATAAGGTGAGGATTAGATCTAATTTGTTATCTATGTTTTAAGAGAAAACCTTTCTTAAAAAGAAAGAAAACACACAAGCTCAGCAATGATAAGCACAAACAAATCAAATGTTTTGAATAAGGGAAGAATAGAGTTTTTTCCAAAGCACGGACTACTCAGATTCGGGGGCTAAGCATAACTACTATTGCTTGGCTCCTGAATTGAGAACTATGCTAAATGCAACTTATGAGCACTAACGTTAAAGCATCACATATGCACTCAAAAGGGGAGAAAACATCAAGCGAAATTCATTTTGAAATGCCCTAGGGGGCCACACAAATAGAGTTTTTCAAAACACGAGTCTACACGATTACCTCTCATACATGCAGGGCTCTAGCCAAAGTGAAGAAAAACTTCACTACCTAATGGACGCAGAGGACTGGGTATAACTAACTTCAGACCAGGCAGCTTCTCTTCTGGCAAGGCTGGCGCACAACTTCAATCTGAGATATCTCCTGGATGGGTCAAGAGGGAGCTGATGTTGATGACTTCTTCTGGCGGCGACTGAGATGGCAACACAGGGTCGAACTCTTCTTCAAGCGGGACTGGCTCTTGTAGCTCTTCAGAGGGCGGCGGTGCTGGCGGGGTGCTTGCAGCTTCTTCCTTGACTTCAAGGGATGGTGCTGGAATCTTCTTCATGGTGAGGGGCTCAAACAACTCTGGCGGGGGATCTTGGGAGGACTCAGGGTGCTCTTGCTTATCCATAGCCTGAGGGAAGACTGGAATTCCTTCTAAGACTATGGCTCCTTCCGGTAGTTCCCAAATCTTCTTCTTTCCTCTGATAGAGACCGGGTGACCTTCAAGAATCTGGGGATCTTCAGCTCTCCTGGGTTGAACTGGGTTGGATGAAGCGGGCTCTTGGATCCGCAGGGCTCTACGTTGGTTATGGGTTACCAAGTAGGCCTCCATCAACTTCTGGATATGCTCATCCTTGGCTTGCTTCAGGGCTTCAACAGCAATGGCTTCATGACTTTCCAAGGCAGCTACATGGGCTTGAGCTGAGGTGAGATCCACATGGAGCTGACGGTTGCGCTTCTCTGCATCTTCTGCTCGGGCAATCATCTGACGGTGGTGCCGAGCCAAGAAATCATATTGTGCATCTAGGGTGAGTAGGTATGCAGTGAGGTACACGACTGTGGGGTCGTCCTCAAGCAGCTGCTTCCCTTCCAATGCACGCATTCTAGCCATCCAAACTGGACGGTCTCTCTGAAAGGGCGGAAAGAATCTGAGCGGGGTGTCGGCCACTTCTTCTTCATAAAGTTGACACAGGGTCCTCAATGCCTTGCGAGCGACGACTTGGCAGGTGTCTTTGAATTTGTGCCCAGCAGTAGTGACACTCCATTCCACATGGTGCGGACTGGATCCAATGTATACAGTCACGACACACTTCTCTGTGCCATGCTCGACAAATTCATGACCATCATACTCTGGCTGGCTCCTGATTCCGAGGCGGACTGTGCATGCTCTCAACAACTTGGGGAAACCATCTTCATTCTGGCAAAAGCTGGTTTGGCAACGGACCTCCATCTGACTTCTGAGAGAAGGAAAGGGGAAAGCATTTTTGAAATGAAGGGATGAGAACAAGAATTTTTTTAAGAAAATAGTTTGGACTCAAAAACTTTTCGATCAGGCTAAGGGTTACGTCCTGCGGCCAACCTAACAGCTCCGATACCACCTGAAGCGTCCCCAATCCTCTGGGACTCAAATGTGACACAATTACTAGTCCCAGGAGGCTAGTAAACACATTTATACATCAGATGATTCCAGATCTGCTTAAATGAGACAAACCTATAAAGGTGGCGATCAACTTTAAGAGTTGGTCCACAACTCGGGACATAACATCAGAGTGGGGCTGAAGCAGCCCGATATACGCAGTGAAGCCAATCAGCGGTCCAACAGCCACAGGCAAGGTTGGGAACAGTCGTAACTCTTACCCAATCTCCTTTTTCTGAAAAACAACAAATAAGCAAGGGTGAGTACAAACGTACTCAGCAGCCCACCTTCACCCGCGGAATGGGGAAATCAGATATAATGCATGGAATATGCAGAGCTCAGGATATTTGCAGAAACAGCAATATTTTATGCAGGGTTGTTTTGAAAAACATTTTGTATTTTGCAAAGCGAATCCTCTCCAAAAGGAGCAGGAAGTATTTCAATATTAGAACAAAATCCCCTGGACTAAACCATCCAGGTATCTCAGCAGTTTCCCACTGGTTTTCATTTTCAAAAACAGCTACTGGACTTCCCGTCCACCATAGCTCACGGCTCAACCGCCGGTCCTTTTAAAAACCACTTTTCTCAAACGCACCCTTTTTTTTGGAAAACAAAACACTAATTGCCATACCACACCAGACTCATCCATTCCTGTGGACACAGACTATTCGAATAGGTTTTCAAACTCTGCGCAGAGGTGTACACTTTACCCACTAGCCCGGCTCTGCGATCTCATGATCAATGAGATCCGAATTCGAATCTCTTTCTTTCCTCGCACGTCCTAACCTTAACGGTTATACCGGAAGGAGTCAGGCCATCGCCATGTCCAAACCGGACAAAACATTCCCCCTCCTTATCCTCCCGGTGCTCCCCAGCCTTCATAACCCTGGGGTTGGACCATACGAGTTCAGATTGAGTGACTGCCTACACAGTCTCGAGTGGTTGTACTTATCATGAGTACAGGTAGTGAAAGATGACAAACCGGTCCTTATAAGAGGGGACAATCCTTCTGCTCACGCCTAAACCAGCTGAGCCATCACCTTAGGCCCTCCCCTAAACCAGGGAGTCCTTGATCATCCCTACTCAAAGGTGATAAGGGTGAAAACCCTTCATCAAACACATTTTGAAAAGCATTTTCTTTTGAAAACTCACACCTTTCCTCAAATCATTTGTAACAATTATATCAGGGATTGATTGCGGCAAGCGGCTGGGTGGCCATAATAACTTGTCTCAAAATCATATTATGCATAAAATAACAGGCTGAGGGTTGTGGTTGAAAAATCATAGGTAATTTATGTATCAAAGGGATCCAGTGAGCTTGCCGTGCTTATCCGACGAAGGGGGAAGGGGAGCTCGTGGAACTGGCTTCTAGCTCCACTGCCTGGCGTAGACTTGCAGATCTAGCCTCCACGAGACGGCACGAACGCTCCGATAACTATGCAACATGAACAAGCAAACATACAAACCAGCAAGTATACCAACAAATATTTAGTATAGTGGTCAGAATAGCGATATATGGATGGGTAGAGTCTTGAGTAGAATCTGTGTCATGTGGTGTTGAGATACTACTAGTGGTGGAGCGGAGGTGCTTACCAGGAGGGTGGACTGGAGGCGAAGCAACACTATGCGTGTAGCCGGCAGAGCAGAGTAACTGAGTGGGTGGGGTGTTAGCCTTGGCTGAGGGTGTTGAGTGTGTGGAGTGGGAGAGGGTAGCTGGGGGTATTTATAGCTGGGTGTATGTGGTGTAGCACAGTGAAGTTCACTGTTAGTGGGAATAGTGACGAATGAATCGTCTGACTTAGTATGAACAAGAGAGTTATAGGCAGAATATGGGACAAGAGTATTTTGGGAGTCTTCTGGAATATGAACCATGCTTAAGAGATGACATGGTTGGATAGGGAATAGTTTGATAAGAGTTTAGAAACAAGAATTATTGGAATCTGAGTTTGGAAGCCTGGTTCGAAGGAATCTCAAAGTCAAGCATGCTCAACTTGGGGAAACCTGGGATGGGTGACCAGATGGGAAGTTCCCACTGGAAGAAAAATCACAGTCACCGGAGTTCGTATGATTGGAACATGGGTCTGGCTGGTCTTAGGTGGACTGGACAGCATGATGGATGAGTAGTTGAAATTTGGGATGACTAGATGACCGATGAATAGTAACGATGATTAGTAACGATGAATAGTGGCGATGGAAAAGTAATTATAGATATCATTGATGAATAGTAATGATGATGAATAGTAATGATAAATAGTAACAATGATGAATAGTGTATGTGAATAGTAATGATGAATAGTAATGGTGAATAGTGATAGTGAATAGTCGTATGAACGAACGATGAACGATGAATAGGAACTATGAACGGACGAACGATCGAATGATCGGACGAACGAACGATCGGAATTTCGGCAGCATAACGGCAGGAAAAGATTATTTGGACGAACGAACGGACGAACGATCGAATGATCGTACGAACGAACGATCGGAATTTCGGCAGCATAACGGCAGGACAAAGATTATCTGGAAGAACGATGAATAGGGACTATGAACGAATGATGAACGATGAATAGGGACTATGAACGAACGATGAACGATCGAATGATCGAACGAACGAACGATCGGAATTTCGGCAGCATAACGGCAGGACAAAGATTATCTAGAAGAACGATGAATAGGGACTATGAACGAACGATGAACGATGAATAGGAACTATGAACGAACGATGAACGATCGAATGATCGAACGAACGAACGATCGGAATTTCGGCAGCATAACGGTAGGAAAAAGATTATTTGGACGAACGAACGGACGAACGATCGAACGATCGGACGAACGGACGAACGAACCATGAACGATCGGACGAACGAACGAACAAACTAAGAACAGGGGACGAATGATCGAAGAACGATCGAACGATCCTTGTGCTAGTGTGTGCTTGTGTGGAACATGGAGTGGGTGTGTGTGTGGGGGGAGAGAGTTGCCATGAAATGGCTTGGGGTGGGATGAGAGGAGGCCCTTGCCCCTCTATTTATAGCCATGGTGGGGGGATTAGGGGGAGGGATGAGAGGATTAGTGGGAGGATGAGAGGATGAGTGGGAGGTTAGCATGTATTTGTCTTGTATAAGTGTAATTAGCTTGTAGAGCTCACCGTATGACACTGGAGGCATACGTATACGTATGGGCATGAGGAAAGTTATGAAGAAAATATTTGTAGGGACTTGAAAAATGATTCTGAAGGTATTTCTCAAGAGGAAAATATCTGGAGATATATCGGTGGAATATTTGGGCAGTATTTCTGGAAAGAACTTGAAGGGGATCACTAGGGAAATATCTGGGCAGTATTTCTGGAAAGAATTTGAGGGGGATCACTCAGAAAATATTTGTAGGATATTTTGAGGAGGATTTTGGAGATAATATAGACCACTATATTTTATTTGTTGATATCAACTCGCAAACAAACATTTTGAAATGAAACTTGAAATTCATTTTGAATTTAGGGTGAGTTTGAGAAAATTTCAGGATTTGAATTTTTGGGATGCTACAGCAAATGAGCCACCTCAAGATGACGGCAATGATCAAGGGGGAGATGCAAATGATCAAGACAAGGAGGATGAAGAACAAAGGCCGCACACCCAATAGTCCACCAAGCAATTCAACGAGATCACCCCGTCGACACCATCCTCGGCGACATTCATAAGGGGGTAACCACTAGATCTCGGGTTGCACATTTTTTGTGAGCATTACTCTTTTGTTTCCTCTATTGAGCCACACAGGGTAGAGGAAGCACTTCAAGTTTCGGATTGGGTGGTGGCGATGCAAGAGGAGCTCAATAACTTCACTAGGAATGAGGTATGGCATTTGGTTCCACGTCCTAATCAAAATGTTGTAGGAACCAAGTGGGTCTTCCGCAACAAGCAAGACGAGCATGGTGTGGTGACAAGGAACAAAGCTCGACTTGTGGCTAAGGGATACTCCCAAGTCGAAGGTTTGGATTTCGGTGAAACCTATGCACCCGTAGCTAGGCTTGAGTCAATTCGTATATTATTGGCCTATGCTACTTACCATGGCTTCAAGCTTTATCAAATGGACGTGAAAAGTGCCTTCCTCAACGGACCAATCAAGGAAGAGGTCTATGTTGAGCAACCTCCCGGCTTTGAAGATAGTGAGTACCCTAACCATGTGTATAAACTCTCTAAGGCGCTTTATGGGCTCAAGCAAGCCCCAAGAGCATGGTATGAATGCCTTAGAGATTTCCTTATTGCAAATGGATTCAAAGTCAGAAAAGCCGATCCTACACTCTTTACCAAAACACTTGAAAATGATTTGTTTGTATGCCAAATTTATGTTGATGATATCATATTTGGGTCTACTAACGAATCTACATGTGAGGAGTTTAGTAGGATCATGACACAGAAATTCGAGATGTCTATGATGGGGGAGTTGAAGTACTTCTTAGGATTTCAAGTGAAGCAACTCCAAGAGGGCACCTTCATCAGCTAAAAGAAGTATACTCAAGACATTCTAAACAAGTTTGGGATGAAGGACGCCAAACCCATCAAGACACCCATGGGAACCAATGGGCATCTCGACCTCGACACGGGAGGTAAATCCGTCGATCAAAAGGTATATCGGTCGATGATAGGCTCATTACTCTATTTATGTGCATCTCGACCGGACATTATGCTTTCCGTATGCATGTGTGCAAGATTCCAAGCTGACCCTAAGGAAGCTCACCTTACGGTCGTAAAACGAATCTTGAGATATTTGGCTTACACTCCTAAGTTTGGGCTTTGGTATCCTAAGGGATCCACATTTGATTTGATTGGTTATTCGGATGCCGATTGGGCGGGGTGTAAGATTAATAGAAAGAGCACATCGGGGACTTGCCAGTTCTTGGGGAGATCCTTGGTGTCTTGGGCTTCAAAGAAGCAAAATTCGGTAGCTCTTTCTACCGCCGAAGCCGAGTATATTGCCGCAGGCCACTGTTGCGCGCAATTACTTTGGATGAGGCAAACCCTGCGGGACTACGGTTACAAATTAACCAAAGTTCCTTTGCTATGTGATAATGAGAGTGCAATCAAAATGGCGGATAATCCCGTCGAGCATAGCCGCACTAAACACATAGCCATTCGGTATCATTTTCTTAGGGATCACCAACAAAAGGGAGATATCGAGATTTCATACATTAATACTAAAGATCAAATAGCCGATATCTTTACCAAGCCACTAGATGAACAAACTTTTAACAAACTTAGGCATGAGCTAAATATTCTTGATTCTAGGAACTTCTTTTGTTGATTTGCACACATAGCTCTTTTATATACCTTTGATCATGTATCCTTCATATGCTATGACTAATGCGTTTTCAAGTCTATTTCAAACCAAGTCATAGGTGTATTGAAAGGAAATTGGAGTCTTCGGCGAAGACAAAGGCTTCCACTCCGCAACTCATCCTTCGCCGTCACTCCGAGCATCACTCCGTCTTTGGTATAATCTTCACTCCCTTATTTATGACCAAAGGGGGAAAGAGTAATTCTGAAGGCTCTAATGATTCCGTTTTTGGCGATTCATGCCAAAGGGGGAGAAAGTATTAGCCCAAAGCAAAAGGACCGCACCACCACCTAATTTTTTTTTAAAAAAAAAGAGTTTCTCAATTGGTATGGTTCTCAATTGATAAATTTCAAATTGGTATCTTATTGTGTTCAAAAGGGGGAGAAAAGTAGTGTTTCAAAATTGATTTATCAAAACCCTCTTGAACACTAAGAGGAGGATTTCATTTAGGGGGAGTTTTGTTTAGTCAAGGGAAAAGCATTTGAAACAGGGGGAGAATTTCAAATCTTGAAAATGCTTCTCGAAATCTTATTCATTTACCTTTGACTATTTGCAAAAGGACTTTAAAAAGGATTTGCAAAAGAATTTGCAAAAACAAAACAAGTGGTGCAAGCGTGGTCCAAAATGTTAAAAATAAAGAAACAATCCATGCATACTTTATGGGTATTTATATTGACTCAATTCCAAGCAACCTTTACACTGACATTATGCAAACTAGTTCAATTATGCACTTCTATACTTGCTTTGGTTTGTGTTGGCATCAATCACTAAAAAGGGGGAGATTGAAAGGGAATTAGACTTACACCTAGTTCCTAATTAATTTTGGTGGTTGAATTGCCCAACACAAATAATTGGACTAACTAGTTTGCTCTAGATTATATGTTCTACAGGTGTCAAAGGTTCATCTACAACTATACTAAATCGACTGTCCAGAAGCTTTTTGGAAAAACAGGCCAAGCGCGGACCGTCCGGGCCCTTGCGGCGGACTGTCCGCAACACCGGGATGACACTCGGACAGAACCAATGCAAAAATCCAAGTATGCACTACGGACCGGCCGAAGGAAAAGCAAGGACCGTCCGAGACCGTGCGCGGACCGTCCGGGCTCAGGCGCGGACCGTCCGGTAGGTAAGAAACCGAAAAACCCGAAGGTAACGGGTTCGAAAAAATGAATTATAGCGGCCTCGCGGACCGTCCGGGGTGCACGACCGGACCGTCCGCGACTGGCTTTATCTGACATCTGACGACGCATTAAATGCAATATAGCCGTTGATATAGCCGTTACTGCTGACCGTTGCGTTTTCAGCCGTTGATCTACAGGCGCGGACCGTCCGGACCAGGCGGGCGGACCGTCCGCGGTCGGCAGAATGGAGCAACGGCTAGGAAGTGGTTGGTGGCTATAAATACAACCCCAACCACCTCCATTCACTTCACCCAAGCATTCCAACCTTCAACATTCAATACAAGAGTTAGCAATCCATTCCAAGACACATTCAAAGCCTCCATCTCTCCAAGTTTCACAATTGAGAAAAGAGATCATTAGTGATTAGTGACTTGAGAGAGAAAGTGGTCCGTGTGTTATTTGTCGCTCTTGTCGCTTGGCTTTTGCAATCGTGCTTTCTTTCAATCTTTCTTGCGATCAACTCAATTGTAACCAAGGCAAGAGACACCAATTGTGTGGTGGTCCTTGCTGGGAAGTTTTGTTCCCGTTTGATTGAGAAGAAGAAGCTCACTCGGTCTGAGGGACCGTTTGAGAGAGGGAAGGGGTTGAAAAAGACCCGGCCTTTGTGGCCTCCTCAACGGGGAGTAGGTTTGCGAGAACCGAACCTCGGTAAAACAAATCCTTGTGCCTCACTTCCATATTCGCTTGCGATTTGTTTTGCACCCTCTCTCGCGGACTCAATTATATTTCTAACGCTAACACGGCTTGTAGTTGTGATTAATTTTGTAAATTTCAGTTTCGCCCTATTCACCCCCCCTCTAGGCGACTTTCACTAATCATATGCTTGATTGTTCTTAAATTAGTCTCAAAGGTGGATTGAAAGGGAAAGATGGACTTGGATCATGGAAGACTTCCACTGCACTCCGATGAGAGGGTAACTTACTCCAAGTTCATCTCTGTGTCTCTTATTGCCTCTTGCTCTTAATTGACAATTTTGGTGAGGCAATGAGGTTTATGGGCCAAAAATGATCCCGTTTTGGTGCTTGATGCCAAAGGGGGAGAAATTAAGGGGCCAAAGCAATAAATGGATCAGCTACCACTTGAGAATTTTGAAAATAATAGAATAGAGCTTTTGGTTTGTCAAAACTCTCTTATTGTCTCTCTTGTCAAAAGTTGGTCTCTTGTGGGGATAATGTTTGATTATGGGAAAAAGGGGGAGTTTTTGAATCTTTGATCAATTTCTCTTGAAATACCTCTCTTTATGTCTCAACAAGTGTGTTTGATTTAGAGATAGAAAATTAAGTTTAATTTGCAAAAACAAACCAAGTGGTGGCAAAGAATGATCCAAATATGCCAAATTTGAATCAAAACAAATTTGTGTTCTTTTTGCATTGATGTTGCACTTGTTCTAGTTGCTTTGTGTTATGTTGGCATAAATCACCAAAAAGGGGGAGATTGAAAGGGAAATGTGCCCTTGGGCCACTTCTAAATATTTTGGTGATTAAGTGGCCAACACAAGTGCTTAAGTGATAAATTATGCCAAGGACTCAAGAAGTGCAAATCAAGATTAAAGGTATGTTTCTAGACTTAGTACATTGTTTTGAAGACTAATATATTGTGTCTAAGTGGTAGAAACAGGAGAAACAATTATGGAGAAGTTGGCTGTGTACAGCCAAAAGGCTGCTCGGTCTGGGTGCACCGGACTGTCCGGTGCGCGAGGCTGGCTCTGGTGAAAAGGCCGTCCTCGGGAAATCGTCGGCGGCGTACGGCTAAAATTCACCGGACTGTCCGGTGTGCACCGGACTGTCCGGTGTGCACCGGACTGTCCGGTGAGCCAATGGTCAGCCGGGCCAACGGTCGGCCGCGTAATCCGCGCGCGACGCGTGGCAGAGCCAACGGTCAGAAGGGGGCACCGGCTCTGGATCTTCAACGGTCGGTTGCGCCAGAATAGGAAAGAAATCCGCACCGGACAGTGTCCGGTGCGCCAGGCGACAGAAGGCAAGAATTGCCTTCCTGGAATGCTCTCAACGGCTCCTAGTTGCCTTGGGGCTATAAAAGGGACCCCTAGGCGCATGGAGGAGCACACCAAGCATTCTCTAAGCATTCCTAAGCACCAAGACTCCATTTCCGCGCATTTGATTCTTTGTGATAGCAACTAGAGCTCCATTTGAGTAGAGAACTCTCTGGGTTGTGTTGTGAGCTCGAGTTGTGACTTGTGTGCGTGTTTGTGCTCTGATTTTGTGTCTTGTGTGCGTTGCTCATCCCATCCTTACTTCCGTGCTTCTTTGTGAACATCAAATTGTAAGGGCGAGAGGCTCCAAGCTATGGAGATTCCTCGCAAACGGGATATAGTGAAACAAAGCAAAACACCGTGGTATTCAAGTGGGTCTTTGGACCACTTGAGAGGGGTTGAGTGCAACCCTCATCCATTGGGACGCCACAACGTGGAGTAGGCAAGTGTTGACTTGGCCGAACCACGGGATAAATCACTGTGCCTCTCTGTGTTGATATCTTTGTGGTTGTTGTGTCTTGCAAGAACTCCTCTCTGGTCACTTGGCTTTATTGTGCTAACTCCTAATCAAGTTTTGTGGCATTAAGTCTCAAGTTTTTACAGGATCACCTATTCACCCCCCTCTAGGTGCTCTCATTGCTGGAGTTGGCTTAGGGTCTGAGGAGGTGGTTTGTCACGCCCAGTGACCCGACTACTACCAGCTAGGTGGAGATTTTTACTATTATGAAACACGGTAGATTGGACTTCATCACAATGAACACCTTGAGGAGGGCTTCGACAGAAGAGAGGCGAGACACGTCTCGACTCACCCAAATAGGCAAGCGCCAACGTTCAACCGTATTCATCTGGGGTTAAGGCCAAATCGGATGTTGTCACACCACGTCGTCACTGCAGCAGTTCTCCCCGTGACTTCTTCCCCGCTGCCACCCCCTAACCGACCTCTTCGACGCGGCCAGCTTGCTGTAGGTGGATGGCTGCATGCGCAGCGGCAGTGCCACTACATCGTCCGGCTTCAGTGCGGGCTCCAGCGATGTGAACAAAGTTGTTAGAGTGGTCACACTAATCAGTTCAACCCAAAAGCTTAAGCTAATGAAAGAATGTAGCCAATCCACTTATACACTTGAACACCCTCGCTCACATGGGATTCAAACTCGAGACCTCTAGCTTTGGTACCATGTTAGAGTGGATGCACTAACCAGTTCAACCCAAAATCTTAAGTTTATGGGAGAAGGTAGTCAATCCACTTATACACTTCAACAAAAGCCTTTGTGTTTATTTTTTGAGCAAGCATAGCAAG